>NC_059435.1:34569240-34895490 GCF_021028975.2 Sphaerodactylus townsendi
TGATTGTAAAAGAACCATAATTGGCAAGGAAGCAGCATGTGGAACTTTAATTTTATTTTAATTGACTGGATTTCAGCTTAGCTTGGCAATATTCCTGCAGTTTTTCTTCTCGTGCTAGATAATATTCAAATAGACTCCTATAGACAAGGTTTTGCCTGACATCTTTTTTTCCCTTATTCTTTCACTTCAATTTTTTTCTACCATGGTTTAAAAGAATATATGTACTGGATTACAGATACAGGACAAGACCTGGAAAAGAATCTACCACCTGCCACTGGAGAGTTATCACTTATTAAATGTTTGCCTTTCATAGTGAAAAATTTGCACCTTTTGAGAATGCTTGCGGCACTATCTTAAGTCCTGCCTTGCCTAGAATACTGGACTGCCATCATGTTGCCTGGATCTGAATTTTAAGAATATCACTGATCCTCAGAGAATTTCAGACTTGGACAGCATCTTCATTTACTCCCCCGACTATGGTAAGGGGCATTTTGCTGATCTCTTCTTAAACAGGCCACATGATTCATTCTATTTGGCTTAATAACATTTTTTTGAATGCAAAACACAGGTCAGGCTATATGTAGACTAATCCTTAGGATATAAAGAGAACTGAAGTACTTTGAAAGTAACAGTTTGAAGTGGCTGAAATAAATATGGTACCCCAAAAGAGAGGCTGCAACACATCAAGATGTAGTCACCCAGATAAGATTTAATTTTCTGCTGCTTAAAAATCACTATTCCAAACCTATCACCTGTTTTCATGCAAAGACTCACAAAATAGCCAGTAAATATGCTGCTCAGAGCCATTTACTAATAGGCACACATTTTCCAAAAGTACAAAGCAAGAGGCAAACTACACTTCTTCACTTATTTACACTAGTTTGCCCATGTTCCCCAGAGTCACACAGCAGCTGTGGAGGTATGGCTTTAAAAGGAGGAGATCTCAAACTGGTTTGGAACAGCATCATAGGAGCAGGAAGGAGTCCTGCTTCCTCCTCCAGCAGTTTTCTTCCATGAAAACCAAGCGGGAAAGAGATTTTTGTTTTGCTTATTTTGCTGCTCTACAGAATAAGCCTTCCCTGCACAGCAGTGCCCACCACCCACAAGTCATTCCAAGTCTGTTGGTGCTATTTTTAATCTTTTAGAAATACTTCCTAAAGCCGCTGTGTGGATGCGAGAAATGTGGATAAACTAGTGTAAAACTGCTCTGGGCCAGCTTTGCCAGGAAAGGTGCAGAGTAGAAATCAAATCAGATAAAAAAATAAAGAGGTGAAAAACATATGACACAGTTTACCTCTAAGCCCTGCTTACACATCTGCATTGCTTTGGCTGTTTTTGTGTTATCTGAAGGCATGCACTGTTGGGTGTTTTGACTTCTCTTCCTGCAATAACAGGGAACACTGGGAATAAAACCTAGCACAAAGACTGGTGTGCTGCCATCCTTAACTGCTGCATGGGACTGAGTGTCCATTTCCATATAAAGTCTGGAAGATTAAAAAAACAGAAGGTGGGACATCATTCCCCATCACGTAATATAACTTTACACCATTTGAACTTAATGTACCCAGCATTTCCACATTCTGGCTCTCATACTATCATAATACCCACTGGATATTTCAAGGCTTTTTCTCTTCTAAACCTCCTATTAGAAGCTGAAATTCTCACTGAAACTAATTTATATGAATACTTCCAGTGATTCCACTAGAAGAGAACAACTGTACTTGAGGCCATACCAAGTCCTTGAACAAACCTAACAGTATCTTAAATGTATACTCCAATGTTCCACCAATTTTATGCTGGCATGGTTTACATATATTGTAGTATACTGGGAGAGAAGGCAGTAGGGTACAGCCCAACCTTGTCAATTCTTGGAAGCTAAGCAGGGTGGGTACTTGGAAGAGAGACCACCAAGAAATATTCTGCAGAGAGGCAAGGGCAAATCACCTCTGTTTCTTGCTTGCCTTAAAGTCCCTTGATAGGATCACAACATCAGCCGCAACTTGACGGCATTTTTACACACGTACATATAATATATTGCTTCAGTGCATAGCATGAGGTTAAAGAGAAACTAAGCATTGCCATGGAAACAAAGACACAGATGTTAACTGGAACTCAGTGTAACAGCTGTCTAAAATAGAGACATGGAAATATCAGTAACACAGTTGTTATATTGTAAGGCGGGTACATTTCATTACTGGATAGCTCTTCAGCAGAACTGGAATGCTCTGATAAGCAGGAGGGCCAGAAATTTTATATTCAGAGAATCATAGATTCATTGAGGACTATGCGCTCTGTTTATAGTTGTGGTAGAGTATTGATTTTTGTTTGACATTTGATATGCATTTTAATACAAAATTTATAACACAAGCTTTTCAGTTTGAACTCTATCTGCTGTACATGACAAATTCTGGTCTCTTGTTGTTGGTTGCTCTGAAGACAACTGAGGATAGAAACGGCTTGGGAAACAGACCCTTTTTGGGTTATGAATGTAAGGATGACTAATCTTCAGGCTGTAAAACGTACTCTCCGCATACTCAATTTACTAACATAATGCCATACTGGATAAAACTCAGAGGTGCCTGCATGAATTTAGTCAGTTTACAAATGAATTGAGACTGCCGTATCAAACCGGAAGTTCCAGAATATCCACTCTAACTTCATGTTTATCTAGGGAAAAAATGTGACTTTGTGTGTTCTGAAAGGGAGGAGGCCACAAAAAGCAGTGCAGCAGAAACAAATTTTTCTTTGTCATGGAGGGAAATTCAAGAGATTCAGATTGCTCCGCAAGTGCATTAAGTTAGTTTACATCCCAACTAAACAATAGATGCTATTGTGTCTTTTAAGCACATTTATCCCAAATAAACTTTCTTACTAATCACTAAGCTGGGAGTTGGTTAGAAACTTTAAAGAAAGGCAAGATATTTTTTAAAAAATAAATCATCTGCGGCAGACACACAGAGCTTGCGACCAACACCTGCTGCAATTCAATACATAGGAATGTAGACTTCAAGTCATACTCTTCAGCGTATTTGTTTTTATATTCTGACTTGAGATAGGATAATAAATAAGACAATGAATCCCCGAACTGCATATTAGAACAAATGTCATGTGGCTTCTTTGAACCCATGCACTAAGTAAAAACTTACATCGTCTTAACATCACAAACCAACCTGCAGTTTTGCAATGAATTTTACAATTGCAGATTTTATGCATAGCGTGCTTTATATGGGTTTTTATCCTGCAACTTTAATTTAACAAAGGCACACTTGGAAATGTGGTTTATAAAACTCAAGGCGTAATACATCCCATTCATTTCAGTGCAGAAATGTAAGCATGTGATTGTGTCTCTCTCCATTATTAAGATATGGTATTTAAAATGCTTAACATTGGCATGACTGTACTCATTAATATTTACACGAAGGCAACTAAGTACAGCACTCCTTCAGAAATTTTATCATGTCATATCTGTTGAAAAGCTGATGCCACCACCAGAATAGCTGCATATTTCCTTAGAAGATCAATGGAAAGACAGAAGGAATTTGGCCATTAGCCGCATTTTGTTTCCCTTAATTTTTAAAAAATCAGGCTGTAATAAATCCATGTGTCTATCCAAATAATAAAAAATTATTGAAACGTCTATAAAAGTTGTTTTTAGTTCCTCTATTTTTTCTTGTCACTCTTCCAAGAAAGAGTGACAATACTCTAGATCTTACTTTAAGATAAAATAACATGTTTATGTAATCTTAAGGTTAGATTAATTCTCTACTTCAAATCCATTCACTTGAGTTTGGAGTACTGGCCCTAATTTCTTCAGTTAAGAGGAGAGCTTATTGGTAATACTTTAAACTCCAATCCATCATCACGCTGCTCTGTTTCTTTAAGACCACTGTTTTCGTTGGATTCCAACTCATCCTTTAGCACAGTTTGAAGCCACACACTGCGAGCTATGAAGAAATTTTGGATGAATACAGTACTGCTTTCTAAACTCTTAATCACAGAAGAATTAAGGGGGTAAAGTTAAGGACATGATGAACTCTTATGGAAGGATTTTAGTGACTGATTCACCAGTCAGTAGAAATATTGGTGGCATTTAGGGGTGACGTTGTGCCCTTTTCTACATGTACATAATTAATGTACAAGTTATTCCTTTACCATCCTACACTTTGCATCTCTATAAACAAACATTTAAGCTAAGGAATACATCAGTCATTACAGATAGACAATTTTATAACTAAGCTGAAATAAGGCCAACTGACTCTTTTTAATACTCTAGGGAGGCAGCTTTCAATATATTGTGGCTTTCAAAGCCACAAACAACTTAATATAAAAAGAGAAAATACTTTCAGTTGGCATCACCAATTCTCATACATTCCTCTACAAAATTCACATGACAGAATGCACAAATTTATATTTATAAGAATGCACAAATTTAAATTTACATATATCTTAATTTACAACTTCTATTTAATTTACAACTTACAATTTCACTGCACAGCACATGCTACGTTCATAGTTTCCTTATATATATATGAAAATTTAGAGGCATTACAAATTAGCCGTAAATGTTGGAAAATTGTAAAAGTGAACACCAGAAAGAACTTTACTATATATTTATTCAATCTGATATGTCCTTCGACTAGTTTCCCCTTGTGCTATAATCCAACCTTTGTCTTTTATTGTCAGCTCTAAGAAAAATGGCACATTTAATACTTGCTACACACTGATGGCTGACCCAGTGCTTAACTTACTGAGAGAAAAGACAACACATTTTGATTGGTTCAAGTTAATGACAAAGCACAGCAAACGAGCACTAATGCTGGACCAAATTTATCAGCTGCAAATGCTCAAAGCTATTTTATCTACGGGAAGCTTGATCCTGCAAAAAGCCCTTGCTATTAACAAGAAGGTTCTGAGTTTAAGCTATTTTATTTACTAGTATAATAACTTTGGAATACCATATAAAACTTGCTAAAAAGACACTTAACTTCTCCATACTTTACAAAAAGACTTTACTGAAGTTCCTTAATAGTCTGCTGAACCGATACTGTTAAAATGGCTGATCTGTTTTAATAACTGCGTTCTTGTTTTTAACTTTATCCCTGTATTTTCTTTAAAGAGGCAATTGTTAAAAGCATGTAGATGGATTTTGTTAGCAACTGGCTTCCATTTCTAATTGTTCGGGAAACGTTTTGATTTCAGCATTAAGGTATCATGATGCTCCCATCACACATCAAAAAAAAAAAACACGTCTTTCCCTTCCCTTGTGAATTATGTACTCTGAAGAAAGTGAGTAACTGAGATGCCTAGGAATACAATGATAGCAAGCATACTTCTACAGTTAATGGTTCACTGAAGTATCAAAGAGTATGTTAAAACAATTTGATAGATAACCGTAATTTGTCTAAATCAGTGTCAGAGGAAGGAAGCATCCTTCAAGGCTTTTTAACGCAGAGAATCTGGTCCTTGGGATTGGACTGATTCTTGCTGTTTCTCAGGGCTTGAAATGGCACTGTTCAAGGATGCCACTGTTTTCCCACCTACGTTCTCCAGTACTCTATCAAGATCAGATAACAACATAGTAATTTTTTTAAAAAATCTGCTCGGCCAGCACTCTTTTAACAGATCCTGAAAGCGCTGAGATAATTGATGGCAAAACACAAGGGGTGTTCACAGTCAGTTTTCTAGCAAAACAGGGACTTCTAAGAGAAGCAAAGTTTTTAAAAAGGAAAGGTGGCAGCAAGGTCAGAGCAAAGAAATATTGGAGGAGTTGTTTGTTTTAGCGAGAGGGAAGCTTGCAACTCTAAATTGTGTCTATCCCAGTGGCTCAAGCCACCCTGCAGAATACTACCACTTCAAACTTGTTGGCTAGCTACAGGAAGTATGCAATCCAAATTTTAAGTAACAGAACAGCAAGGTGCATGTACATACAGGGAAAGTTTTCCCCTTCCAGGTTGAACATTAAAATAGTAATTACCAGTTCCTTTCTAGCTGCAACGTTATTATACTAAGAATACAGTCCGACAATAAACATTGCAACACACCAAGGCTGGCGGTCACGTTCGTTATTCTGCAAAACATCCGCATTCAATCCACACACGTGCATAACTGTATGGAGGGGGATGCTTCTTTCACCTTCCCCGTTAATCACTTATTGTGGATTTTGTTTTGTTGTTGCATGCAAACAAATAACAGATGAGAAAGAAGCGGAACAAAATAATCGTGGGACCTACATTGAGCACTGCGCCGATGTTGCCACTCAGTTTGTGCCAATCCACTGAAGCATGCTTTCAGAGCCTTCTCCTGGAGCATGCAGGAAGACGGACTTGCAGTGTAGAAATCCAGCATTTGACCAGGGCTTACAGCTAGCACATCCATACAGTCAAACATGATTCCCCCCTCTATAGTATGTCTGCAAAAGTGCCTTCCTCTACGTGTGGAAGGAAAACGGCATAGAAAAGTACATCCAACTCCATCAAACTCTGCCCCTTTTTTTGGCACGCGGACTGTTGGTCTTTTTCCCAGACCAGAATCATGAATTATGACAGGCAACACAGCTAAAAGCCTGTAATTGATCCAAATGATCATTTACCATTTTTTCCAGGCTATGTCTCACCAAGCTCCCAGAATAGGAGGGGAAACAAACAGCATTCCAAGTTTCACTTCTCATCCATCTGGTCCTTAAATCTTTCCCGAAGACTCTGCGCCTTTCCGGTTTTCCTCGAAGAGGGACTATTTGTTGTATCCAGAGAATCGTCCAAGTTTTGCAGAGAAAACGGGCTTTGCTGGGAGCTCTGGATCCCCCTTTGCCAGCGAATAGATTCTTCTGCCTGCGAACAGCTCACTTCCTACTACTTGTGTCACACAGAATGAAAGATTGAATTGCTTAATATATGCGAGTGAACTTTCTATGAACCCTTCCCAGGCTGCTAACCTTCAAATGACCCAACCAGTCTGACATCACCAACTCCCAAGATTCTCACACAGCTTAAAAACTCCCAGCAGCCTTGCAAAATAATGCAGGCAGGCAGGCAGGCAGGCACGGAAGCAGGCATCAGCCAGCGGCCGCATCTATAATGCCAACTTGTTTTTGAAAAGGAAACAGGACTTTTAAAAAATCTGAAAGAATATGACATAGCAGGAAGGGCTGATTCAGAAATCAAAACAGTAAGGGATTTCTTTTATAGCATATATTGCTTACAGCTTACAGGCTCCCCCCCCCCCCCACCTCTTTATCAAATTATTTTCTGTTCCTTTCAAAGATTTCTTCTCTCCTCTGTAGAAACTATCACAAACAAACACTCAGCACTCTGAATTTGCAAACTTTGACATGCACCAGCTCTCTTGTTATGCTTCCACTGTAATGTTTGATAACAACAATTCCAACACAAAACAAAGTTGATTTCCATGACTGATCCACGGTGCACAAAATGCTTGAAACCTATAGTTAAAATTCATTTTGCCGCTATTTGCCGAAGACTGAATTTTGTACTGACCTGAACTTAATTCCTTATTCAGCCCTCTAACTTCCAAGAGCACTTCTAAATACCATTGTGTGCTACAGCTTTCAAGAATACATAGCCATGGCAAAAAGACTTGCACCCAGTCTGCACACAGGATAATGTACGTAGAAGTATTTTATCTATATGCTTGATGCATGGAAAGCACCATATGTGAGGGATCCCCTGGTCTGAGGTTTTGAAGTTCAGAGGGTAGAAAAAGTGCATTCATGGAATAGCAGGATGCCTCTGCCCTCACTCTGAAATTACTCCAGTGCATAGCAGCTGCAAGCATGCTGTTTGTGACAAATCCACAGATGTCTCAGGCAGAGGTGGGATCCAGCAGGTTCTCACAGGTTTCCGTGAGTAGGTTACTAATTATTTGTGTGTGCTAAGAGGGGGTTACTGATTGGTGATTTTGGCCTTAGTTACGCCCCTCCTCTCAGCAGTAGCGCGCAGAACTTAAAGCAGTCTAGCAGGAGGTGCACCGGTGTGCGTGGCAGCCTGTGCCTGCGTGCATTCATTTCCCGCTCAAGGACCGGCGCAGTGGCTGCGTCCTTGCCACAACCCTGCCCAGGATTGCACCGCCCCTGGAATGCCCGGCCACGCCCCCGTCGTGCCCCGCCCAGCCCCATTGGTGCTATGCCACAGTTTGAATCCCACCACCATGGGAACCCGTTACTAACATTTTTGGATCCCACCACTGGTATCAGGGTAAGTCCTAATTCCTATAGTCATATTTTACAGATTGTCCTACTTCGTTCTCACTGTTCATGCAGACTGTGCTTGCAACACTTTAGAAAGCTCAGCAACTCTCATAGTTTCAGTGGTGTGCAACGGTGCCCCTTGTAGATCACATGCAGACAGCCCATGAAATGCTAAATAAAGATCATGCAATATATTTATAATTATAATAAAAGAAACAGAGGAGTGGGAAAGGGTCTCTTGTCTATGCATGGAATGGAGTCACTGTGACTTTGACAACTGCACAAGTTAGAGAATTCTCCTGCTGTGTAATCTCTTCCCTAATCGTAATGTAATAGCACTAAAAGAAGTTCACGACCATAAAATATTTTCTCCTTCCAATGATTCACTTTACATATTCACTTATATCATCATTAGTGCAACATCATATCAGCTAAAATGTTAACTGTGTGACTTTAAGCTAGATCCTACCTTTCAGCCTAACCGACTTCACAGTGTTGAAACTATAAAAGCACAATAGGCCTATATACACTGCTCTAAGAAACAACAGGCATGAAGCATAAACATTTTTGCCACTCACTATCCAAAAAGTCCCTCACTTGATTGCATGCATTCCATGCAGTAGGCTCAGAGGAGCTCCAATCTCGTCGTACTGTACATGTAGCTAACAATATTTTTATATCTCTGCAATAAAATTCCAAACAACATAAATAATGCTGCCCCAAAATTACTTCCTTAGATTTCTCATTCCCACTAAACTTGGAAGAAGTACAAAGAATCCATATTACGTATGTCTAGGAATGTACTACTCCTAGATGTAAGTAATACGGATTTTTTGTATTCACTTCAGAAAGAAAGAGGCTGGATCATTTTCATGAATTTGTGTTGCAGGTGATCAACCTGGGTAGGGGTCTAAAAGCTCTGGAATGGGAGATAGTCTCCTATGCTAGAGAATTGGGCGTGTCGCTAGAGAGATTACGCTAGAGAGTCACTGGAGTCACTTTCCAGGGCAAAATCTAGTAGTCCTTTCATTGGACTACACCAAGTAAGCCATTGTTATGCAAAACCATAAATAGAAGCCAACTGTGTTTTCTCATGCTGAATGTGATTTCCAACAGCAGAATAGGGTTTTTCACCTTCTTCCTCCTAATGTATACCCAAAACATCCCCCCCCCCACACTCCTCAATGCTGTTCCTAAGAGATAGGGAACCCAAAGGAACAGAATGAGCAGTGAATTTGGGGGCGGGGCGGCGGGGGGTGGTCTGCAATGGAGGAGGAAATCAGCTTCTTCCCTTCTGTCAGCAAAATGCAGTGCTGGATCCCACCCCTCACCTTGAATCCCAGCTCCCAGTATTTTTGATACACAAAATAAGTGAACATGAAGAAAATTCTTGCCCCTGTAAATAATCATTAACTCATGCTTTACATAATATTGAATAAGCTTTTTTGATTTATATTCCACTTTTCTCGACCATAAGAAGTCTCAAGGCAGCTTACAAACTCTTTTCTTTCCTCTCCCCACAACAGACACCTTGTGAGGTAGGTGGGGCTGGGAGAGTTCTCAGAGAACTGTGACTAGCCCAAAGATTCATGTGTAGTAGTCATGTGTAGAAGCAGGGCAATAAATCCAGAAACTTTCCAACCACTACATTTTTTTTGCAGGAAAAAAAATCCATTTCTAAACATGCATTGTTTTTAAAAAAAATAGTTGGTAGCATAATGCATAAAAACAGTACAAATTGAATCTGGCTGTTTCAGGACATAATCTTTTTCACAAACAATGACATGCCTTACTAGTAAACATTTTGTTTACTAAATCTAATTCAAATACATATGTTAAATAATATGTCAGCAAGAAAAAATCTGGGAAAAAAGCAGATGATCCTGTTTCTTCAGCTTTTTTGTGGTTACTACACTGGCTTTTGAATGTTCATGGGAATCAGCTTATGTCAGTGATTGTTCAACTCGACATATAGACAGAAACAAGCTTTACCAATTGGCTGCACAGTGGATATCACAGTCTACAGAGTAAGTATTCTCACAAGAACACATGGCCCTATCTCTCCCAGTACAATAGGCCTGCTATTCATTAAAAGCTCAGTGATTCTACTTGTTCACTGGGTTAACAAAACTTGAATCTCAAACGATTCAACAACATATAAAAAGTTCTTTTTGAAATAGAGATATCTAAAGTGAAAACAAACATCTTTAATAAAAAGCCAGATGTGAACCGTAAAGGCAAAAATGTAAAGAAATGAAAACAAAAACTCATAATTTTTTTCCTATTCAGTCAACTAAATGGAATCTCCTGATTCAGCAGCAGTGTATTCTTGATCAGAAGAAGTTAGGAACTTATCATTTGGGGTATGCATTACCTTCATGGTCTACCTACCAGCTTCCTAGAAACACCTAGCTGTCTGCTGGAGGAAACAGTATGCTAGATGAATTTTCATCTAGTCCTGCAGTATATTTTTATGTTTTCATAACAGAAGACTTACAGTAACCAGCCTATGATCTTTGTAGATATCTTTTAACACCTATTTGGGGGGAAAAACACCTCAGCTGTAAATGTCAGGATACAATGCGACCAATGTTCAACAGTTTTTCAAAGAGCACCTGACCTCATTTTGAAGCCGAAGTATCACTTAGCTGAAATGTAAAGAGTAAATCATACAGTAAATCCCTGCACAACTACCTAAATAGTCCTCTGGGACAGATGAATTGCATCCTATTCTAGGATACTCAAGAAAATCATTTATGCACTCACAAGAATCTCTGTCTGGAAAAATCCAGGAAAAATAGTGAGGCGCCATTAAACTGGAAAGAAGCAAATGTTGTCCCAGTTTCCAAAAAGAGAGAAGGAGGATGCTGGGAACTACAAACCAGCGAGTCTAATTTTGATACCAGGAAACATAGTAGCATGTATGAAGTGTCAGTATGTAATCCTTTGGAAATTTCAACACACATGCTGAGACTGCTTTGTCACATTAAGCTCAGGAATTTGGGACTGTCATGATAACCACAAGTCTGTCTCATGTTGTGATAGATCCAGCATACCAAAAAGGAAATCCACGGGACATTTTTCTACACCATGCAGTTTGCCGTAATCTGACTAGGGAGCTAGAGATCTTTTCATGCTCTGATCATTGAGTTTGCTACCTCATCCTTGAAGGGGCAGTGAACCAATAAGAATGGTCCATTCTTGGAGGTTAATGGATCATGATGGTTTCCAGGCAGCTCTGAAGTGTTTTGAGAGCCTCACCAGTTACTCTGTGGAGGCCCGTGTTAGTATCTATAGGACTGTCGTTTGTCAAACTTTAAATGAAGATTGTCTACTAGTACAATTAAAGAATGGTTCTAAATACAGGCCTGAAGCTGGATGTGTTGTCCAAGAACTCTTGGAGTTGATCCACACGTTTGCAATCTCATGTTTGGATTACTGTGAAACACTTTGCTTTGGGCTGTCCATGAAGATAACACAGAAACGGCAGATGATTCAGAATGTGACACCCTATTATTGTCAGGAGCTAGCCCAAGAGAACATGTTCCACACATCTTGGAACAGCTACATTGGTGGTCAGTTTGTTTCCAAGACCAATTCAAGCTGCTGGTTATTATACTCATATAATTGGACTCACAATTCTAAAAGACTATCTCCATCCATTTGTCTCTATGCACCAACTGTATTCTTCAGGCTACCAATTACTGGCTATTTCTCCACCTGGCATCAATTCTGTTGTTTCCCGCTTGAGAAACAAACTCCTTGAGGAAGTTAGTGGAATGTCATTAGAAATTTTCAAGAAATGGTGCAAGAGGGGCAATTCCATTTTATTTGACATGATGGAATATCCACAGTAGGCATCTTGGGAGGCAGGGGATTCTGTTCTATTAGTTTTAAATTGGAATTTGATTATATTAGTCTGGGATTCTATTCTACTAATTTTAAATTAGGATTTTATTCTATTAGCTTTCATTATTAATTGTAAGTCACCTTGAGCCATAAGAAAAAGTGAGACATAAACAAACAATGCAGCAATTTAAAAACAGCATGACTAAACACACACAATTTTTTGACCAGGTTACTATCCTATTGGATCAGGAGAATGCTGTGGACATAATATATCTTTATTTTAGCTAGACATGTGACAGTGTGTCCTAGGATATTTTGGTTAGCAAACTGGTCACATTGGGCCATATTATAGAACTGTTATGTAGATTCATAGGTAGTTGAAGAAGTGTTCCAGGGGCCTTTTACTAGTGTTGTTTTTGTTTACTAGTGTTGTTTTTAGAAAGAAGAGAGTGCACTGGGAGCTCAGGTTTGCCAGCCAGTGTACATCAACTGAAAGCTACAGGTATTGTGTTTTCCTGATACATCTGTTACTTTCACATCTTACATTTTAAAAGGCTTTAAGCATTACACATCTAACTAGAAATTATATACCCTAAAGGATAGTTCTGTTTTTTAACTTTGTTGTGTCACTCTTTTATTAAGAGATTCTTTGTTATCATTCTCTTTGGGGATTGTTTTCAATCTGGTTTTTGTTTTGTTTTTCTCTGTATTTTATCTGCATTGTCTTATATGCCAATAAAGGCTTGGTGCTAAAGAAATTACACATCTCAGACCCTACAGCTTGATAATGTAACATCTAAAGCATCTATTTTCTCAGAAATTCACTGAACTAACAAATCTTTTTTCATAGTTACAAATGTGGGATGTTGGGGTCAAATTCCAAGGACCCTAGAAACAATGGAAAATAAGACAAAAGCCCTTTCTTGCATCTCGTAAGAAAGAAACACAGATAAAGAATACTGGCAAATGAAATAACATCATTATTTTGATTTTGTCCTTACTGGTGATTAATATGGATATTTTATTATTCATACAGATTTTTGGAAACTGCAGAAAATAAATTTAGCAATTCATGCTAAATCGTCTCTGAATTGAATAAGATCGTTTTTCCATAATATATTTAAATGAGCTGAGTTCACCGTGTTTTGTAATGAATTATGCCTATGCTAATGCTTAGTTATTACTGAGCCCATGTGTAATTAACATTAGAACATTAATTCTTTAAATAATCTAAATGCTACTCATACTATTTCTTCTCATTTCTATAAGTTAATTAGCTCAGATTAGTTCTGTAAATTATATTATGCTACTTTTAAAAATTATAATTAATAAGTTCCTTACATAATAGGTAAAATGAGGAAATTTTTCACAAGATACCAATAATATTTTAAAAGACACAGTTTACTATTCATTATAATTTGCAAGAAAATACACTGTGAAGCAGTAATTAATTAATTTATTAGTTAATTTAAATGTAATGATGTGTGAATATTTTCTACTGTTATCCACAGTTCTAGGAAAGAACTCTCAAATATTTCCAGAAGGTTATAAGGAAGAATATTCATTTCATTACCCTCATGTTAAACACTGCCTTCAGTGACCAAGGTTTTACAAGAACCATTCTCAGACAGAAATACAACAAAAGAAGAAACTTAAAATCAACAAAATACAGCAAAACAAGAAAGTTGAAATAAAAAATCGGTTTCCTTTGGTATTATTCCCTCTATCACTTTTTAACTAATACAGCACATTAAAAGCCCATAATTATAAAACAATAATGCCAAGCTTCACATTTTGTTTCGGTGTCTCTGGTTGTTATACAGCAATGACTAACTAGACCAGTGGTTCTCAACCTTCCTAATGCCGTGACCCTTTAATACAGTTCCTCATGTTGTGGTGACCCCCAACCCTAACATTTATCCATTTTACAGATGGAGAACACTGATGCAGAGAGTCTTAGGCGACCCTTGTGAAAGGGTTGTTCTACCCCCAAAGGGGTCCTGACCCACAGGTTGAGAACCACTGAACTAGACCATTCAGACCCATTGGAGCCTCTGGCTATAACCTTTTCAATTACCAGAGTTCTTTTGTGCAGGGAGCGTTTTCTCTTCCCACTATTGCTGAACTTCAGCCAGTCCCTAAGTATCTGGAGCAAGGGGATGGGCTCCCTCTCTGCCTTCCTGCTCTCTCCCCTGGGACAGCCAGTGGGGTTTGTCAGATAACAAAAGAGGTCATCAAGGTGGCTGAGGAGCAAACCACCAGTATCCCTATGTAGCCAGCTTGGTGTTTCCTGACTTACTGGTGTGCTGATGGTGGTAGAATATTCTTTGCAGCCAGTTTGCTCTCCTGGAATGAGGCTCTAGAGGCTGCAAAAGAAAGGGGGTTAATGGTTGAGCATGGGCTATTTATTTATTTAAGCATGAATTAGCCACCTTTATACTTTATTAAACTCAAAGCGGCCTACAATGTAAATTGAACATAAAACATAAAAATAGATAAAGCACTTCAAAGAAAAGGAATTAAAATCACAATTTAAGCTGTTGATAGGCACAAAAACTAAACTAAACGGAATGTCATCCACAAAAGGTCTAAACAAATAAATACATTCGATGTCATTTTTGGAACTCTGCTTTGAATGTTAGAAATGCTCTATATATTATTTTTTGGAACTCTGCTTTAAAAGTTAGAAATGCTATAATGTTAAAAAAGCAGTGCTTTGAACATTAGAAATGCTAGCTAGCTTGCCTGTTGGCTACCCAATAATCAATCATAAAATCTCACTAGAAAATGAAAAAAGCTAAACATAAGTCCCATTGATAATTAACAGCGTAATCATAAATAGCATTGTGTCCTAAGTTGAAAGGGTGTTACTCTGTTTAGACTGTTTATACAGTAAATAATGGCACTAGAATCAACTTGGCTGTAATTGCGACAGGGGGCAGGCACATGGTGAGCTCCGGAGCAGTGAGCATGTGTGCCCTGGGCCGGCTGTGCAGCTGAGCCACGCCCAGCCTGATCGTGTGATGCACATGAGTTCAAGGGATGGAGCACGCTCTCTATATATTAGGCAGCATGCAGTTGATCCGGCCTTCTTCAACGCCTGGAGCAAACTGACCCTATTTGGGCAGGGTTTGCTGCTCAATTTGTCACAGCCTTGGCGGTTTGGGCAAAGGAGTGCATCCTTATGGGGGGGGTTGAGCTTGCGTACCAGACCTCCGCACCTTTGTGGGCCTCCATAAGAGGCTTGGGGTGGAATGGGCTCATGGTGTATGCCGAGAAGGCCTCTGCAATCGAGCCCGACACCCCAGCAGGAAAGGGGCCAGTACCTCTCTGTCCCCCTCAGCATGGACTGGGGTTGGTGCTGGGTTTAACCAGGCGTGCTGACCAGCTGCTCAGATGTGCTCCTCTTGCTTGCCCAGCTTCTGCCTCAATAAAAAGGGCTGTGGTTCATTTTAATTCCAAGACGTGTCCTGTGGTTATTCACCAGATGGAACCTCTGCACATCTGGGCACAAATTACATCTTGCTAAGGATAGAATGCAATAAAAAATGGGATTTCACTCTCCTCAATTTTTCCAACAGAAATGTTGGAATTACGTATACTTTGATTTCATTGATAATCAATTGGAATTCCATTGGATTCCATTGGAATTTTAATTTGATTTAATGGATAATTATTTACTTATTTCTCTTTCCCATAATCTCTATTGGAATTTGGAGATTGAAGCAGATCTTGAAGTCGTATTTTCAACAGCCAGATGGATCCTATCCACATTTTCTGCCTCCAAAAGTTTCCAGACATTTATAATATTTTGTGTAAACACATATCTGTATAACAACTATATTGGCTCTATCAAAGAAATGGGGCTAGAGCCAAAACACTTAAGAAAATGCACCTGGATCTTTTATTTAAACAGAATATTGCCACTTTAACACTGTAATGGTGGGGTGTGCTTATTAAGAGGATATTTAATCTAGAAAAAATCCTATCAAAGCAAGTAGGCTTAATCCAGCTACAGATCCACCACCAAAGCATGACTGCTTTGTGTCTGTCTGTCTGTCTGTCTGTCTGTCTGTCTATACTAGCGGGCCCGGCCACACGTTGCTGTGGCAATTGTCCTTCTCATCACAGTCTGCAACCCACACAGATGTCCATGCAGGTCCAATGATCCCCAGCATAGCCTTTGGGGAGCAGCAGAGGCATAGTGGCTAAGAGCAGGTGCACTCTGATCTGGAGGAACTGGGTTTGATTCCCAACTCTGCAGCTTGAGTTGTGAAGGCTTATCTGGGGAATTCAGATTAGCCTGTGCACTCCCACACATGCCAGCTGGGTGACCTTGGGATAGTCACAGATTTTCGGAGCTCTCTCAGTCCCACCCACCTCACAGGGTGTTTGTTGTGAGGGGTGAAGGGCAAGGAGGTTGTAAGCCCCTTTGAATCTCCTACAGAAAAGGGGGATATAAATCCAAACTACTCATCCTCCTCCTCCTTCTTGTTCTTCTTCTTTTGGTGTGGTCAAATGGAATCCCTCTTTCCCTTTTCAATTCACATTATTATATGGTGCTGTTTTGGTTTTTAGTATAAGGTAACTCTTTCCATTCCACAACGGAACTGTCCAGAGTGCGAATCCCGCTGTCCATGAGGCTTGTTGACACGCACAGTCCAGGCTTGGGTAAGGCAGAACTGCGGCAAGGAGGCTATCCCAGTCAGGCAGCAGAGGCAGGGTGGTGAGGCGCTCAGATCGAGGCCAGCTCCCTGGGTTTTTAAAGGGCCACATGCAAAAGAAGCGGAGCCAGTAGTGTTGGTTCATCCCCACCCTGCGGATTTTCTTAGAAGAAAAAGGCAAACTCCAGCTTGATTGTAGTAAAAGAGAGTATACGGGTGAGGAAGTGGGTAAGTGGTGGTTGGATGTGAGGGAGGGCAGAGTTAGGTGTGTGAGGATGAGCTGGATGTGTATGAAAGTATGTGTGTTGTGTGGTAGTAGTGGGTGAGGCACAGAGAGTGAAAGTTACCTGCATGTGTGTGGAGGGGGGAACCCCACCTGACATCTCATACGGCAAAGTGTGTATGTGTTTCATTTCCACTCGTATTACCTACCAGTATTACCTATTTACTGTTTTCACTGCTCATCTCTGCCCATCTGCACAAACATTCTAAGCCCTCAGGCCACAGTCAGGCTGCATGAACATTCTAAGGGTGACAGTTAAACAGAGCCAGCTTCATGACCTGGTGCGCCAGGAAAAAGACATTTTACCTGGCTCAGGTATGGACTTTTGGTGATATGAGCTAAAGTTTATAGATTGGGGGAGGGGAAGGCAATCAACTGGATCATACTAAGAATAGAGGATTTGTTGGGCTGAGAAAAAAAGGAGTGTTGTGGTATATAGAAGAGTTTGAATTTATACCCCACTTTTCTCAACCATAAAGAGCCTCAAATTGGTTTGAAAACTCTTTCCCATCCTCTCCCCATAACAGACACCTTGTGAGGTAGGTGGGGCTGAGAGAGTTCTGAGAGAACTGTGACTAGCCCAAGGTTACCCAGCAGGTTTTATGTGGAAGACAGGGGAATCAAACCTGGTTCTCCAAATTAGAGTCCACTGCTCTTAACTACTAAACCATGCTGGCTCTTATGCCTCCTCTATTTAATTTTCACTTTTATGTTTATTTTGTCTCTGTAGTATCTGGAAAGCTTCTAATTAAACAATTTGAACAGAAAATCTACTATACAAGCAAGCAGACTACACTATCTCCACTGAGAATACAGAGTCTGTAAGAAAATGACTTCAGAACTACATTCATAATGAGGTTATGTTTCAACATATTACTTTCTTATTTAAACTACAGTTTTGCATAAAGACATTTCCTTAACAAATAATGTCAACTTTTATTACATGGTAGCCAGTGGTGGGATTCAGCTGATTCGCACTGGTTCAGTAGAACCGGTACCTAATTTTTTGTTGAGTTCAGTGAACTGGTTGTTAAAAGCGACTTTCAGAGCCCCGGATCAGCTGGGCACCAAAAGCCTCATCTCTCCCTCTCCCAAGGGAGGGGAAGCAAGGGGGCTTTCAAAGCCCTGGAACCACTGGGTGCCTTGCCACCCAGCAGCTCTGAGCCACTAAAAGCCCCGCAGCCCCCCCTCCTGGGGGAGGGGGGACAAAGGGGCTTTCAGAGCCCTGGAGCAGCTGGGCACCAAAAGCCCTGTCGCCCCCTCTCCCAGGGGAGCAAGGGGGTTTAATAACAGTGGCGCCAAGGCCCCATTGCCTCCCACCCCCACAAGAAGTTCCTTGACAGCATATAAGGGGGCGGCAGGGGACGCACAGTGGGGGGCTGAGCGAACCAGTTGATAGTTGCTTTCCACCATAATACAGAAATAGATATAAATGTGTTACAATGCAATGAAATTAAGATGAGCCAAATAAATATTAATCAACCAAATATAGGCATTGCTACATCAGTACTATAACCATAGTTAACCAGCTATAGGTAAGATTATTAATAAATCTTCTGAAATTAAATGCATAATTTTTCAAAACCTTTGCCAATTTATTAGTCAAAATTTAGAAAGCTTTTGAGTTAAGGAGAAATGTATGTAATGTCATATGTTACAATTATGAATCAGCTCTTCTGTAGTATTTTTGAAGATCAGCAAAATTTAAAATATTGAAAAACATTACTGGGTCACTTCACTATGTCAATGTCAAAATCAACACATATCTTAAAATTAAGAGGCTATACATATCTTACATCTTCAATACTGTTATGATCTCAGAGCTGGAAGCATTAACCAAATACAAAATCAATGAGAAAAAAGACCTAATTCAACCATTTTTGCAATGCATTTTCACTAACTGTGATTTATACCACTGTGAAACTTTTGCTTTGTTCTTGTTCTTTATAGAAAGGTCAGGGCTGTGTCTTGAATACTAAGCTAAAATAGTCTTTTGCAATGGTTTGTTATTTAAATTCCTATCTCTATTCCAAAGGAAAAACAGTAATTTAACAGCATACACATAGTGTCCAATTAAATTTAAAACAAAGCAAGCATACAGAAAGTCAAATCTTTTTTTAGTGACGTTTTTTAACCTTACTTAATCTATGAAAATTAAAACACTGCCTACAAATATTTCTATAGAGGCATGTAGAGGGCAATTTCAGGTAATGTAATAGGACTTAAGGGCGTGGTGATCTCTTAGGTATGCTGGCTCTGAACAACAAAACAGCATCTTGAACTGTGCTCCTAAGAAAAGACAATATAAAACCAATGGCAAAGGAGCTAACAAAACCCCAATGCGTTCATCAACAGCTGATTAAATGCCAAGACTGGGGAACTTGGGTGCGATGAGAAAACATATACCTTTTGGGGCAATATAATGCATATATGCATAGTGGGGAGCAAGAGAAGGGAGCAATACATCTAGTACTGAACCATCTTCATCAAGCACATGAATACCAAATACCAAAGGTGATGGAGCTCTCATCATTTTCAAAATAATTTATATTCTTTCTTTCTATCAGGCATTTAATATTTAACATTAAAACCCCTTAAAGTATACCTACGATCATTTTAAAAAATCAATAAATACATACGAATACACATAACAAAACCAGGAAGGAGTCCAATAACAATTATTGAAGCTACTATGCTGGGTGAGTGGGAAAGTAAGGTATAAGCCTCTGCTTTCTGGCTGCATATTATACATAGGATGGCTTTATGGGTCTGCAGTGTAGCCTGATTCCATCATAATATTGATACAATTGTACTATAACAGGGTGCATCTACACCACAGACTCTAATCAATTTCACGCAGGTTTGCAAGTAATCCTAGATAGCAAGGCAGGATAACTTTACAAAGCTAGGTTTCCAGGACACAAATAATTATCAAAGTCTACTGGCGTAATTGGGACAGGAGGAAAAAACTGGGCTGGATTCAATCAACCTCTCTACTGATGAACAAGGAAGGAGGGAGCAGCAGTGGTGTAGTGGCGTAGTGGCTAAGAGCAGGTGCATTCTAATCTGGAGGAACCGGGTTTGATTCCCAGCTCTGCTGCTTAAGTTGTAGAGGCTTATCTGGGGAATTGAGATTAGCCTGTACACTCCCACACATGCTAGCTGGGTGACCTTGGGCTAGTCACAGCTTTTTGGAGCTCTCTCAGCCCCACCCACCTCACAGGGTGTTTGTTGTGAGTGGTGAAGGACAAGGAAATTGTAAGTCCCTTTGAGTCTCCTACAGGAGAGAAAGGGGGGATATAAATCCAAACTCCTCCTCCTCCTCTTCTACTACTACTACTACTACTACCCCAAATGGCTATGCTAGAATCCTGGAATTTGCATGTATGAAGTCAGGTGGAATGACAGCTGTAGGATGGGAAAGAGTTGAACAAGAGACACTAAAATACCCGGCTGGATTCAACCATACATGAGCTAGTAACTCATAAGGACTTATTTGCAAGGCTACATAAACTGTCATTCCACTTCAGAGAACTCTGGACACAGAACAGCCTCATCTGTTTTCACCTATCTATAATTGTTGCACAGCTAGTTTATAACAAGACTTGTCCTTACTTTGTTAACAGAGACATATAGGCACAGAATATAAAATATCTTTGGCCAGGAATAGGTCTGTCAAAACCTCTCAAAATCAATCTCATGTAGGTAATTTTTTCTGCTTCATCAGAACCATTAAAATGAATCCTCTCACTCTTGCAAAAAGATCATTTCTCGGGAGAAATGATATATCTTACAAAATTATAACTATGTCACACAACACAGGAAAATGCAAAAGAAATCCAGTGCATCATTTTTGACAAAAATCAGAGCTAAAAGCACATGCAGGTATAGCTATTAAATTATCACAAGAATATTAATGACAATATTTTAATACTTTACAAGTTGGAAAACAATCTCAAACGTATTTTAGCATTTTTTTCAGAAAATGAGTCCAAAAAACTTACTTACTTACTTAAGCTGATACATTGTACTAGAATCTAGAGAATCTAGAGATCCAGATTCAACTAGAGATCCAGAACTAGAATTTAGAGATCCAGATTCAAATCCCCCCCTTTGCCAGTGAAGTTTGTTGGATAACCTTGAACCAGTCACTTGCTCTCAGACTAATCTACTTCACAGGGCTGCATAGACCTACGTCAGTCCAAAGGGTGGTGTGTATCAGAGGCCCAGGTAAGGATGGCCATGCATCTAGAATGCCCCTGGCTAAACCTCCAGAATGCCCTAGGTGACTTGGTGAGGCCTGGTGGATGAACCCCTCTGCCAGAGTAAGTGCCCCAGGTTGGCATTTCTGCCAGCATAGGCCTGCCCAGCCTCCAGGAGTTGCTTCAGCCCCACCCCCCTTTGGATTGGTCTGTTAATGTTATAAACAAAAACTTTATTTTACGATCATATCTTTTTTCCTTGCTAAGGCTGTACATATCCCTGTAGCTTTTGCTAGCATTTTCTATTACTCCACACAGTCTGTCTTTTTTGGAAGGAAACAGCATTTTCCCAATAATTATTCCTTGCTAAGCGGCATCTACAAGACTACAGCAACTGTGCTTCTGCAGTGTTGAATGTACAGTATATCAACCCACCCACTGTTACAGTGCCAAACCTCACAAAGCAAGCCACATTCTAAAAGCAGAAAGAATGTCGACCACTTACAGCTCTATTATTACACAACAGCAAGGGTTCAGAGAAATTTGAAGTATGAGCTGATGTACTCCTCCACCCCTTACAGAGCTATTCTTGGCAACTAAAAATCTCATGTGCTTCAGCAATGTAGATACTTTAATATTGTAGATTATTACACAGAGGAAGGAAGTTTTTGTAATACATGATCAGTATATGCTCTGGCACAATTCACATACCACCTCTGGGCTGCAGATGTGCCTAATTTCATGCACAAATTCTTGCTTTGGCTGTTAGTACTGGACACTGGTTCCAAGAAAAGAATATTGTAATATCAATGCAAATTAATAGTGTGTCTATGTAAACAAGACCTGAGGCAAGTGCTGAAGGCTTTTCAAAGCTATCAATTCCCCTTTCAACCCTGGGGGTTCTAGCAACTGCACTGACATGTAATTATAAGAATTTTAATGCAGTAAGTAAATAGGGAAACTTAATGTAAAGGGGGGTAGGATATAACTATTGAGTTCTAAGGATGAGTCTCGAACTAGGTCTTGTTTGTCTGCCAGTAAAGTAATAAGTGTTCACTGGCTCCAGACCTTTCTTCTCAGGCCTCTCCTGACACATTCAAATGTAAAAAAAGGTCTGTACCTGCAGCTTCAGTCTCAGAGCAGAACTTCAAGAAGTTCTTTATTCCAAGATACTATCTTCACTGGTGTCCCTTCAGTTCTCACAGGAAAAGGCAACTGGTTTAGACTCGAGTTAGTGTCCCAGAAATTCCATTACACTATTCAATTTACTATTACTATTATTATTGGAAAACAGTGTGGTATAGTCTCCTTTTTATGAACTGCCTTTACATGTTATGTACCAGTACTATAGTTACACCGAGAAGGTTACCCACATGAAAGTGACCTTCTCTGTGAATCACCTTTTGTGGAACGATGCTCCCATGGCATTAGGAAACATTATAATTGCAGCATCAGACTTCCTCAAGAGAAGGAGATCTACTGGATGGTTAATATTAACAAGAACTAGACACTTCTTTGAGAGCCAACATGTAGTAGCCAAGGTGTTGTACTAGCAGGTCCAAATCCCCACCTGCACCATGGAATCTAACTAGGTGACCTTGAGCCTCTCAGTCATGACCCTGAATAGTATCTGAATGGGAGACCTCCAAAGAATAGCAGGATTGTGTCAAAGGTATGGCATGTCATTTTGTGAACACAACAATACAACAAACTCAATTACATTGTCTTAGCTGGAACACCCTAAGGATGGGTTCACAATGAGTCATTGTTCTTCAGCGTGGTGCTAACCACAAGAGAGCCAGCGTGGTGTAGTGATTAAGAGCAGTTGACTCTAATCGGGAGAACAACATTGGATTTCCTTCTCCTCCACATGAGTGGCAGACTCTTACTGGTGAACTGGATTTATTTCCCCACTTCTATATTCCTGCAGGGTGACCTTGGGCTAGTCACACTTCTCTCAGAACTCTCTCAGCCCCCTCTACCTCACAAGGTGTTTGTTGTGGGAAGAGGAAGGGAAAGAAGCTTGTAAGATGTTTTGAGTCTCCTTACAGGACAAAAATGTGGGGTATAAATCCAAACTCTTGTTCTTTTTGCTGAGGTGATAAACCAAAATCTTGGCTGGACCACTTGTGACAGTGGTTGAGGAAATCACATCCCCAATTTTTAATGCAATCTTTTCAGAGTAAAGTGGTATAGCCAGAAACATTTGCCACCTTAGTAAGGAACAAACTACGTGCTATGCAGGAATTTCATGAGAAGATCTCTCAATGTTTTATGTTCTTTACTTCATAATTATTTTATTGTTCTGTCTTAAATGTATTCATGGTCATAGTGTAATGATGGCTTAACAATCAGGTTTTCTTGTATTGAAAAAGTACACATCATTAGCTGATTACTCTAGTACATATATACAATAAATACATTTTTTCTTAGCAGATGACAATGAACATACATATATTTGTAAATATTAGTTGTTAGCTACATCTGTTGCCAATAGATTTGGAAAAATGTAGTTCTATTTAGGGTGGCTCTATCAGGAATGAGAATTAATTAGCGTCTCCAAGACAACATCATTCCAAGTCACACAAACTGGGATGCAGGCTTTTAAAAAATCCCCCATAAAAGAACACAAAATAAGATTTTTTTACACAGGCAAGAGATTGTTCCAGAATGGAATTCTGTTCACAACTGGTCTGAGTTTAATTTCAAACAGGTTACTCAAAGATGAAAGACTTCATTACCAATAATCCTCCAAGCTGTGTGAGTCTATGTGCTTTAATTTACCATGAGACTGCATTGGAAACAATATCCTCTACTACCTTATCTCCAAGTTTTACTTGTTATTTTAACCCTGCACAAACACTTTGTGAGCAATCCTTGCAGTCTATTTGGACTAGGGTTGCTAATCTCGGGGGGGGGGGGGTTGTCCCCAAATTACAACTAACCTGCAGACTTCAGAGATCAGTTCCCCTGGAGAAAATGGAAGCTGTGGAGGATGGCGTCTAAGTCATCAAATCCCTGCTCAACTCTCTTCAACCTCCACTCTTCCCAGGATCTGAACCCAAATCTCCAGCAGTTTCCCAATCCAGAGTTAATAACGCTTAAGTCCCATGCTACTCAATGGAGCTTACACCCAGGAAACTGTCCTTAGAAATTGAGCCATAGTACAGTAGTGGTGGCAAATGTAGATAGCCACAGAAAGTTTCTTAAGCACATAGTTTCTCCTTCCCCCTCTCTTTTAAGTGAAGGAGAGAGGGAAAACAGGAAAAGCCTGTAGAGAGTTTTGGTGAGAGTGTTAATAAGACATGTCAAGCAGTGCTTAAAAGAACTTCATTCATTCAAAGGGACTGAAGCAATTATAGCAACACTACAAAAGTCACAGAACATACCAGGCAAGTCTTAAGAGTTTGCATTTGTAAAGAGCTTTGCACATATAAATATTCTGTACAGGCGTAACCACTTCTGCCCCTGTAAATCAGATGACAACATGGATCATGGTGGCATGATTTCCATAAACAAAGCTTCCAGCTGACTTTGCCAAGTGGAACGTTTACTAAATCACAGGACTACGTTCAAAGCACTTTGATTTTACAATGTTCTTTGAAATGGAATCTGCCATTAAAACTACTTCAAGTTTACTGGTTAGCCTTGTATCTTAAATGCTGGCAACATTAGAAATATCCATGAAAATTAGGACTAAGCAGAAAACATTCATTTATTTGTTTCTGTTTCTGTATCTCTCACACACGCATACAAATGTGACCTGCTTTTAGATTTGCTCCAGGACTTTATTTGAACCTGAGTAGCGAAGAGATAAAATACACATGTATAGGAAGTCAGGGCTACAGCAGGATATACAGGTGAAAGTGGCCACCTGATGGACAGTAGGAGAGGAAGGTACTCCAGCCATGTCGCAAAGGGAGTAGAGGAGTCTGGGAATATCCAATCCCCAGGGAGCTCTTTAAAAGGTATTCTGAGGAACAGCTGAAGAAGAAGGGCTGGACCAGGGGTAGGGAACCTGCCGCTCTCCAGATGTTCAGGAACTACAATTCCCATCAGCCTCTGTCAGCATGGCCAATTGGCCATGCTGGTAGGGGCTGATGGGAATTGTAGTTCCTGAACATCTGGAGAGCCGCAGGTTCCCTACCCCTGGGCTGGACCATTCCTTAGGTTGCAAGGGAGAGAACTGGGACTGCCAAGAAAGAGGAAGCAGGATGAAAATAACCCCCCCCCTTGCAAAATTGAGGCTTTTCTTGGGCACCATTGGAAAAAGGATAATTGTGAGGGGCACCACAGTTCCAGACTCAGTCCCCATGCTGAAGGAGATGGCCCCTGAGCTTGGAGTAGGAAAGCTGCCATAGGGAAACTGATCAGAAACCATGCCAAAACCATGCACATAAAACACATTTTAAAGGTATCCAACAATGATTAGAAGCCCATTCATTAGTAACATGTCTCTAGGCAGTGCTGAGCTTAAGTTGCTTTAATGAACAAATGAGATACTCATTTACCTGTAATTTACAGAGAGGAGAGAAGTGAAAACCATTTGCACCAATCCCAGAGTCACTATGGAAGGCAACTGATATTCATCAATTCCACACCTTGGCTTAAATTAACTGGAGAATCTTATCAAAAGACTTGCATGGCCTCAGAAGCACATATGCACGGAGGCCACTGGCTCTCATCCAAAACTGTTTTCCATTTGTGTGTAATATACTTAACATATTATGAACAACCCAGAATATTATTATGGCAATCCAAAGCAGTTGAAAAGGACTACTACAATCAGAACGAAAACTCCTTAGTTTTTAATTGTTATTTCCTATAATTAGTAGGCTGATTATTGCCATCATGAGTGGGAAAAACCTGAACTTGCTCCAGTTTATATATAAGAATCTATAATACAATTTTCTTCATGAGCAAAACATGGGTTTTTTTGTATTCAAATCCATGTAGATTGCAACAAAAGAATGATTTAACAACCTTGAAGCTTCCAGATAAGCTGGAGATCCTAGATGCTGGCAATTCACAGGACATCAAACTAGTAGAAGTGAACAGAAAAAGAATTTCACTGAACTATGAAGCAGATTTTTCCCATTCCTACTGAAGACATAAATGCAAATCACAGAAGTATAAATCTTCTGAAGACAATGGATTACCACTGGAGTAACAAGGGAGAACTTGACCCTTTGCCCCCCTGACACAGGGTATCAGATAAACCTAGATGAGATTAATCACATCCAGAATTCTCCTGACATATACCTTTGTCAAGTTTGTGAGTAAAAACATGCACACATTTATTCTAAATGATCCAATGCAGCTGTTATGGAACTCCACAAACTGAGCAAAAGAACAATGGCTTGCCCTTTGGTTATTTTAAAGACCTCTACATTGCATTATTTGACTGGGCAATAAATTTTTGGTTTCATTCATGAAATCATTAGCTGTTAGCAGTGGATAACTTTGAAATACAGGTACTAGAAGAAAAAGACTAACTTGTGGGGATGACATGAATAGCTGGATGTATACATGAAATGTGGAAAGTCCTGTAGGATGCATAATCCTGAGGGCCAAGTAGGAAAGAAGGAAATCTACGCTGTTCCCTTTCATTGAATGCAGCCATACCCACAGACGGGACAGATTCAACTAAAGTAAGGCAGCATAAGCATTTGTAGGCAAGATGTTACTTTGTCTGATATGTGGAGTAGACAATTGTGGATGTTACATATGGAGGACTTGCAAGAAACTTACAGGGAGATTCTTCAGCTGCTGCCAGAAAGGCAAAGAACAGGGCAAGTTGGAGAGGCAGGCACTGAGGACTGGCAGTGTTTGGGCTGGGAGGGATCCCAAGTCACCACAGACTCTCTACTGGTTCAAACATCACTGGTGCTCAAATGCCTCAATGTCCATTTGTAGAAAAAGGGGGCAGGAGTAGGGAGGACTGCCTGGACATGAGGCTGGCCAAACACCAATGAAGCAGTGGGACGGGGAGCAGAGAGGTAGTATCCCAAACACCATGGTATTCAGATCCAGCTTTTCTTTGCTGCCCTCCTTCTAGTGGTGAGAATGCCCACCCTCAGCTCCCATTGTCCACTGCTCCGCCACAAGCAGAAGCAAAAAAATGCTGACAGGTTGACATTACTTCCATGGAAAAGTCATAAGTGATGTCACTGATCTCTGAGATTAGCTAGAAACTCTAGAGCTAAATGATATCACATCCAGGTTTTCCTTGGAAGTTACCTAACACCGAAATACTCCCCCATGTCCCTACCTCCTAGACTTCCACTGGTAGGAGGAGGTGGTAGAAGTGGGGAGGGAGGCTGAGGAAAGGGAGGACTGCAGCATCCCAAACACCAGCAGAGATGAACACTAGCCTTCCCCAGCTTCTCTTGTACTTTTTCTTCCAGCAGTCTTTACTCCTATAAATGCAACTCTTTGTCCAGTTGACTTCTTTTCTTCTACCATTCTCTTCCTTTATACCTGCCCATCACAGTGTCCCAATGTCTGCTTCTGTGCATTATCTGTGCAAGAACAGACAAGACTTCTCTGTTTGGGGAGTTTTTAGAACCACCTCTATTTTTTATTTTTTAGGTTTTCCTACAAATCAGGGTTCTCCCGAAGTTTGTAGAAAGATCTTCATTCACTGTTCATGCCCTTTTTCTCTGGATTTAATGCTCTGCATCTTCAGTCATGCTCAGAACTAGATATATGATATTTTCTGAAGGAATCTGTAATGCTTAGATGAAAAACAGAGATGTCAGCAAGGTTCAAACTCCTTTGGTCTGAAACACTTCCCTTCCACATAAGGTAAGTGCTGCAGCCCTTGATCCCCCCTCCCCCCGGTCTGATTCGACATCTAAGCCAAAGAAACATTCTCCCTCCTAAACTTCCCTTTCCCATCTCTAAATTAACCATCTGCTGTGGATTCATGAAGCAAAAATGAACAGGCTGAGAGGCTAAAAGAGCCTCTTTTCTCTCTATTTCCAAATCACTTCAGATGTATAGCTTTTGAGACACACAGTGAATTCTGGGAAATGTATTTAATGTCAAGGCATTCTGGGAAATGCATTTCTCACAATACACTTAGACCAGGGGTAGGGAAACTGCGGCTCTCCAGATGTTCAGGAACTACAATTCCCATCAGCCTCTGTCAGCATGGCCAATTGGCCATGCTGGTAGGGGCTGATGGGAATTGTAGTTCCTGAACATCTGGAGAGCCGCAGGTTCCCTACCCCTGACTTAGACAATGTGTGTCTGGGATTCTAAGAGTGGGGGTAAGAGTACCTCTGAAAGAATTTTCTTCCTAGCACCTGCTGTTATTGGCCTCTGCTGCAGCACTAGTGTCAGGCATAGGTAAATCAGGCAGGGGCATGAAGAATCCCATGTCAGTCTCAAAGATGACATTCACTGACTTATGCCAAAAAAATAGATCATCCTGAGTTAGAGACCAGTCAAGAGGAATCTGACCTATCTCTCTGGAATATTTCCTAATTGTTTGGAGATCCATTACAATCCATGCTCAGAACATCATCAATTCAGAATTGTTACATTCAATACATGGGTTATTGCTTTTGCTTATTGACAAAATAAACCAAGAGACAACACAGTGCCAGAGATCAATTTCTCTGCCTTCCCTCCAGCTGCCAAAGTAATCCTTGCTTTAGATTAGAAAATAAGTAATGATTGCGTGTCCCTGCATGATCTGGAGTGGGGCCCTCTTATTTTATCTACATGGCAGCTACCTGTCAACATATGGTAGTTGGAGTAGTGTACTGGGAGTTCATACACACCAAGACTATCTAAACAGACCATTAAGTGCTAGTAAAGTAACACATGTGAACGACAGGTCAATAAATTTTGTACAACTTACATTTGCGGCAAAGAGCTGGCAGGTTTCAAAACACTGTGTTTACATAAAATCAATTTTTACAAGCATCTAAATAATTAGGGAGCACACCTCTATAATAATTATATTTAGAATCCAATATAATAGCTTCTCTCTTGACCTAACTCATCAACATTAATGTTTGCCTTTATTCTGTGTTGCTTAGCTTTTTTAAATAAGGGAAAATGATGTCTTTGTGGGAAAGTACTCTTTTTTTTGTTGGTAGGTAAATAAATAGCCAGCATTGTATAATATGCTTATTAATACATTGGCTAACATGTTCTGATACAACCATCAGTATATACAAATACTGGAGGAATCAATAACCCCATAGTGAACAAAATGTATTATTTTAGTTCCTCTTGAGCTGTCCACAGCTTCCTGCTACACAAAATAAATCAAATGACACAGAGGAATATATAAACATGCCCAGAAATTTAAGATGAGCCACTTCCAATTGTATGTCAACTGTGAGGACATTTAGGTTAAAGGCTGGTTGATCTCTTAACCTTCTGGCCTTTGCTTGTCATACCAGACAGTTAATTATGCAAAGCTATGGGGCTCAACCTACAAGTGAATATCTGGAGCCAGAGATGCAAATGTTACAAAGGCTAAAACAAAAATTATTTTAATTTCCATGTGGCCAGCGGCTTCAGCATAACTGATTTACAGAGTGGAGTTTCCAAAATAGTTTTATGGCTTTTTGCCTAGTGGCAGAAGACTTGAATATGGTGTGGGAAGTATAAATTCATATTTGCCATGGGGATCCATGATGCCATCTGTTCCCAAAAGTATATGTATAAACTATGCCAGTGCAAAATCTCTGAAGCAGCTCTTGCTTATGAATCCTTGAGCATCTAATACAATGTGGCACATTTGCAATATCAACTGAAGAGCCCTTGTGTTTTCTTCTTACTGTCATTGTTCCAAGCCTGTATGTGGGATGGAAACCTCTTGTCAGTATATTTTCACATAAAACCTTATTTTCCCTTGAAGGCATTGCTTTCAGCATTTTTAAAAAATTACACATGGCGATAGAAGACTCTTGAAAAAATAGCAAGTTGGGAAGAAGCAGCAGGAGTATTATAGACTCACTAATTCTTTTTTTTTATTTTAAAAGCATAGAGTGTCCAGCACTAATTCTAGAAATAGTGTTCCAGCCTAGCCTCTGCATAGTGACCTGCTCCTTATATCTAATCTATTTGTTGTTCAGCAGCAGTTTAGTGAAGTTTTGCAAGTCTATACATAGTAAGGTGAAAAGTTGAGCAGGGCAAGATCTTGTTGTCTCCTTGAACAAGATACTGTCCGCTAGTGCACCACAGAGATGTATAAACTGTGATGGCTACAGCCAATCTGTAACCCTGGGTTCTAAAATTCTAGTATAATACAATGCAATTACACATTCTTAAGATCCCAATGAAAGTCATGAACCCCTCCCCTTGATTGTGGCACAACGGAAACTTGTAAGTTCAGCAGATGAAAGCTTCATGTGCTCACACGTGGTGGGGATACAATTTCAGGGGATTCAACACAGAAACAGTAGCCTCTAATGTCATATGTGAGACATTGCAAGTCTTTGGCTCTGTTTCCATTCAGTTAATGAAAAGATTGTTTATTCTATCAACAACCAAATTCCAATAGTTTGCAATGTCTTAAAACAATATAAATATAATATAAATTGTTTTAAGGATTTTTTTTAAAAGGAGGATTTAAAAGTTCTCAAATTCTTTTAAACAAAACAAGAAATAAGAAGGCAAATCAATGGCCGTTTCTGCACGGCTTCGATGGGGGTTGGGTCGGCGCATTTCGCGCCGACCCAACCCCCCTGGGACAGTTTGCATGAACGGTCCCAGAAACAGCCGGGACGACGGCGCCGCGGAGCGCCGTCTCCCGGTGGACCCGGCTTGTCCCTGGCCCTCCGGCACGTCGCCGAGGCCTGGAGACAGGCCCCCCGCCCCTGCGCGCCTGCTTCAGCGTCGCAGGGCAGGGGGCGTGTCCCCAGGCCTCGGCGACGCGCCGGAGGGCCGGAGACCAGGTAAGTGAAGGGTGGGAGTGGGGGGGAGGCGCCTTGGAGCCGCTGCCGTTCGCACGGCAGCGGCTCCAAGCCGGCGTTTTCCAACAACCTCGCTCCCCAAGCGAGGTTGGAAAATGCTGGCTTCGCGCTGGTCGGGCAGCGCGAGGGCGGGGCGGCTGCGCAGCAGCTGCGCCCCCTGTGCAAATGGCTCCCTGGGGACGCCGTTTTTGCCGTCCCCAGGCCGCCATAAAACGCCCGTGCAGAAAGGGCCAATGTCTTTGATCAGACTAGTGATTCATATTTGTGTTAGTGATTTGAGCGAAATCCTTGGATAAATCAATCCCGTCTTGAAGATCATTCTTCAGTAATGATCTTTTTTTTCTGTCCATGGGTTCATTCATCATGTCCCAAAATGGAGGCTGCTTTCCCCATGTTCAGACGCCCAGTTGCAGGAACTAAGTGTGGGCTTTTCTCTTTTCCGTCCACAGAGAGGTTTCCAAAGAGTATCCCAGGTACATTCTCTAAGCTCAGTTTTCGTTTTCTTAGCCCTCCTACTGACACTGGGTACTTGGCTCCCAGTCTCAGATCTATGAAGATTCATGAAGTAAAGAAGAACAAGAAGTTAGGAGCCAGCATTCTGTCCTGAGTTGCGGCAGGCTTTGCTGCCCAATGAGTCTTGAGCTGGTGGGTCAGTGGTACAGCATATGTTTTACATGTACAAGACCCAAGGTTCTGTCCCACGAGCAAGACTCCTACCTGAGACTCTGGAGAGATGATGGGCAAGACCCTACTTGAGATTCTGGAAAGCTTCTGCTGGTCAGAGCAGATAACAGTGACCTCAATAGATCAATGGTCTGACTTATTAGAAGGCAGCTTTATGTACTTGTGTTTGGTGGGGATACAATTTCACACACTGGAGGGGAAAAATCCATTTCTTTCTGATTCTTGGATAATCCTACTATAAAAGGTAATGGGAAGAAAGCCAATCACTGAAGAACTATCACTATGCAAACAATATGGCTGTTAATAACTGCATACAGATAAAGTTGTTGCAAATGCATAATTTCAAGAGTAGATTAACAGCAATGCAGTAAATGTACAATGAACACATTTTCTAGGTATATTATGCTATGACTGTCTGAAGTCAACACCAATAAAGGTAACCTATGATGCCACCATGCCATTTTGACTATGAGAATCAGTCTTCTCTTCATTCACAATAAATTGTGCCTTTGACAGTTGTATGGTTCTTGTGATTCTATATATTTTGCAAATATGTGCTGAATGGTATGATTGACCACCTTTAAGTACAAATATATCTGATTATTCACTTTGTACAGCACCAGAGCTTGATTGCAATGCTCTACTAAATGATTCAAATAGTGTTTGCAACCCATGGAATTCAAACATATGTGTGGCGTTCCCCCTCCCTTTCCCGTGTTTGGGGCTGACAACCCGTCCCACCATCCCTTTCCAGGGTTTTGGTCTCCCCGTCTTCAGCCCTGGTTTTAGGGGCTCTAGACAAAGCCAGCTGCTTGAGCCACAGGATGCTGGTGAGAGAGGGGGAGTACTCTCCCTTTCCTGACTTCGACTCTTAACTATCCCTAGGGCAGGGTTCTTGGAATCCCTGCTTATTAGGGTCATCTCTTCCAGGTCCCCTCCTGCCTGTGAGTTTTCCCCCCACTTGGTTGTTTGCCCCCGGCTAGACAGGTCCGGGGCGAGGCATCTCGGCCGCCCCCGGACAATATGTCACTTACTTTCTTTGGATGCCAAGCTTTGGGAGCCCTTGCCTTCTAACATTAGGTGGGTGGTAACCCAAGAGACAGCCTTCTCAGCCACCAAAGCTCTGGAAATGTCTCTCCAAACAAATGTCTCTCCTCTGTCCCCTTCTGCTGCCCTCCTTCCCAATTTTTAAAAATGATTTGTATGCATCTTAACTCTATTTTAAAACACTTTAAAATTATTTTAATTATTATGTTGGGTGTGTGTGTGTTTTTGAATGGTTTTAAAATGAAATCTTATCATGTATGTTTTCAATTATTAGTCATCTTGGCAGCCCTTCTAAGGGCAGAAAGGTGGAATATAAATTGGGTAAATAAAATGTATAGAATCTGAAGGTATTTAAACTATTTTTAAAGCACTTGAAGGTTGGAAGTATTAATTAAAGCACCAACTTGCTAATTCCTTAAGGCTCTTAGCATTGTATGATTCAACTGGTAAAGTCCAACAATGGTAGATTCTGAGAATGTGGAACAGGGCAGTCTAAAATATGTGTGAGGTGGCTAAAATCCCACAAATCACTGAGTTGGATCCAACCAGATTTTGCGATAAAAGTAAGTAGGATCCCTCTGGGGCCATACAAAAATGCTATGCTAAAAATCATAGGACCTGCATGAAGAAAAGCCATGTGGGTTAGTACTAATGGTATTGTGAAAGTAGATGTGACTGAGTGAAAAAATAAACAGACAGGATCCAAACCACTCTTCATATTTGACAGTCTCATATGGAACCATTTCTGCAAAGTTATTTTTAATTCAAGCAGCCCATAATGTACTCACTATAGATACATGTTTAGATATGCTACATAAATAAACAGCAAAAAATTAAAATGGAAATAAGAAAGGATGAACACATATACAATGCACACATCACAATACACACACGCATAATGCTAATGCTGCATCAAAATGATATTGTTACTTTAACAATTACTTAGCTTTGTCCATCAGTAGACCTGTTTCCCAGTTGCCTTCCTGTCTATATAAAAAGGAGCTGCTTTGCTAGAGCTTTCAACACACACAGAATTTAAAGTAAAGAAGATCAAAAAACCCCAAATACCCTTTGTTTCTGCTATGGCTGATAAATAGACTTTTACTGAGCATGTTCCAACAGCAGCTGTCATTAATAAAATGCACTAGTTTCTCCAGACATCTGCAGGTCATATTGTTTCTTGACAAAGCAGCATGAGGGAAAGTAATACTTAGGGAGGTTATTAATCACCTACTTGCTACTTCCTCTGTGACACAATGTAAATAAGTACATAGCAGGACACAAAAAAAGGCAAGGAATAATTAATGTGAATCTTAGTAAAATGAAAATTTCATTTCTGGATCACTCAAGACCAGCTTCATGCCCATAGTCATAGTCTCAATGGCAACATGAATAGCCTCAAAGGAAATGGGGTAGTGATTCATAAATATACTGGGCTTTGCTCAGTTTACTTCTAAATAGAGATGGTTGGTTCATATGGTGGCCAGACATGCCAAATTTTTTCAAGGATAAGAGCAACTGTTGCATGTCATATGACTGTTGTATGCCATGTAAAATGTAATGTCAAATGTAAGCAGAAAATGAAACACTATGTGTTAGCAAATGAACATGTAAATTTATACAAAACTGGAAATATGGTGTCTGCATGTCATGCTATCTTCAAGAAACCAGCTGGAGTTGGGGGTATATATGCTTGTGACTGAAAACCAGAAGAATGATCAACAGTCAGTGACCTAGGTATAGATTTTTTATGGGGGGGTGTTGGAGGGCAGGGCCACACACACCCCACCCCTGGGGGCATGGTAATTCCTCCCCAAGCCCCGCCGCCGGCCTCAGTGCTTATAAAAGCAGCTCTCCGAGGCCAGGGACAGCAGACTCCCCTGCAGTGCCCGCAACCCCCCCCGGCTGGGCTCCCAGCCAGCAGCCAGCAGTCCCTTCTGCCCATCTCTCCAGGCAGAGGCATAGCTAGGGAAAATGGAGCCTGGTTGAAAATCTGAGTTTTGCACACATCCCCCATGGGCGGCTGCTGTGATGCTGGAATCCACCCCCAAACAGCCTCACTTTCAATGGTGTTTAGATGAGGGAGTCCAGATTCTCTTTTTAAATCCACCTTAAAGGAAGAATCTGGGGGCCCCAGTTAAAACATCATTGAAAGTGAAGCTGTTTGGGAGTGGATTATCCCCTACCCTGAAATAGCATCACTTTCAATGTTTAAACTGGGGACCTCAGATTCTCCCTTTAAATCCATGCTAAAGGGGGTGGATTTAAAAGGAGAATCTGGAGAAATTTGGGAGGTGCCTGCTGTCAGGAATGCAATTGTTAAGCTAGCAGCATCAAATTTTCAGGGTATCTTTAGGAGACTCTCCTGATGATATCACCCAGATTTGGTGAAGTTTGGTTCAGGGGGTCCAAAGTTATGGACCCTCAAAGGTGTAGCCCCCATTGCCTATTAGCTCCCATTGGAAACAATTTTTCCCTTTGGGAGTCCATATCTTTGGACCCCCTGGACCAAATGTCACTAAACCTGGGTAATATCATCAAGAGAGTCTCCCAACAAATCTCTGAAATTTTGGTGCTGCTAGCCTAAGAACTGCCCCCCTTGCAGGCCAAAAACCAAAAAAACACTAAAAATACAAAAAACCCACGAATGAGGGGTGGGGGTGGAGCTTCGAACATGTAATGGGGGGTTGAACCCAAGAATCCCCACCCCCCTTACCTATCTCATTGTCCACAATATAACAGAAGTTGGTTTGTGGATTCAGCAATAACAGTTCTTTTAATGCAAGTTAGTGGAGATTCAAGTACATGTCCTTTCACAGAAGGTGAGCCAAAGTGGCATAGAGATAGCTCTAGGTATTTCAAGCAAGGTACAGTGAGTATCTGACATATCATGGAATTGCTGAGTTCCTTTCTTTATTAGGAGACACTAAACCTGATAGCAGTCTGCATTACCAGGTGATTAGTCAATCAAGTTTTTAAAGGTTATCTGTTGAAACCTCAACTAAATAATATGGTCCAATGAAAGGAGAAGCAACAGATCCCTTATGGTTGACCCTCGGGCCAGTATTATATAACACTAGGCTGCTTTCATTTATAATGTGGAGAGAACACCTGGAAATCTGCTTGTAATTAGGAGGTGATAGCAAATCCATCTTTCAAGTGGAGGCCTGTTTGTCATCATGTCTGGATAGAAAACCAAATTTTTTTTTTTTTGGCATAAGCCAATATCTAGAGAATGAGTACCACAAAGACAGCCAAACAGCTAGCTTGTCATCTTTGCCTTCCACAGTCAACAGGCGGATTCAGCACAATATCCAGGTCTTTGGAAAATGGCTATAATCTTTAGTGCCATTCTAATAAAGGATAAAAGTTGAATGACATGGATTCCTTAAAACTCATTATTTCACACCTCTGAATTCTCTCAGTATTGTAAGCAAAGATGTTTAGAGGTTCTGGTTATGAGGAGCATTCAATCAAGAAAATCAAATACAAACTGCAGATAACAGGAGGGAATTGGGAAACGTGAACAATAAATTATACTTACCAGAATGGATGTGATAAAGAGATATATGCACACAATTCAGCTTCCTGACTTGACGGTATAGGTCACGTAAAACCAGGCAAGATTACTGAGATGATACTGAGGCAGTTTCATAAATAATATGATTAACATAGATTTCTAAAGAAGGCTCAGACTCAAAGAAGACTGGGAGATTATGAGCTTTGGAAACTGGAAAAATAGAACTACCATCAAAGGAAACTGTCAAGGTGGATAAAAGGGAAATGGAGACGGCATTAAAGGAAGAACCGTGACAATTAACTGCTGTGATTTATCAACCTTCAACAGAATATACTTGCAATCAGCAAAACTTTATTTTTAAAAAGGTTATTCCAGCACCTGTTGAAATTGGGAACCAATTCAGATGTTACTCTCCACATCATCTGCACAGGCAATGAAACTGGTTTAATGTACTACTCTTACTGCTTACAGATGGTAACAGCTGGCCCAGGAATCCCATATTTATTTGAATGCAGCCTGATCAATAAATATACATTTTTTTCATGGATCAAAATACTAAGGATCAAAGGAATCATACCTTCAGTCTCCTGATTCAGAATTTACTTTGTAAGGAGTAGGATTGTTGAGAGGAAGCCCAAGGACAAGTTACTGGTGAACTGTCAGAATACATTTGTGCCATAAACGCACATCTAAGTGAATACAACCTACTTTCCAATTGGAGCCCACTCCCACCCAAAACAGCTCATTGTAAAACAGTAACCTCCCTTCTACTGCATGCCTATGGAGCAGCTGATTAAAGTTTTAACCCTGGTCTAAGGACATCAGCACCAATTCTATTCAAATGATTCAAGCACCAAATATAATTATCTATGACAAATGTTAAAGAGTTTGTTTGGAAGGAATACTGAGAGCATAAAATTGGAACTTGAGCTTATTAACTGACAGAAGAGTAATCAAAACGTATGCAATACAAATAACACCAAATACCCAGTATCTGATGCCCAGTATCTGATACCCAATATCCAATACCCTATCAGGTGTTGAAATGTGAGAAATATTTAGTTTCTCATCCTAAAATCCAACAAGGTCCAACACAAAATACAAAAAGTACATAGCTAGGCAGCAAACACTCAAATGAGGGAGAGAACGGGGCATGTATTATGTGCCAAACAGGATCCCAAGAAACACACAGGACAAGGACAGGCTTGAGGGAATGCAACAGCACACTTTAGAAGAGTTTGGTTATATATCCCCCCTTTCTCTCTTGTAGGAGACACAAAGGGGCTTACAATCTCCTTGCCTTTCCCCCCTCACAACAAACACCCTGTGAGGTGGGTGGGGCTGAGAGAGCTCTGAAAAGCTGTGACTAGCCCAAGGTCACCCAGCTGGCGTGTGTAGGAGTGCACAGGCTAATCTGAATTCCCCAGATAAGCCTCCACAGCTCAGGCGGCAGAGCTGGGAATCAAACCCGGTTCCTCCAGATTAGAATGCACATGTGGAGCAGCAGTGGCGTAGGAGGTTAAGAGCTAATCTGGAGGAACCGGGTTTGATTCCCAGCTCTGCCGCCTGAGCTGTGGAGGCTTATCTGGGGAATTCAGATTAGCCTGTGCACTCCCACACATGCCAGCTGGGTGACCTTGGGCTAGTCACAGCTTCTCGGAGCTCTCTCAGCCACGACCACCTCACAGGGTGTTTATTAATGAAGAGAAAGATTATAAACTTACTGAATCTCCTACAGGAAGGGGGGGATATAAATCCAAACTCTTCTTCTTCTTCTCTTAACCACTAAGCCACTGCTGCTCCCGTTCTGTCTTCCCTAGGTGAGGGGCAAGTATGGCAATTAAATATATAATTATAAAACTCATATTTTTAAACTAATTACTAAGAATAAAGCACAAAATCATCATAAGGACATGAATAAAACTCTGTGTGTGTGTGTGTGTGTGTGTGTGTGTGTGTGTGTGTGTGTGTGTGTGTGTGTGTGTGTGTGTGTGTGTGTGTGTGTGTGTGTGTGTGTGTGTGTAAGATTTTCACCTTATTCAGCTTTTAGAATTGCGGTTCTTCTATTAGATACTCCACCAGAGAAAAAGTGCAATGCAGATAAGTGAAGGCAGTGATCAGCACTGGATTGTGGGATAACTGAAGCACAACTAAATATGGTTACAGAATTATCATGATAGTTGCATATCCATTCTTAGGAAAAACCACCGTATCAAAAATGCTTCTTATTTCCAAGAGGCCAATTACTAAATGAAATCCACTGAATGATTTAAGAGCTAAGATCATTCTTAGATAATGTTTTATACATACATACACACACACACACACACACACACACACACACATATATACATACTTCCTTAGAAGTTCAAAAAGAATTGTAAAGATATGCCTAAATCCTGTCCTAGCAAAGTCTGATGCCTAAGGACACTCTCACATGAAGATATTCCATTCTGAATCAGACTCAGTCCGGAATATTTTTAAAACAAGTGGGATTGTTTCTAAAGGGGCATTTTTAGGTATGCACTTTAAACTCTATGAATCAAAATTTTCAGTTGCAGATTGTGCTGCATTTTCCTGCGGTGTCCACTGTTATTGTTTTTGTTCTACACTATCAGCTTTGTGCTATATCAATATATTCATATATTGTTATAATAAAAAACCTGTTTCAGTTACAACAGCAGTAATAGGCAGGAGAAATAAAGCAGCTCATTAGGAAGTGCTTACAAACATTTTAGTTAGCTTCTTCCATGACTCAGAAACACACCCACACAACAAAGCCTGAAGAATAATGGTTTCACTCACACAAACAAAATAAACAGTCATAAAAATGGGACACCAACATTTGCCCTTAAGATGTCTTACAATGGGGGGAAAGCCATCAGAATTAGGGATGCTTAAAGGAACATATCTGAATTGCAAGAAAAAAAGTTCTCTATAAGATACCAAAATAGTATAAGAGACCATCTAAAAACAATCTAGGTGGTCTTTCTCCATGGGAGGTTGGATACCAGGTTTAGCTATGAAATGCAGGAGGATATCATCTGTGACATTACATGCGAAGATCAAATATATGTATTAGGGCTCTCCAACTGGTAGCTCACTGCTGTTAGAGTAGCATATGCATTCCGTAGAAGAGGCAACAAAAGGTCACAAAAAGATCTACTTTATGCTTTTAAAAAAATGTTTCATGTGACCGCACTGCTTAGCTGATAGTTTTATTTCTGAAGTTTTTCCTAGTCCATGTTCTCTGAAAACTTGTTAATGTGCTGGACTGGGTGGTGGGTAGAAGATCGGGTTATTCTTCCCTCACTCAGACATAACCCTCATTAAAGAAAAGGTTGGTACCTCTTGTGCAGAGATGAAAAACACAATAACCATCACATCAGCAGTAACTGATAAGAACCCAGCTTGGTTTAAGTCCAGTAACACCTTAGAGACCCACAAGATTTTAAGGGTAAAAGAGTCCAAGGCCCTTTCCGCAGGGGCCAAAGGGCGCTTCCCCACCAGCAGGAATTCTGCCGGTGGAGGGGTGGGGGCCGTTCGCACGAGAGCATGTGAGCAGCCCCCGCAGAGGTCGGCGCAGGAGAGGCGGCTCCGCACGGAGCCGCCTCTTCCCCGTCCCTCTCCCACTCACCTCGTCGCCGTTGTCGCCCTGCTGGCTTCCTAAAACCCACCCACGCTGCCCTCCGACCTCCAGGTGTCGGAGGACAGCGAGGGAGGGTCTTAGGAGAGACCAGCAGAGGCGGCCTGGCGGCTGGCAGAGAAGAGCTAGCGTTCCCGGCAGTGCCGTTCACACCGCGCTGCCGGGAATGCGCTGTTTTTCCAAAAACCTCCCTCCAGGAGGGAGGTTTTTGGAGGTGGCCTGACGCCGCCCTGGGGGAGGGGGAGGGGAGCCAGGTCGGCGCTGCTGCATTTTCGCAGCGCCGCCTGTGCGAACGGCTCCCTGGGGACGGCGTTTTTGCCCGTGCAGAAAGGGCCCAAGAGTCAAAGTACATCAAATAATAAGACAGTCTTCATTCCTTTCTCATGCCAATTTAATAATAGTAGTTTCAACTGCGCACAAAATAAATAAAAGCAAACTTGCTGACAAGTATATGCAATCCAGACCAGGGTTCTCTCTCTTAGTAATGATGGTAAACTAGCATAGCAAAAGTAGAAAGATTGTGTCATTGCCAATTACTGCTTTTATGAATGGTCTCTGTGCTTATTTTGTATACATTTCAGCTTTACATGGAAATGTCACAGGATGTTCCTTTTGCATTTCATGACCTTTTGAACTAGCAGTTTACATTTTTTCCCTTCCCAATTTCCAAAACCTTTAATGGCATAATTTTTCCCTTCCTTCATGTAGCTGTTTTGATCCCTGCACCCCCGCCAGATATTGGAGATGTTAAAATTTCCCCAAATATCAGTGCAATCTGGGCAGGGGGTGATGCAGCATGGACTTCTGACAGCGTAAATACCCTCTTCAGCGCACTTACACCAGTGGAGGTGTTAAACCACCAGTGCCCAGCCACTGTGGTGCCCCACAATGTCTGGCCATGATGGTCTTGTGCCAGTGCTTGCTTACCACCCCAGCTACACCATCATTCTGGGGAGCGGGGCCGACCTTAGTTAGCCTCCACACACCAACAGAGCTGCTGGAGGAGATCTGCCATGACTTTTATGACGTATTTCTATTCTCCCCTATTGGGGAATTGGGGGGGGGGTTGGGAGCGTTGAACATTTTCGGGCTTCCCTCACTGTGGGAAAGCCCTGTGGAACAGGTGGAGTGGTGCTCATAGAATCATAGAGTTGGAAGAGATGCCAAGGGCCATCAAGTCCAATCCCCCGCAATGCAAGAACATATAGTCAAAGCACTCCTGACAGATGGCCATCCAGCCTCTGTTTAAAAATCTCCAAAGAGTCTCCACCACACTCCAAGGTAGTGCATTCCACTGTCGAAAGCCCTTACTGTCAGGAAGTTTTTCCTGATATTTAGGTGGAATCTCTTTTCCTGCACCTTGAACCCATTACTTCTGGTCCTAGTCTCTGGAGCAGGAGAAAACAAGCTTGCTCCCTCACCAACATGACACCCCTTCAAATATCTAAACATGACTATCACGTCACCTCATCACCTTCTCTTCACCAAACTAAACATATCCAGCTTCCAAAGTCTCTCCTCGTGGGCATGGATTCCAGACCTTTTACCATTTTGGTTGCCCTCCTCTGGACCTGTTCCAGCTTGTCAATAAACTTCTTGAATTGTGGTGCCCAGAACTGTACACAATATTCCAGTGTACAGTTGTAATGTAACCAATGCGATGCACTGGCGTAATGCCCATTGGGCAAGGTGGGCAGCTGCCCAGGGCATCACCTTGTGGGGGGCATCAAAATGCTGGGTTCGTTTTTGGGTATTTTAGTGGTTTTCCATTTTTGGCCTGCAGGGGGCGCAGTTTTTAGGCTAGTGGCACCAAAATTTCAGCGTATCATCAGGAGACTGTCCTTATGCTGCCCCCCAGGTTTGGTGAGGTTTGGTTCAAAGAGTCCAAAGTTATGGACTTCCAAAGGGGGTCCCCTATCCCCCATTGTTTCCAATGGGAGCTAATAGGAGATGGGGGCTACAGTTTTGAGGGTCCAAAACTTTGGCCTCCCTGAACCAAACTGCACCAAACTTGGGGGGTATCATTGGGGCAGTCTCCTGATGAGACTCTGAAAGTTTTGAGACTGTGCCTTCAGAAATGTGCCCCGCTACAGCCTGCAACCTCCATTGACAGCAATGTAGAAAACTCAATGCAGAACAAAGATTCTTGGGCAAATTTCTAGGATGTTCCTGCAGGGGGTGCATTTTTGGATGTATTGGCACCAAAATTTCAGGGTATCATCTGGAGATGATGGCACCCCCCAAGTTTGGTGCAGTTTGGTTCAGGGGGTCCAAAGTTATGGACCCTCAAAACTGTAGTCCCCATCTCCTATTAGCTCCCATTGGAAACAATGGGGGATGGGGGCACCCCCTTTGGGAGTCCATAACTTTGGACTCCTTGAACCAAACCTCACCAAACGAGGGGAGTAGCATAAGGACAGTCTCCTGATGATATGCTGAAATATTGGTGCTGATATGTCTAAAAATGCACCCCCTGCAGGCACCAATATCCTGGTGCAAAAAAATTGGTCATGGTGGAGAGGCTGCCCATGGTGGGGGGCATCCAACTCAGGCTTTGCCCAGGGCTACAGTTTGCCCAGGGCTGCCTCATTATGCCCCTGATGTGATGTAACCAATGCAGTAATATGATGTAACCAATGCAGTAATGTGATGTAACCAATGCAGAATAAAGAGGTACAATTACATTCCTCTATCTTCACACTATACTCCTATTGATACAGCCCAGAATCGCATTGGCTTTCATGGCCGCCGCATCACACTGCTGACTCATGTTCAGTTTGTCATCTACTAAGCCTCCCAGATTCCTTTTGCTTGTAGTGTTGTCAAGCCCTGTCTGCCTTGGCTCTGGATTGAGCCGTCGTAAATGTTGTAAGTAGGCATATAGAGATGTCTGCCAAAGCACTTTTTGAAGATTTACAACTGGGAACGAAAAAATATTTTGTTTTTATATGGACTGGAGTCAATAATCATAACAAACATTTTCCTCAGAATACTCCTGGGGAGATCTTAAATGTTTTGAAAGCATTTTATTAAAAATAATGATGTAAATGGATATCATCACTCAAGCTCATTGGCCTATATCCAATAATACATGCACAAAATGCTGGTTTCCCCACAGCAGCACATTATACCCTCAGAAAGATAATTTCTGGGATCACAGACCTTCCGTGGAAAAACAGCCACTTTGTATAGAGCACTGTGGGGAGCAATGGAAAGAGACTAACATCACTCTTTTACGCCTTTCAGAAATGCAGCTCTGCTGACTGAAAAGAGAAAAGAGGGAGATTTTACCCTGTTAATACAGTGTCCCAATCTACCTTCTATTCCTCCATGTGGGTCTTATAATTCTAAAAATGATCTTTCAAAGTACTGGAACAGATTGACAAGAAGAACATAGGCAGAGCCATGTGTCTTTTATGCTTGCATAGTTAGTACAGGTTTTCATTTTTTATGGATTTTCAGCTTGATATACATTCATTAAAACTGTTATTATATTCTAAAGTATTTTGCACTTTCACACCTGCAAGCTGAGGTGTTACTGTTTACATCAAAGAATCTCATTAAATTCACTGACTGGCAGGAAACCATACTGCAATGAATTTATTCACTGTTAATAAAGATGACCAGCTGTTCCACTTTTATTAAACTTTGCTCTTAGCACACAGTCCTTTGGAATATGGCATTAGTTTACAATATCACCAACTTTTCCATTTTCAGTGATGAATAACCACTCCTTAACTGACATTATATGGTATTTAATTATTAACTTGATTAATATGTTCCCTGAGAATAGTAAGAATTGTTTCAAATTTATGTAATGATAATTTTGTAACAAATTTCAAATTAAAGCGCACACACACACACACACGCACGCACGCACGCACACGCACAAAGCACAAAGCACAAATAACAGAACTTGGAAATAATAAAGGGAAGCATGGTATACCAGATGAGGAATCAGGAAAGATGTAACTGTCCCAAAGTACTTACTGCTTGGCGGTATTATGCCCATAATTTGAAAAATTATAAAACACACAAAGGTAGAGGGTGGAATCTTTCAGTACATCGTAGAATTGGATGTAATGAAGGAAGCCATCTTTGAAACAAGCTTGGCTTTTAAAGAACATTATGCACTACAAAAACAAGGACAAACTCGAGGACAAAGCTAATCAAACATCAAAATTAAATTCCCTATGACTAAATTCAGATGACATCGAAACCTAATCTTATACAGCCAAACCACAGTCATTAAGATAATCTAATTTATTTCCCTGAAATTGGTGACAATCAGGAGGAAGCAAACAGATGATGAGCAGAAAAGGAGATGAAGTGCTGAAGTTCAAATACAAACAAAAGAAACCCAGCAACAGGTGCTACCATGGTAATAACTAATCAACAAAATGAGAGTGGGTGGAGATGATGAACCATGCTTGAAATCATTTCTTATGAGGAGAATTCCTAACAGCATGATTACACATATCTTCTTTTTAATTTTGATGCAGAGGCAGATGAGCCATTGACCACTGTCATTTCTTGTAACTGGGACTTGAAAAGACATCCAGATAGCTGGAAAGGAAGATATTTCCAAATTCCTATAATTCATTCCAAATGTACTCTTTCTTATTGCAACAAGTTCAAACACTTCTCATATTTTGTAGGGAGTTGCCAAGACACTCACGCCTCAGGGTGAAGTAAAGCTTATGAGAATGAGTTATTGTTACTTACTGACCTTCTTTATGATGACTTATAATAGGTTCCCCCTAACTGTTAACATCACAGTGAGCGAATCACAGAGATTTTTCTATGAACTTAGAACCAAGCTTCTTCCAGTAGTGTACAGAATGGCCAATATTTCCAGTGAAAGATCAAGACTTTAGTATGCTAGGGCTCCTATGCATTACTGCACCAGCCCTAACCAATGCCTCAATCCTACATACATTATTTCAGAGGATACTGTTCATATTTTATCACATATTCAGAAGATCCCTAAGAAGGTATCCAAATCTGTGTACAAAGAAAATTCTTCTTAAAGCAGTTTTCAGATATGAAGGTCTACATTAGTATTGTAATACTAAAGGATTCTTTTTGCCCCAATTTTTTTTAAAAACTGCCAACAAGAAAGATTATGCCTTATTTTCTAAGCTATTTCTAAACTATCTAAGCTATCTAAACAGAAGCAATTTACTGTTGCTACTGTTCAAGGAAATATTCGATTACCTAGCTTCTAATTAGAGCCAATTTGTCACACAAACACAGCCATCTTCTAGAAATGTAAGGCCATCTCATAACTTTACAAAAGTATCAACTACTGATCTTGAAGTGTACAAGACATGACTTCTGCATGTTTGATCTCAAGACTAAGAGTTCCTTCTCCACAATTCTACCTTTCCATCAAAGTACATTATTAAGAATGGAAACAAATTTTGTTTTGTTTTCTAATGATGATACAAAATGCTGGACTAAAAAGATCATCTGTCTTATGTAATCTGCCCAAATTCACCAAATTGCATCCCATAGTCCACCAACACCCACTATTTTTCCCTGATCTCTTAACTCATTATTACCTGCTGTGCTCTGCTTTTAAAACCATGAACTATCAACACTTCAATAAAGTGACAATGACAATAATCATGTTCAAGGCTTTGTTATTCTGAAAGGTTAGACTTTGTGCTCTTTGGGTAAACAGCTGGCCATGGCTATGTGATCACAAGCAAGATTACCTAGCTTCCTGGGCAGACAATGAAGGCATACAGAGACACCCAAGTAATAAGTTTCAATAAAAGAATCTCAACAGCCTTTTAAGAATTGAAGGGAGAGAATTCAACAGACATGGGGCTGCAGTGAAAAAGTAGTGTCATAATGTGTGAAACACTGCTATCATGCAAGCCAGATGAATTCAAATTCAGCTGGATATTCCCAAACAGTCTGGCCCTTTCCGCACGGGCCTTTTACAGCGCCCTGGGGACGGCAAAAACGCCGTCCCGAGGGAGCTGTTCGCAAGGGGGGCGCAGCTGCTTTGCTGTCGCGCCGCCCTCGCTCCTCCCCAGCGACGCGAAGCCGCCATTTTCCCACCTCATTCCCCGAGCGAGGTTTTTGGAAAATGGTGGCTTCCAGCCGCTGCTGTGCGGCTGGAAGGCACCATCCCTCCCCCCCTTGCCTAATCGACTTACTATCCCTGAGACCGTCCGGCGCGTCGCCAAGGCCTGGGGACACACCCCCTGCCCTGCGACTCTGGAGCGGTCACGCAGGGCAGGGGGGCGTGTCCCCTGGCCTCGGTGACATACCGGATGGTCGCAGGGACAGTAAGTCGATCGGGCGATGGTGCAGCGGGGCGCCGCCTTCCCTGTCGTTACTGGGACCGTTTGTGCAAACGGTCCCGGGGGGGTTGGACGCCGACCCGACCCCCAGTGTGGCCATGCAGAAGCAGCCTCTGTTGGGTAAAGGATTATCTGTCCACAATCAGTGAGCAGAACAGGAATGAAATCAACAGGTGATTGGGTATGGCTGTTATGCAATGGTCCTTTGGTTACTGGCAGAAAAGGTAAATCATTTTTGCTGTCAACTTGGGGTTAAACATACACAAATACACCATACTGAATAAGAATAGAATCCAAAACTCACGATAAAAGAAGTGAAGGGTAAAGTATCAACTAATCAACGTGAAAAATTTAACTGGCAACCTATGCCAAGTTCCCAATGTTAAGAATTTCAGGCAACTGCAGAATTCAATGTAATTGATTTTGTCAAAAAGAGGAACTGCCTTTGCTTTCATTCAAGGCCTTTTCTTAAAGGTGGTTACCCTAAATGATTGTACAACACTTCCTGTTTTATAGCAGTACCAAGTACAATCGGTTGGTTCTCAAATATTTTTTGCTATTTGAAATGTTCTCTCTGCCTCAGTTTTAGTTGCAGCTGGATTGAGTGGTTACTACTAAAAGAATATTTGGGGAAAAGCACAGACATTTTAATGTGACGTACCACAGGATTTTACTGGCATCTAACAGGCCTCCCTTGCATGGCTCCATATGGCTGTTAGTAAAACAAACAATTTTACTGAAAGTGGCCTGCAACATGAAAAATCGTCTCTCTTCAAACCGTAATCAGAACACTAAGTGTCTCAATATTGTAACAAAGTATACAGAGTCAGTATTTACTTCTAGTTGACATAGCAGTATCTTGTGGCCAATTTTCCAGGCAAGGCCTATGATGCGCAGACCTTTGAGGCATCAGGCCTCAACTGCCTTTTGGAAGGCTGGAAGGCAAAGACTGGCTGCTGGATTAGCTGCAAGTATAGGAAACCGGGTACAGAGAAGGGGTCACAAACTTGATGGGTGTTATTCCATCTATACCATGTGAACAGAGATAGCCCATCCTTCCTTATTTGCTGATGTTGTATCCTGAAGACGAGAAGCCAGTCCACGTAGCCTACAACCAAGCACACCACCAAATGCGTATGGTCATGAAGTGGTCATTTTTGGCCAGCTGAAGATGCAGTTTCATTGCCTTCACCATTGCCCCTTTGGGTGGTACCTCCAGAGATGCGGTACCTATTTTAATTCTGAAATAGGAAAGGCCAGTCACAAAATATGGACTTTGCTCTCCCCTTTGGGAGTTGGTACAAAGGTCTCACCCAGTAGTGCTAAGTCCCCTTTCTGTGGTTTTCCTACCATCACAGTGTCTTGCTGCTCACTCTAAATCAGCACAGAATGGGAGCTCTGAGACAGAGTTATGTGCTACGTGCCCTACCTCATGAGTCATGCAGCGTCCTAGCCAGAGGGGCTTTTTTTTAGAGTTGGGGCACTGCAATTAGGTGTCAGGGAGGTGACTTGGTTACCACAGGAATGGGAGATTATTGTTTCTGGAGATATGCTGGCATAAAGGTCAATCGTCTCTTTGAAAGCATTCCTCCCCCTTTAGGATTGCACTGTTAATCTGAAACATCTTGTTTCATTAACAAATATCATGGATATTAAAAATATTTTATATCTAAACACAGCTATGTTTAGGTTTTATAAGAAAATGAAGAACATACCAAATAAGAACACCTGACCGCAGGGTGGATGTTAACAGCAGCAAATCTGAAACAACCATACTAAGCTTGCAATGATACAAAAATAAAATACAAAAACCTTTACTTATAAGCATGAAGCATTGTGTAATAAATGTTTAAAAGGAAGGATGCACTGCCCTTTACCAACAATGAAAAAAATCCTCAAAACTCTTACAGTCATAGATATTGTGTATGCATGAATACCTACAATAAGTGGGAAAGGCTGTATATAAATATTCCAAACAAGTACAAACCTGTGAGTGTGTGTATTTTATATGTTGCCTTTCTGCTTTCACAGGTCTCCAAGGACACATATCTTCAGATTCAAACACACTAATTCCTGCTACAGCTGCAGCAGCAAAAAATATAAAACTAAACCAAAGCAACCATTCCACAGAGATCAGAGTATGGCACATTTCCTTTTCAGCATAGGTTTTTCTTTAATAAGCGCTTTGGCTGATCACTGTCATTGTTCTAGATAATGAATCACCCACACATACATTTTCAAGTGTAATGACACTCTTGCTTATTAAAGACCTCTCAGCTGAAAGGGGCAGAATATTATGAACTGGCCAATCCATTCATTTTCTTGAATATGTTATTCAGTATTTTATGCTAAAGCAGCAATACACCATCCATTTTAGTACAATGATCCTTATGTTCAATAAAACTGAAGTGCCGCATCATAAATCATTACAGTCATTTATTTTACATTAGACATATTAGACACTCCATTCCATAATCTATTACAATAAGGTGGATTTAAATATACCCCAAGGAGCTGCAGTAATAACTCGAGAACCAAATATAGCAACTGTGGATAAAATATGGTTAACCTGAAAACTATGCTAGCTAGATGGACAGTGGTGAATTTTAAATGAAATTCTGAAAGGAACATCATCTAAATCAAACAAACAAGAAGCGGCAAAATAATAGAATCTTCTATGTAAAATTGGCTTAAGAGTTCAAAATTGGCTTAGATTTTGCAAGGGAGATGTAAGAGTTATTTATGTTAATTGAATTTATTTTACAGACAGAAATCCAAGTAGCATAGAAAACATATAAAATTGCACACAATCTTGAAAAACTGCATCCAAAAACTGCACCCTGGCTGCTTCCACTACGAGTTTACTAACTCCCTGTGTTTTTCTACATTATTTCTATCTTGCTTAAATTGTGCATATGTATTTTATTTATGCATATCTTATTTATGTGCACATGCTTTTATTTATATCAGCCAATCATGCACACGGTGACCACTGCAAGATGGGGCAAATGTCCGTCGCAGAAAGATTTCTTGTATGGACATATTTCTTCAAGGCCCGCTTTCACTTTCCATTCTCTCTGCAGCAAGAGAGAACACTTCTAGCATGATTTTAATTTGCTTTGCCACCACAGCATGTCAAATGAGTCAGTGAGCACAGCTTTGTTCCAGACATCTTCCCTCCGCCCACAACCAGCCTATACACTTCTTCACAATGCCATCCAAGTGTTCCCCCTTACCTCCCTTTCCCTGTTGCTGGCTGCTTCAGTTCAATTTACAATTCACAGAAAAGAAGCTCACTCACATGGGTTTTGCCAAAATACACTGACTTCTAATTCTCATTTTGAGATATCATTATAATAATAACAGAGTGCTTGGAAATAACAAGCCTCTGTGTCCCTGGCAGCAGCAGGAAGGGTGGGTGTGGGTGGGTTGAGGGGAGGGGAAGAAAATATCAGCTCTAGGACAATCCCCTTGTTTAGCAGCCTGTGGTCCAGGGAATTGCTTTGGAACTTTCTCCAGTCAGGTGGGCAAACAGCAAACGTTCTCCCATCAAGTTGACAAGCAGCAAGAACGATGTGTGTGGTAAACTTGCATTGTCAATATTATTCATCAGTTCTTATATCTAGTCAGTCTAGTTATGCTTCAGTTTATAGGACTATTCATAAGAATTAACTTTGAGATCCTATTCTCTGACTCTCCCTGGGAAAAGTCTGCCCAAGTTGTAATAATCATATGGTAGCAAGCTGATTAGATGAGCTGTGTGATGCTTGCTGTTGGACAGCAGTGAGTTGAGAGGTGGTCATTACCTGGGCCAGCTATAGACAACTCATGCAAGCTAGTGGTAGTGGATCACCTCGTGGTTGCTCCTAACCTCGATTGCAAGAAGGTTCTCTCTCCAGGACAGGGAAACAGAAACAGGAATAGATTAGAAAGCCAACAGACTGGGAAAGGACCCTGTCCTTTCCTCCTGCCCCATACTGATTGAAATCAAGGCACACATGCTGGCAATATTATGGTTGCCTGAGAAGAATTTCTCTAGTTGGTCTTGAATACTATTTGATGCCTATACAAATATTACCTGGTCCATGTTGACCCGGTTATGTGCCTCACATCTCAAATATAATGGGTAGGACTTCAAAGAATTTTTATCATAAATGCAGACTTTAAAATTTTTCCTTATTTCCAACTCAATTTTAAATCTACATTGTCTACTGAACATGGAGAGATTTTCAGATACATAAGATAGTTGTGGATACACTTGAATACAGTGATTGTTTGATATTTATTGTATTCATCAGAAGCTTTGCCTTGACAATATTTATTGCACCACTAAGGAAGATGCTAATCAAAACACATTTGGTATTTTGTATATGACATTATTTGACCAACATGCTACATGGTGATTGCTCTGTATGAATTAGTTTAACAGTTTATCTGCCATATTGGTGAAGGAGTTTATACACAATGGAGCAATATTTTATGGCTTGTGTGGTCTATTGGCTGTAATTAATGAATGATTAAAACACATTTTTAATTTTTTTCATTTCTATATATTTTTGAGACCTGTTTGAGGCCCTTTGGTTATCTGAGATCTATTTTTTGAGGCTAAACACCACCACCCCACAATGGCTGCTGCAGTCTGAGTATTCTTAAATTCCTGAAGCTGCAAGTGCTTTTTTATTATCAGGGATGGGGATTTGCATTGGTTTAGCCACTGATGGCCAAAGGACTTTAGTACAAGTATTGGAGAAACAGGTGCTGCTTTGACTTGTCCTGGATAGCCTGACAAGTCCCCTGGAAAATCCCCATGTTTCTTTGGACCTCACAAAACAGACCATGTAAGTAGCTTTTTTACAAAAGGGGAATAGAGATTTACATGCAGTGTCATAAAGACTTCAGTTTTGAAGCATCCATCCCATGGAAAACTGCAGATTTAGTTTGTTTTCCCTTCCTTTATGAGGTACTATCTTAAATGGCTTCTTAAAAGTTCAAATGTAGAATTTCTACCATTTTGTCCTTCACCACTAATTAGATAATCCAAACAATCAAGTTTATCTAGCGTAATTCATTTGCCACAAAGCTACACTGAACATAAGTTATGGCCCATTATCTTGATCCTCTTGCACTACATGTTCCATTATTTTGAAAGTCACGGATGTTAGACTTCAGGCTGACTGGCAATTGTTAGAATTGTTCATTTCCTTTTTTCATTTTTTTGAAGACACAGAAAGAACCACTCTCATTTCCATCACTCTTGTGGCTTTTTACAGATACGTTAACTTTATTAAGATAATTTCCCTAAAGCTCTTAAAAACAATTGGAATGGATTTTCATATTTGATTCGGCAAAGGCCACCTTGTCACTGTGAAGCCATGAAGTATATAAGAACTGGAAAAGTTTCAGAGAGTAGCTAGGTCTGCAGTAGAACAGCTGTATTTGAGTCCAGTAGCATCCTCGATACCTGTCATATTTTGGAGGTATAAGCCTTTGAGAGTCCAAACCCTTTGTCAGATAAGGCTAGGCAAAGTTTGGCCGTTTCTGCATGGCCAGGAGGCGCCCCCACGCCGGCAGGACTTCTGCCGGCGTGGGGGCTGGAGCCTGCTTCGCCGCATAGCGTCGCGAGCGAAGTGAAGAAAGACGACAGGCGGCGGCAGGCGGCTCTGCGGGCCGCCTCTGCACCCTCCCGCCCACTCACGGTGTCCTCCTGGAAATTCGCCTGCAGGGCATCGCCCAGCCCATGCGCTGCCCTCCGACCCCTGGAAGTCGGAGCCCGCCCGGGGCGGCGAGGAGGACACTGTGACTGAAGCGACAGCGGTAATGGAGCGGAGGCAGCGTCTTCCAGCGGCGGCGGTTAGCACGCAGCGCCACAGGGAAACGCTCCCTCTAACAACAACCCTTTAAAGGGTTGTTGTTTAGGAGTAATGACGCTGCCCTGGGGAGGAAGAAGAGTCAGGTTGCAGCTGCGCGTTGCAGCCTGCTGCGCGGCGGACCTGGGGAAGCCTTTTTGCGCCCAGGCCGTCATAAATGGGCATTGCGGAAGCGGCCTTTCTTTTGTGCTGCATTCAGTTCTCTGAAAAACTACTGCATTTTAGATTATTTAGTATCTTCCTCGTAAAAGTGGATTGTTTTACATGTTGCAGTTCCAATGATTTCCTGACCGTAAACTTCCAACCCAATCCATTCTTCATTCACCAAACACGTTTTAGTTTTCACTGAGGAATCTGGAGCCAAAACATTTATTTATTTTTTCATTCATGGAATGTGATACTGCCTCCAGAAGTAAAGTGACTTGCTGATCTATATGTGTGTTTTGGATGGCTAAGAAAATATTTTGTGTGTAACAGATATTGTTTAACAAATAAAACATTTTAATGGTAAATAAACAGTGGAATTCTGTACATGTTGTAAAGCAAATTTAAATTCCCCAAGAGGGTTCTAAACAGAGGGAGTCAGACCATATTTTCAATAAGAGTTTCTCATAGACAGAGAAAGAAATATTCTCCCACTGATGTTCAGCCAACTCTTGTTCTAGAAACCTAGTCTAATTCTTCTCTTTCCTACAGGCATTTTGGCTTATGTACCGAGGTGTTTAGTATACATAGATAACAGATGTACAGGCAGTGTCTGAAATTTCTAAAACATAACTAAATTGGTGGAATGCCTGTCAAGAGTTCCTGCATTTTTGTTCTGTGTTGTGAACCATACAGCCAAATGACAAATTTCTTCTTATGCATGACTGAATACCTTGCATTATACTCTGACCATTAAGCCATCTTTTCTACACTGATTTTCTGAATTACTAAGTCAGAACTTTCTCCAAACATGAACCTCCTATCATATTTGTACTGGCTCATTACCTGGTACTAGCTGCCTTCAGTCCAAATGCAATGATAACATTTCCTGAGCAACTGGAATGAGAAATGCTAGCTTTATTAGCTCAAAAGAAACAATCTTTTCCAATGGAATATAGGTTATAAAATCCCTCTCACTGTGCCATTTCAGGGTTTCAAATCAGGTCTTGAATTGATCAGCTGTAATATTTCTCTCTTCTGTGTACAAAACTTTCTATGATTCAGGTAAAACACAGCTAGATGGAAGGGTAGGGTAATCCCAATTCTGCTTTAAACTGAAACATTCAGAATAGCTTTTGTCCATTAAAACACCATTTAAGATACCTAAATGGGTCTTACTAATGTCTTACTTTCATAACTTTCAGAATGCAGCTGCAAAGCTCCTTACTGTTACACCTTGGTGGGAGCACATCCATCCAGTGCTCTGCCAGCTGTATTGGCTACCAGTGGAGTACTGAGTCAGGTTTTAAAAAAATTGTTAACCTTTTAAGCCCTTAGCAGTTTGGGACCTTCATACTTGTGGCACGACCTCTCCAAGTACACCCCCGGGAGAGTACTTCACTCTATGGATAACAACTTGTTGATGATCCCTGGTCCAAAAGATATCTGGCTGTCTTCGACCAGGGCCAGGGCCTTCTTAGTCCTGGCTCGGGCCTGGTGTAAAGCTCTGTCAAATGACACCATGTGAGACCTATCACAATTCTGCAAGCTCTATAAGATGGAGCTGTTCCACCAGACCTACAGTTGAGGGCAGCAATGGCATTCCATCACAGTTGGCCTCCCTTCCCCGCCTTCCCCTTTCTTTTTTGCTTTTTCTCTCTTTCTTTAATTCAGAAAGATGTTATGGCACTTTATAATGTATAGTTGTATATTTTAGTCTTTTAATTTATTGTTGGAAGCCACCCCAGAGCCTGTCAAGGGGAAGAGAGGCACAGAAATCAAATTTTAAATAAATAAATATCTCCATGTCATGGTCATTTTCAACTCCCAGTCTATGCTGGTTTTACTACCACGACCATACAGCTTATATGATACACAAAAGGATTTGCTTTGCCCATTGTTATTGGCATCTCACACATATACAATGCTAGGAAAGAGGGGGAAATGAAAAACAACATCATTTGAGTCCCATAAAATAAGGAAGACAAAACAAAGATGGGGAAATTAGCTGGATTACAGTGGTGATGGTGGGAATCAATAAGGATGGGAAGAAGAGGGGGCAGGATGATTTTTATGTATTCCTGCATTCTTGTCAAACTTCTCAACAGTTATTATTTTTATTTATTTATTTATTTAGATTTTAGATTTCTAGGCCACCTCTTCCCCGGAGGGCTCAAGTTACGCCAACATATCTTCTAATCTATCTCATGAGAATATGTATTTTTCAAAAAGCATCACCACAGGACTAGGATTAGAATCATAGAGAAGTCTACTGTTTTCTCTTTAGGAAGGCCCTCACACTTTGAAAGCCAAACCCTGTCTCTCTAGTTGCCACCACAGACCTCACCTGTGAAGGTTGAGACACAGAGGACCAGACTTGACAGGCAGGGAAACAGACTGCTCCTCTCCTGAGACGGCAAGCCTCCAAGTGGGTAGAAAAATGATGCTGACATAAGCAAGAACAAAGGATTTGGATGTCGGACTTATGGGAAATATTAATCAGTTGGGATCCATCCATACTTAAGATAATTTATTTATGTCTAATTTTTAGTGCATTTTCCAAGCTTATACAGTAGGAAAGTTTTCTCAGTGATTTTTTTTTCTAACTTCAGTGCGGGTACAGGTAAAATAAGACACTGAAATCAGTCTGAAGATTTCCAATACTGCCATTTTTTTACAGTAATTGAAAGAACTAGTAGTAAAATGAACCAAATGGAAATTGACCTTGCTAACTTAAAAGAAAGTAAAAGAGTTATGACAAAGATTTTCCTTGTCGCATTTAAAAAGGCATTCTTCCACCAAATCCTGCCTTCTCTTATTGGCATATAGCCCTCTTGTATTGGAAAGATAATGTAGCATATTTGACATCACATTCATTTTATTGACTAGAGACTGCAGTGTTATCAATACATAATGCCAAGGTTTAACTTCAGAAATGTTAGTACTAGAAGATGTTCAAACAGCAGAGGCTAATATTGACTAGAAGTAAAGAACAATTCATAAAAGTGCCACTGAAATCATTTTTTAAAAAAACCCTTATCCTAGTGGAGATATTTGATTAACCTGAAAAGCTGAAAAATGTTCTTTTTTATCAATATGCACAAGGCAGTTTGGAAACTTGATCTGAACAAATAAAACCACAGTAACTAAGGAATATCAAGAACTATTTGCAAAATGGTGTCTAGCCACTCTTGTTCAAGTTTGGGATAACTTCTAAAGCCCAGAATCATTATGGAAACTAGAACAGAAAAACTCATCCAGAATAATCACAATTACGCCACATAATCTCAATCACACAAAAGTCCTGAGAAGACATCATCAATAGTATATGGAGCTAATAAGAAGTTCCAGACAAACAGGCTATTTATAAAGGAACAGACTGTTGCGGAACAACAAAGGTTCACAGACTGTTGCGGAACAACTCACAGTTCACTGGAAGGAGGAGGACATCTGGATACCCAATTTCCAGTACACACACACACACACACACACACACACACACACACTCTTGTTTGTTTGTTTATACATGCATGCATGCATACATACATACATACATACATACATACATACATACATACATACATACATACATACATACATACATACACCTCTTTAACGGAAGAAAACACTAAGTTGCCCAGAAAGTTTCCACAGCATAGTGGGAATTCACACCTGGGTTTCCCAGATCTCAGTCCAACACTCTAATCACTACATTACCGCAGTGGATTTTGTTGTATTCTATTACCCCCTCGTATTGTGTTCTTCAGAGAAATAACGCTGGCCAAAATGGACCATTGGCCCAATGTTCTGCACAATTCTCTTGCTCCCAGAACATGGAGCTCTTTGTGCTCTTGGTAAAGTTCTGTGGAACACTGGAATATTGTGAATATGAACACACTACAGACACATTCACATACAAATATCCTCACAGACCACCTAGAGGCAATAAAGATTAAATTGGCTTCTGTATGGCTCATTCCGCACATGCAGAATAATGCACTTTCAAACTGCTTTCAGTGCTCGTTGAAGCTGTGCGGAATGGCAAAATCCACTTGCAAATAGTTGTGAAAGTGGTTTGAAAACGCATTATTTTGCATGTGTGGAAGGGGCCTATGTTTTTAAGAAAGAATTTGCTCCTGTGATAACGTTCTAGTGAGCTCTTTACAAACCAACTGGCCTAAGAAAATTGCTGAAAGCTCAGTAAAGCATTGGATACAAAGTCAATCATCTCTAAAAAGTGATATGAGGTATTTCAGCTTGTTACTAATTGAAGTTAAATGTTCACGAAAATCAAGAGCTTGCATCCTGTGTATGTGTTTGTGGGGATGTTCTCCCCCATTTAATGCAGTCAATGAACACGAATGAATGAAGTAGGAAAAATTAAAAGGTCTAAAGATCAAGCTGAGAATAAAACAAGACATGCCAGCAATTAAAGAAAGGTAAATGGGCAATAATTTCAAACAAAATATTTGAGACACGGCCTCGGCATGTTTAGTTCACCACGAATTATGACAATAGCATGCAAATGCTTAGCACATCAAGATTTCCCTCCCAACTATGTTTTCATTAAAGATTCTGCTTTTTTTCAGAATAATAGTAAATGACACGTGAACTTCATATGAACTATAGGTCATGAAAGGATTTTGCATTGGCATTTTTAATCTAAAAAGTCTGTGCCAGAAAATCAATATGTTTCAGTTGCGGCATTCGAATGCAATTTTCTTCACGTAACAGGGTTTCTTTCTTTCTTCCCCCCTGCTTCTCTCTTTCTCTTCCTCTCCCTTCCTTGCCCTTTTTTCTCTTTTTTAAAGAAATAGCAACTAATTCCCAGTTTTTCTATGAAACAAGCAGCTGTGTTATAAGGCAATGACATCAATAACAGATTACATGTAAACAGAAAATGAACAAAAAAATCATTCAAGGCCCTTTTCAAACCAGCGTGCTTTTCATCAGTGCTATTACTGGTTCCATTCACATTATCGGATTGAACCGCGCTGCATAACCAAGGTGCTGACAAGCCTTGATTACCCAATAACTCCTGTATTCCTTTCAGGCAGGTTCACAGAAAGGACAGGAATGCAGGGCCTTCCTGTGGGGCAGACGGCTTTCCACAGAGACTCAAGTCAATGAAACTCAATGCCCTTGTGACTCCACGCACCAAAAATGGGGCTCTGCATTTCCTGATATGTATTTATGACTTTTTCCCTCTTTGTTCTCTATTGTTTCAGATAACAATTTATCCTGTGGCAAAGGGACCAAGCTAAACATTTTAAAAACTCCTTTCATAACACTTAAAGGGGGAAATGGCTAAGTCATCGCGGCAGCAAATCTGTGTCAGGCTCTTTCCATGCTGCAGGGTCAAAAAATCTGCTTCTCACCCAGGGCAGATTCAGACATTGCAAAAACATTGGGAAAATGAATCCAGGGTCCCCAAACCCCAGGCCTCCTTTTCTGCAATGCTGTTTTTAGCTGGTCAGAATGTTAAGTTAGCACTTAGCAGCCTTTACTATTGTCTGCTTACCCCAAACCTGTCCCTTGCTCTTTTCTTTTCGCACAATCCATCATTTTTTTTGGGGGGGGGGAGTTTCTTTCCTAAATGAAATGTTGCTTAAATCTGACAAGAGGGCAAAGGGAATACATATTCACTCTTCCTAACAGCTTGGCCTGGAGTGTTAATGAAAAGCAGCAGTTCTGCTTGGCCACCAGATGTGCTGAGGGCTTCCAAAAAAAAAAGCCAAGTGAAGTACACAAAGTACCACAGGGGTTCATTCCAAGGCAAAAATAAATTTCTTCACTGACTTGGTGGCTAAAAGATACCAGCTCTGCTGCCACATACAAAGAAAATCAAAAAGATCTAAGGAAATATTTTGATTTGACACTAAATAGAGCATGTGTAATAAATACATTATAATAAAATGTCATTGTGACATTGGTTATGGTAAGGATGCAGTGGTTTGTGTATACATAGTAACATGGAGCCACCTTACACTTAATCAATTAAGGTGACTACTGTCTGCTCAGACGGGCAGCATCTTTCAAAGGTCTCAGGCAGCAGTCCTTAACTTCATCTTCTGTTCTTTTTAACTGGAGATTCTGGGGATTAAACATTTCACCTTCTACATTCAAAGTAGATGTCCTGTCACTGAGCCACAGATTTCCATCCCCCCCCCCCCAAAAAAAAAATGTATGGGTGCATGAAAGACTAATATGCAGTAGTAACTGCTGGAATACTCAGTACAATTGCAAAGAAACTTGATCTGAATAATCATTTTTATGCAAGTGGCAGGTTTGTGCTCTCTCAGTGAAAACAGGTTCCAGGCTAAACCAGCCCTATAAGTAACTTTTCAGGTTGTACTGCTATTGGCAAGTATATCTATTCAGTTTTGAAAGGGTTGCTGACACCCTCAGATTGTTAAAATGCCACTGATTTCAAATTTGGTAATAGACTTGCCAGTATCAAAAACAATACCAAACAGGTCAAAATTTAAGTCTTGCAGTAGAAGAAGAAGAAGAGTTTGGATTTATATCCCCCCTTTCTCTCCTGCAGGAGACTCAAAGGGGCTTACAATCTCCTTGCCCTTCCCCCCTCACAACAAACACCCTGTGAGGTAGATGGGGCTGAGAGAGCTCCGAGAAGCTGTGACTAGCCCAAGGTCACCCAGCTGGCATGTGTGGGAGTGTACAGGCTAATCTGAATTCCCCAGATAAGCCTCCACAGCTCAGACGGCAGAGCTGGGAATCAAACCTGGTTTCTCCATATACACAAGCTCTTAACCACCTACACCACTGCTGCTCCTTAGTAGCTTCATATCCACCATGTTCAGACCAGTCTGATGCACAAAATTTGTGTATCAAGTGAAAAGGAATGTAAAGTTTATCAAAAGTGTGGCACCTTGAATTCCTAACCCCAACATTGAAGAGCACAAGTTGGAACGAATACACACTCTGGTTTCTTGTCATCTGAGGCTTCCTTTGATGTCCATGTCCCTCTTCCTCCTCTTCTTTAGAGAGAAAGGGCTAGGATCAGTGACACTGACACTGTGTAACTTCCAACCTAGCTAGATCTCCTTCCAGTCTGACAGGCTATGAAATAATAAGTGGTCTGCACAGTGATGTAGGTATAGATTTTTTTATGGGGGGATTGGAGGCAAGGCCATGCCCCCACCAGCCCCTGGGGGCATGGCCACATCTCCCCAAGCCCCGCCCCTGGCCTCAGTGCTTATAAAAGCAGTTCTCCGAGGCCAGAGATGGCAGACTCCCCTGCCCTGCCCACCCCACCCCACCCCCCCGGCTGGGCTCCCAGCTGGTAGCCAGCAGTCCATTCTCCCTCCCCTCCAGGCAGAGAGGTAGCTAGGGAAAATGGAGCCTGATGCAAAACCTGAGGTGGCTGCTGTGATGCTGAAATCCACCCCCAAACAGCCTCACTTTCAATGGTGTTTAAATTAGGGAGCCCAGATTCTCCTTTTAAATCCATCTTAAAGGGAGAATCTGGAGTCCACAGTTAAAACAACATTGAAGGTGATGCTATTTGGGGGTGGATTATCCCCACCCTGAAACAGCATCACTTTCAATGTTTAATCTGGGGACCTCAGATTCTCCCTTTAAATCCATGCCGAAGGGGTTGGATTCAAAAGGAGAATCTCGGGAAATTTGGGGGGTGCCTGCTGTCAGGGGTCAATTGTTAAGCTAGCATCACCAAACTTTCAGGCAATCTTCAGGAGATTCTCCTGATGATACCACCCAGGTTTGGTGAAGTTTGGTTCAGGGGGTCGAAAGTTATGGACCTGTAAAGGTATAGCCCCCATCTTCTATTAGCTCCCATTGGAAACAATGGGGGATGGGGCACCCCCTTTGAGGGTCCATAACTTTGGACCTTCTGAGCCAACCTTCACCAAACCTGGGTGGTGTCAGCAGGAGACTCTCCTGATGATACCACCTAGGCTTAGTGAAGTTTGGTTCAGGGGGTCCAAAGATATGGACTCTCAAAAGGGTAGCCCCATCTAATATTAGCTCCCATTGGAAACAATGTGGGATGGGGCTCCCCTTTTGAGAGTCCATAACTTTGGACCCCTGAACCAAACTTCACCAAACTTGGCTGGTATCATCAGGAGTGTCACCTGACGATAGCCTGAAATTTTGGTGCCGCTAGCCTAAAAATGTGCCCCCTGCAGGCCAAGAACCGAGAAAACACTTTAAAATACAAAAAAACCACAAACGGGGGCAGAGCTTTGGACATGCAATGGGGGGGGTGTTGAACCTGAGAAACCCCCCTTATCTACATCCTTGGGTCTGCGGGTTATTACCAAACTCACCTTTTGTTCCAAAGAAATATCACTCACATATAAGTCAAAGTGAAATCACATAATCCAAACCAGTATGCCACAAGAGAGTGAAAATGGGCAAAAAATATTGACAAATGAAATACAGTTATATAAATCAAACTGGTTCATACATTAAAAAGATAGTGAAAGAAAATAAGCCATCCAAATTAAAACAACGAATCTGTTCTGTATAAAGAAAAATATTTTGTAATTGTTCACATATTTTCACATTTCACAGGTCAAAGAGGTTTTATTAAAATACTCATACAGTGTTACTGTATTCATAACAATTCTGTCAAATTCCCAATAGTCTGTGTCTAGTGCAAGCATTTAGAATAGATCCAGCAGTATCATATAATCCTAATATTAAACAAAGCAGCCTATAAAATTCAAGTAAAAAAGTAACAAAATATCTATACTTTTACAAATTTGTTTGTGAAAACATTGATACAAGTTTCTGTTTATTTCAGAGGTAAGTGCATGTGCCACTAAGTCATATCTGACTTATGGTGACCCCTTAGGGTTTTCAAGGCTGGATAATTCACTGGTGGTTTGCCACTGTCTGCCTCTATGTGGGCTAAGAGAGTTCTCTGAGAGGAGTGCAATGAGCCTGAGGTCACCTAGCAGTGGAGGAGAAGGGAATTGAACCTGGTTCTCCAAATAAAAGTCCACCTGCTCTTAACAACTTCATCATGCTGGCTACAGCAAATTCTTACCAAGAAAACAGCCTCTGAGCAGCAATAACATTAAAAAGATGTAATAATGATGATAACAGTATCCCAATTTATAGTACAGGGATGGACAGAGTTGAAATTTATTGTATTAACACCAAGCTGGTGAAATTATTTCATTCCCAAGTGCAATACAATTATATATATTCTGAAGATTTTGTGGGTGGTGGTAGACTTATTTTCTAAACAAGCCCATTTTATTCCATGTGCTTCCATCCCCTCCGCTCCTAAATTGGCACGGCTGTTCATTCAACATGTTTACCGTCTCCATTCCGCTACCACGTTCAAAGTGACGGCGAGACGGAGAGAACGAACAGAACCCTAGAGCAGTATTTACGTTGTTACACCAACTACCACCAAGACAATTGGTGCGAGCTCATTCCGTTTGCGGAGTACGCCTATAACAATGCGGTTCATAGCAGTACAAAGAAAACCCCCTTTGAAATTGTGTCTGGTCGCTCCTTCCCGCCGTTGCCACAACTACCCGCAGCAGCTTTGGACCCTCCAGAGTTTCAACAATGGATTTCATCCCTAGCCGAGGGATGACAACAAGCTGAGGACTCCCAAAAGCTGCAAGCGGGTACACACCGCTCGGATTTACCTCTGCATGTGGGCTCTTGGGTGTATTTATCTCACAAAAATACACTCAGTTAAAATACATGCATAAATTTTGCAAACTTGGCAAAACATTGTGGGATCAATTTTCAGATTACCAAAGTGATTAATGATGTCACTGCCGCTTACCTAACTCTCTTAGTAACATCATCCTGTCTTCCATTCCAGATTATTGATGGTCACAAGCACTACGAAATTGACGCTATCCTGGACTCTCGCTTTAATCGCAAACGCTTGCAATATTTAGTCTCTTGGGTGGGATATTCCTCTGGGTATAACCAATGGGTTTATTCCGAAAATATTGACGCCCCCACCCTTATTTCTGCTTTCCACCGCGCCTTTCCGCATAAACCTGGGGGGGAGGGGTCTTCTTTAAGGGAGGCAGAGTGTAAAGGATTCAATGGTGTTGATGGTGAAGTAACCTTGAGTGCATTCCACAGCCCGGGCGATGGGCCAGCTGCATCGGCGGAGACCTTATCTTTGCGCGGGAGATGAGGACTCCGTTCCCATGGGAAGCGGGAAGGGGGATGGGGTGAATGGTGTTATAACCTGTGCTTCTGGCGGGAAGTGTCATTCCTGCCACTACGTGTACGTGAGCTTTCTAAGATGTCTTAATAAACGGACTTTTACATCCAAAAAGCCTTTTATTTCTGCTTCTATGGAATTCCTTACAGCAAGCCAAGATGTAGCTGTCGTTGCCTCAACCAGAAGCCTGGAGGAACATCTCGTAGGATCTGCGGAATTTAGCCAGATCATAATGAGATCATAAGTCTTTTTTTTACAAGTCTTGCACTGCAATACTTACTTATAGCCCCACCCAGAGGAGGGTTTGAATCCACCAATGGAAGCACCATGAGGCTTCACCATCATATTTGCCCTCTTTGGGGGACTTGCTTCAGCAGAGAAGTGAATCTGCTGATGGGCAGTCGCAGCAGCCCTCCTTGGCAGTGGGATGCCATGCAGGACACTGCACCAGTGTCTTATGCCCCCACTGCTGGTGGCAGCATAGTAGGGATGGTCCAGGGGCTTAGCTGGGGGAGGCGCCAGCAATAGTCGGCTTCCTCCCGGCCATTGTGCCAGCAGCTGGACATTAGACTTATGCCACTGAAAAGGGGGCATAAGTCCATTAAGCCCAAATTGGGCTTTTTAGCAGCAGGGAGATTTTTCCATGTCTGTAGTCTCCCCACATCCCTCAGAAGCCTCTTTGGAAGTGGTAAAACGAGTTCAATGTGCCTGGCAGGTTGATAGTGAATATCCCACTCAGCAGCCTTACCTCATCTTAACCAATAAGTCTTACTTGTTACAGAAAGAGAGGGGTCCTTGTTGTCCTAATGCCACATCTTTCTCAAGACACTTACATGATGCTGTAAGCTTTCTAAATGCATACTAGCAGAGTTTTGGGGACATATAAACAAAATTTGAACACCAATTAAATTATTGAGCTGAAAATAGATATATGGACTCTGACATAGTTTTTTTAAACATTACACTTGTTCATCATGAATGGTGAATCTAGGGAATCTCTATATTTTCCAATGTGGGTGTATGGTTGTATGTATTAGTAATCCATGGCAGATGACATGGAATGGGTATGGTATTTCCCCAATGTATAGTTGTATAGACAGATTTGTTTCTGAGTGGATTTGTCTTCCCTGCCTTTTCTGTGTTGTACAGACTTCACAATTCTGTCGCTACTATATTTTAGTGAGTTATTCTGTTTTCCTTTCTATTTTTGTGTCTATTTAAAGTAGAAGTATCCTCTGATGTCTCTACAGTATTCACTTGTTCAGCCTCTTGATTTCTTCCCAGAACTGGCCATATTCATATTCATTTATGACTTTCACACTACAAATAACACATATATCATATGGCTACCATATAGACAACTGAAGCCACAAAAAAATTAATTATGAACTTTTGAACAATTCCATAATTATTCACTACAAGCATAGAATTCAACACTTTAGACATTTCTGCTTTTTTAAATATTCTAGGTTTTAAGATTGCAAATATAAGAACTAAAAGCAAGAGGGACATTATTTATTCAAGTCATAAAACCCAGAGCTGCTGCTGAGCAGTTTCCAGTGGCCAGGAGGCTCAGGCATCTGAAATTCTCCTTATTCATATTCTTCCCAAGGTTTTGCAATTCCCAATTACATGGTTTTCAGCACAAGTCTATTCAGAATTCCTCCAGTCTAAGCCCATGAAAGCCAGTGAGCATACATTAGCGGAACCCTACATAGCATTTCGCTGTTCATTTCTTAAGTGGAATAAATGCTTTAAGAATTCTCTATTATTCTATTTTTAATATTTTCTAAAAAAAAATTTAGACGGTTGTACGTGTGCAGCTTGCCCGGCTTTCAATTTCTTTAGTTCATTTGCACTTCTCTTCTTTTACTATATCGCCCACACACATATGCACATTGATGTTGTACTGCAACAAAGATTTTGCCAATGGTGCTGTCAAGGATCTTTTTTATGAATGCCCAGAAGAATATGTGCACATCGCCAGTACAACAACACCAGAATGGAACAGGGGAAAATGGGTTCTGCGCTAACTTTTCCTCCTGCTAAAACTGTCACAAGCAAAATGAATTATACCCAAACAAGCAAACCTGTAAACATATAGAGATTGCAAAATTCAGCCTTTATTCACCAAGATTTTGATTTTCTTAATATCATGTTTCAGTCCCATTACTATGAGCCTCCCTCCAATTATCGGAGTTTAATTAAGTTGTGGATCAAGAGGGAGTGCCCAGGGGGCCCAATGGGGCTGCACAAACTGTTTTCACACATTTGTCTCTAAGGAAATTTTTTCCTTAATAGCAAAAATATCACCAGCAGGAGCTAGATGAAAAGTAGATTATACCGTGCTGAACAATACATTCAAGACAAGCAACACTGAGGTGCAGGACAGTAATTCATGGTCATTATGTGGCAAAGCTTTTCTTTTTCCCAAACCAGACTATAAAAGAAAGATCAGGTAGAACTTGAATGTAGAACACAAGTAGCTTGCAAACAAGACATATTCAATTTGCAGTTAGATAACAGCATACAGGCAACAAAGCTTTTGTCCCACAGCACAAAAGAAAACCTTGGAATATATGGATCACAACTTGGCAGTCACTCAAGATAAAAAGAGTAAATTAAAAATAAATGCTTGTCTCTGTTTCTTTTTCTCTCACACAGATACCACACAAGAAAACAGAGTGGAATATCTGCCTGTCAAACACAAGTTCAGCATATTCAAACTTATAAGTGAAAAGTGGAAATGATATAACAGGTTTGGAAAACAATTTTATAGAAAGAGGCGATATTTCATGGTACCATTTTTTGTTGCCTAATTAATTTTAAATGGGATAAAACACAAAATCAGAGTTTAAAAAAATCAAGATCATTTATTTAAATGAAAAAATGTACAAAATGCCTATGTGGGAGTAAAACTATATGAATAACATAAATTCTGAGGATCAAAGTGAATAATACCACATTGTCAAATCCACAAGGAGGATGTAGCGCCATTTTAGAGCATGAAAACAGTATGAGAAAGGGAAACCAGACTCCTCACTCCCACATATGGCACAGTGTTCCTATGGTAGACTCACGGATGTGGTAACTGGAAACATAATTTCTAAAGGAAACTTCTTTGGGATGTTCCAAAAAATAATGCTGGGATAATTGATTCATTGCATCTTATCTTGTCCCTCTAAATATTTCCCATGTAAATTTTTCCCATGCTACTTCAGCTAACTAGTTGAAACTTTGGTGAGAAAGAAGAAACTCATTAAAATTTGATTTATTTACTTCCCCTTTAAAAACTGTATTCTAAACAAAATAATTTGAAAAGTAACATAGAGTTGTCTATTTTTCTTCTTTGTTGGCATCATCAACAACAAACCATACAACAAAAAAGAGTTTAAAGATGAACTGCTATGATCACTAGAGTAAGAAACAGTCTTCCAAGTTCTCTACATTATAACAAATTAGGAATTATTTATATAGGAGTGCAGTGCACATGATTTGGATAAGAAGGGAAATGAAGTGCTTAAGAGTCCAGATTATGTAGTGGTTAGACTATCACATTAGATCCAGGAGACCCAGGTTCAAATCCCCACTCTCCTAAGGAAGCTCATTGGGTGATTTCGGGCCAAACAAAACTCTCACCCTCCCCCACTGAACGGGGTCGTTATGAGAATAAAATGGAAGTGGAATAATGATGCCTCCCTGAGCTCCCTGGAGGAAGGGAAAGGTTGAAATGGAAAAATGAGTAAGGTTTACGATACTAAAGTGGCTTAAATATTTGATACTATAGAGAGGAATTTTTACAATTACCATTAATCTTATCTTGGGAAAATGCCACAATTACTATAGTAGGTAAAGATAAAGATCATCCCTTGTACAAGTCTTTACTGTGTGAGTATTTAATGACCTAAGGGGTGACATTACATCATGACATTTATAAAGTAGACACTGGCCCTTCCCGCAAAGACACTTTAAAACGTTTTGGAGCACAAAATAAAACATTTCCTCCAAGAAGTTCTGCATTTCCCCCCCCCCCAAAAAAAACATTTTATTTGCAATCTCAACATTTTTTAAATGAATCCTCTTTTCCAGCAATTCCTTTGGTTGAAATGTTTTTTAAAAGGGTTCATTTATGTGCTTTCCCTTTAAGATGCCATAGAGGTGCAGATGGTCATATTGTGAGACATCAGCATGGCTGTGGGGGTTCATTTGTGCATGCCTGCGTAGCTACGCATTGGTTGGAAGTAAATTTTTTAAAAGAGACGTTTTTCCATGCCAAGGCGCAACAGCAACCCACATTGTTTCTGTGGGCTCCAATCGCAGCCTGCATGGATACATGCGAATGAGAAAACAGGAAAACCAGTTACTTTATCTTGACTGAAACCTGTTATACATTTGCTGTGCAGCGTGGGCCAGAGAGTTAAATAAGACATGGCAAGTCAAGATTCATGTTTAAATAGCCACTTTCCCCTACCATACCCAAGACAAGGTTATAGCAGGGGGAAACATATAGACCAAGTAAGTGTAAAGAGGAGCACCAGGAGTGCTTGAGATTACAAAAATGCTGTGCAAGAAAGAACTAAACTATCCTTCTTTCAGCAATAACTTAAACTAGTCATCTCCACACAACTGCTATTTGAAGCTAAAAAAACATAAGATATCCATTCACAGATTTCATATCACATCTGCTACAGCTCTTAAGTAACATGTAGCCCAAATCTGTCAATGTTTATTCAGAAATAAGTTCCACTGTATTCAGTTCACATTATTTTCTCAAAGAAGTGGGCACAGGATTACAGTCTTATATACATATCCAAGTCTGACTGCTAAAAAGATACTCATAATAGTTGCCAGTAGGTCTGTGTGTACTACTGCCTGGTCACAGTCATCTGGGACTACATACAAGAAAGGTGCACCTCCCCATATGTACAAGTTCCTACTGTACCTGAAACAGGGCAAAGTACCAGCAAAATACCTGCAGCCACCCTGTTTTAATTTTCTGAGATCATAAAAACCAAGGCACTGAACAAAACTTGGGGCATGAAATCATGCATCTCCAACTGAGATAACTTCAGATGCTGCCAAGGGATGTTTTCCTTGCTCAATTGTGAAAGTGTTGACACTTTTCCAGTTATTTTAACACTGACATCTAATGATTGGGAGATGACAGTTCAGGTAAGCTTCCCCGTTGATTTTCATCATTTAGCGCTGCTGTCAGGAGGAGGGAGGAGCTGCAAACTTTTAACCTGCCCTTCCTAGCACACAATTGTGAATATCTAGTTACCAGTTATCTAGTTATCTAGAATACCTCCGGACCTGGGATCTTTCCCCCAAAATCATCACACAACTTCTAAAGTCCAGCAGTTGAGAGCAAAGGGAGTATATAGATAACCTTATGCATTTATTCAGTTCAGTCAGCACTTCAGTGTATGACATTTATCGCCACAGACTGTGGTGATGAGTTGAATGTTTTTTTAAAAAAATTACACAAATTAATTAAAAAATAGCTCTAACACCTATGGCAATTAAACCCAACTGCTGTGTTGCTGAATAGCAATGGGCAGGGATGGGGATATAGGCAGGATAGAAGATAGTAAGGGCTGGGGAGCTGTGCTTTGTTCATGTGTGGGCTTTGGGTCTCCCCAACTGACTAGCCATTCTGCATAACTCAAATAAAATGTCCTCAGGACTGAAACGAAAGTGTTTTGGGGAGGAGTTCTGCACAGTTCCCCCCGCAACATCTTGAAAACATTTTATTTCCTCCTAAAAACGGTTTACTTAGAAATGCTAAACTAGTGGTTTTGTTTTGCCAAAGCATTTTGAAAACATTTCCTGCTTGCTGTATAGAGAGGAGGAAACATTTTATTTCTCCCATCCAGTTTTGAATCTCTCACTTTTGTTTTCTCCTCTGCTCGCTGTCCAACATTTTCTGCTGCTTCAGTGATTTTCTGTACTGTCCATCATTTACTGAAGTTTACCAGGGATGTTTACTCATCTGCCATTAATGTGTAAAATAAACTCAGTATTAACTGCTGATTAATCAAACATGTCATTTTTAATTTTGTTTAGGTGAGGTATCTTCGAAGCTATGGAGACACAATATGAAAATCAACAACATGCACAGATTTTGAGTGTCCATATCTCTTTAACTTTGAAGATACAGAAAAAAAATTAGAAGGGAAAAAACATTTTTGCTGGAAATGCTTAATTTTCCCGTGCTATGTGGTAAAAAAGGGGGCAAAATGGTTCTTTTTAAAAACATGTGCAAAACATTTTAAATGATATGTGAGGGAAAAACCAGTGTTGGAAACAAGATATGACAGACACCCAAATTCAGAACAGCAGGGATTTCACATTATTCTTATTGGGCATGGTATAACATTTTCATCATTACAGTTTGGTGTGTGTGTGGGGGGGGGGGGGGGTTGTGTAGAAGTGCAGTTTCTCCTTAATTTTAACTTCTGATCTCAGCAAGAAAAGGCTACTAGGTGTTATAACTCAGTATTAAAAAGATTTCCCCACACCTTTGTTTCTCTGTGAAAAAGCCATGAGGATATAAAGTATTTCCCAGTGCCTTTGAGAGAAATCTTGTCTTTCAATCAATGATCTCTAACTCCCACCCTTACATCAAAGGATCTGGGCTTGCTTCATTACATTCCTATCGCCCCCCCCCCCACCCCTCTTTCAAATTCTGGCTTTTCTGATTACTGGATAAAACAAGAGCAGACCATTGGGGGTTTCAAAGAAACTAAAAATTACATGTCAGTCACAAATATCTTGACTCCTAACTGCCCTGACTTCAAATAAGCAAGTTTGATAGTTTCCTGCTAAATAAAGACCAAACTAGCCACTCAGTAGACATTATATGTATTTAAACACAAATATGTCTCCATCAGGTAGAAAGTAGAGTGTTGAAAGCTGTTTTTAATTGCTTCATGAGTAGAGTTCAGAAAACTCCCTCCATTTACAGCCTGTTCCCCCAAGTGATTTTGCCCTAATATTAGACTTTGCTCATTTGGCAGCCATATCTGTAAATGAGCAATCTTCCCAGGTTAACGAGGAGATAGCTAACAAAAGGCCAATCTCCAAGTTATATTGAGGGGGGCAAAGATGATAAAATGTGGTAACAGAACACCTCCAGCAATTATTAGAATACATGTCTGTCTTTGACCCATTTGAATTTGGCCTCAGGCCTTGTTTTGGAATTGCTTTGCTCACACTGTTGGATAATGATTATTTAAAACTGGACAGGGGACTCTATCTGGTTTATCACTCCACCCTTATTCATCAGTTGGAATATGGAACTATTAGAGGAGTAGGTACTCAGTAATTTTGGTATTTTTTCATCTGACAGAATTCAAAACATTTTCCAGCAGAGAAGGAGAACCAACAGATTGGGATTTGTCATGAAGAGTGCCTCAGGGCTCAATTTTGTCACCTATGCTCTTCAATATTTATTTGAAAGCACTGAACAAGATCATTTGAAGATCTGGAGCTGGATGTCAACAATATACAGACAATACCCAGCTCCACTGGTGGGATCCAAAAATTTTAATAACAGGTTCCGATGGTGGTGGGATTCAAACAGTGGCGCCGCTGCACACATGCACCTCCAGTCCCTACTGGGCAGGGAGGTTGCTTTAGTAACCCCTTCTCGGCACTCAGAAAAAACTAATAACCACTTCTAGAGAACTGGTGAGAACTGGTTGGATCCCACCTCTGCCCAGCTCTATACTCCATCATATAGACCTCTGAATACACCCTCATCAGGTATTAAACCTGTGCTTTGCTGTCATGGGGGCTTTCCCCACTTACCTTCTGCTGCGCGCTACTCCGGGAAAGTAGCGCAGGGTCCAGCAGCGCTCCCCACTTGCAAGGGCGGCAACCACGCAGCCGCCCCGACGCTGCCGCTCTTGCACCACCTCAGCACGCGTCATTCCTGGCGCTGAAGAAATGGCACCTTTTGATGACCCTCGCACTGAGGGGGCGTGAGAGCAGCGTGCAGCAGAAGGTGAGTGGGGAAAGCTCCATGGTCAGATGGCTCAGGCAGAAAAAACTGAAGATGGGTCCAGGCATGACAAATTCAATTTTGGATGGAGTGTAGGTGGTATGTGCAAAACAGATTAAGGGCCTGTACATGAAAAGCAGATTGGTGTGGAAGCCAGCAGTGTCTTCTACTCAGGGGTATAGCTAGAGAAAATGGCACCCAGGGCAAATATTGATATTGTGCCCCCTCTCAGACTCCATTGCCCAGAACAGCCTCCACAGTGGAGTCAAGGGGAAGGGGGCAAGACACCCAAGTTATGTTAGAAGGAAGGAAGGAAGGAAGGAAGGAAGGAAGGAAGGAAGGAAGGAAGGAAGGAAGGAAGGAAGGAAGGAAGGAAGGAAGGAAGGAAGGAAGGAAGGAAGGAAGGAAGGAAGGAAGGAGATAAAGCGATAAAGAGAAAGGCTCACTTGGACTCAACCACCCAAGCATGGCCTTCCTAGCACTTCCTCACTGAGGAAGGACTGTGAAAGTCACCCTGGGGTGGCATGGCTGAGTCTGCAGGAGTGAGCAGGGGGGACAAGCCAAGCTGCCTTTGCAACTTCCACTGCCCTTCCTAGGATGGTGAGTGGGAGTGTGTGCTGGAGTCCAACTGGGAGAATCCTCATCTGGATTCCCCTGCCCAGATTCTGTACTCCAGTGCAGCCTCTGCAGCCATTACTCAATGGTGAAGGGTCAAGCTGAACAACCCTGTGTCCCCCCCCCCACTGACAAAGGCCTGCAGAGACTGCACTGGGGGTCACTGGATTACATGTGTTGCAGTAATGAGGGGCTTTGCCTGTACCTCTGCCCAAGAAGCGCTCGGGGCTCAAGCCTTCCTCCATTCCCTGGTTACATGTCTGCTCCCAATCATCTGCATTTGCATAATCAATCATCTGCATTTGCTTCATCAATCAGGCAACCTGGCCCCACTAATCCATGCTTTTGTAACCTCACAGGTGGATTACTCTGGGCTGACCTAGGAAACAAAAAACTGATTCAGGTTGTGTCAGCCCAATTATTGTCTACACTACAGGAAGGAACTCATTACAGTGGCTACCAGTTTGTTTCTGAGTTCAATTCAAGCTGCTGGTTATGACTTTCAAAGCCTTCAGAGCCTATGATTAACATATATAAAGGGCTGTCTCTCTCCATATGTCACTGTAAGCCAACTTTAGACTTAGAGCTGCCACCTACTGATTATCCCCCCACCATCACAGTTAAGGTTGTGTGCCTGGCATCCATGGAAGCCTGTGCTTTTTCTAGATTGGTTCCCACCTAATGGAATGGGCTACCTGAGGAAGCCAACAGGGTGCCAGTTTTAGAAAGTTTTAAGAGGTATTGCAAGACTGTTTTATTCGCAAGAGCTTTTAATGGGGTGCTGGCTGCCAGCAATTACTTGGGAAGGGGGGGTCATAGTGGTTTTGTTGTATTTTGTAAATTTTAATTCAGAATTGCAAGTTGCACTGAAGCACAGAGAAAAGGTGGAGTATAAATGATAATAAAAGTGGAGTATAAATGATAATAAAGGGATTGGCAGCCTAGTAGGGTGTTGTGGTGACATTCCAACTAAGTAGACCCTTTATATGGATGGCAGCCCATTTTGAACAAGGATCTAAGTGCAAAGATACATGAGTCTGTTTCTTTTGCCTCATCAACATCATGTTTAACTCAGGTCAAAGTTTGCTCAGCTGGGAGAAAAGTGAAAGGGCTCTATAGTGTATACAGTAAAAGGGCTCTAAAGAAGTAAGAAGTAGATGGGGAAAGTTTCTGCAGTGTTCATTGGCATCCCCTTTTTGCTGTTAAAAAGCTCACTCTTCCTCAATAAACCAGAGGGGCAGATCTGGCTTTAATCACACAGATGCACTACCATCACACTTCATCAGTCCCCAAACAAACTTTACAAGAGGGGTCTTGGAATGTCAGGCACCCTCACCAGAAAGAAGTTCAAGAGCTACAGAGATGCATCAACTTGCAGAGCTTTAGGGGGCAAAAATACAATGGCAGAGAAACCTGTTTTCCTCCCATCTCAAACTATTAAAATGGTAAAGAATTCAATTACGAGGCAAGAATATAGCTAACGAAATAAAAGAGGGTGGAGGAGATGAAATAAGCAGTAGGTTAAAGATTAATATTCTGGGATGAGAACAAAAGGATGTTCTATTGTGGCACTGTGCTTATACCTCTGAATGTAAACATTGTTCTGAGAACCATTTTTTCTTTGCACGATCTTTAAAGGGTAATAAATTAGGCTTTGGACAGCCATACAAGCTGCTACTAGATGTGAATGTGAATGTGTCTGTAGAAAAGGCTGACTTTCAATCAAAGTCTATTGAAAGAATAGTTGGATTTTCTAAAGAAGCATGTTGTGCCTATTAACCAACTTACAAAAGGGGCTATTTTCTTGATTTATGTTTGGTTGCTATAGTGATCTTGCACTACAGACTGGCAGGTGAAGTTTCCATTTAACAGTCCCACAGGCTTTTTCTAGCTGTACTCAGAGGACATGCTACTACAGTAGGTAAAATTCACTGCACAAACATGCTACGTCCATCCAGAATCCTAGTTCAGTTTTAATCACTCTTGAGTATTTGCTGTGAACAAAGCGGCATTAATTGTACTTGAAGCCTTTGGCATACCTAACAAACCAATCTACAAGAAATAGTTTGGATTCTGTTACCCTTTTGTCATAATATATCCTGATCTGGAATCCAGAAAACAGTGCACACATGCACACATACACAGAGGGTAATAGCACTTTGAAAACTTTCTTTGGCATCATGATCTACAGCAGGATTTGTCTAACTGGAACCCTTCACATTCTATAAGATGAACTGAAACCTGGGAATGAAGTATGATCAAAGATGGAAACAGCTTGAGACTAAATGCTGGTTCTTCTACAACAGTGCAGACTTGGCTACTACTTGTAGAAGATGGTTGATGACCCAAAAGTTGAAGGTTTTCAACTTTCACATATCCAGAGTAGGGTTATGAACTATGGAAAGAGGATTTAGAAAAAGATTGGGAACTCCTGACCATAATATTTACCATAGCAGATAATATCTATTAAAGTAGGGAATGAACTGATTAACAAAACAAATAAGATATTCTACCCACGTATCACATAAAACTCAGACCTAATAGGGAAGATTCCCATTCAGTTAATATTTACAGTCCTGACAAATACATGTATTAGAAAATGAGTACTCTGCGACTGTAGAACACAAGAGCAATAACAGCAACTGCTTTCCAGAAGTTTAATCAACTAAGTATTAATGTGATAAAAGTAGAAAGATTACAATAATTAAATTATTTCATACAAGGCAAATATCCACCATTAGGCTGACAAGTAAAATGCATCTCTTCCCATTCAGTGAACAGAACAAGTTTGTTGCCCAGTTCCATCTCCGTAAGATTCTGAATTAGAACCCTGAAAGTTGACTGGGCTGCATGGATTTCTAGAACGGAATTATTCCTGCTTCATCTTATTTTGGAAACAGAGATCTCTAATATAAGAAAGAAATGATATAGCTGCTTTTCTGACTCATTTTAGAGACCTTTAAGCATTTAAAGTAAGAATCTAGCCAGCCACATGGCATTCCTAGGCCTGGCAGGATTATCATTTCGCTTGGAACCTCCAGCATGAAAAGGAACAGTTAAAGACAAAACTCATTTTTCATGCTATTGACAATAGACATTGGATTGACTATCCTAGCATGTCCCAGAAATATTCTTGGAGTTTGTTAAAAATCATGCAATCCCAAGCACTCTCAATATGTTGCCTGCAATAGAATTTCAAGCTGAAGATAAGATTTAGGGATGAGAACTGTGAATTATGAGGATTATGGTACCATCTTGTTTCAATGGATATCCTCTAGTTGTGTGTGCCTAATTCTGCCTAGGGTCACGTTGTTAGCACAATGGCACCAGCATAGGAAATTGGTTGTTCCACACAACTTACCTGTACAAGCAGGAGGATGAGAGAGGGAGACTGAAAAAGGATGTGTTTTGTAGCAGACATTGGAAATGAATCAGAAGGAAGGTTGGGTCATGCTGTTTAACTCCTCACTGCAAGCAGCGAAAAAGCAAGGGATGCCCTTGAAAATAGGGCATTTTAGGGTTGTGCCAAGTGGCAATTCTGCCACTAAGGTCACCAGCAGGGAAATAATAAGTTAGAAGTTAGAAGAAGAGGGAGACTTAAACACTGGAATACATTGTAATGCTACCATTTTGGGAACCGGGTGAGGAGGCAAAGCAGAAGCAATAGGAGAAGACAAATCTTGAAAGTTCAGTGTTATTCATATCCTTCACAAGCACACCCAACAATCTGGAATTATGTATTGCTTGGACACCTGGCAGTCAACACATTCTCAGGGAACTTCCACCATTTCTTGGTGCTTAATAAATTTAGTGACTCTTGAATGTGAATGAAGGAGGTAATGATGGAATCAAAATGCATTCTGGAGAGATTTTGTTCACTTAAGGTTTTTCCAGTCTGCATCCACTTTCCTAATACTTCAACCTCGTGGATGCTTACTCAAAAGTCCCACTGAAGTCAATGGGACTTACTTCTACATAAATTGTACAGAGGGTCACAACCCAAACGTTTTATTAGTTGGAAGCTTGGCAACAGCTTAGGGTATGTCAAGCATCTACAATTGATTGGTCTTGTACTCTTTATTGATTTGGTGGTCTGTCATCCTCAGTATGCTCTGCAGCCAGTGGATGTTCTAAAGAAGTTTCAGACTATTAGTTGTGACTTTCTGTTTCATGTCTTTTGCATTCTGACTGTTTTGCAAGTCTGACAACTACCAGTGGTCTCAAAATTTCAGAGTTTCTTAAATTGCACCACACTGGCAGGAAAGGGGGGGGGGTATTGTTGTTAAAAAAACTTGTTTCCCTGAGTATGTGCTTCTGAAATATAATGTAGCAAATTATACTCACACAACACCATGTACATATATATCCTGAAGAGGTACATGTCATTTTAATCAATGTAATTTAGTCAAAGAACCCCACTGTCATTACAAATTAAACCAAAATGAAGTAGCTGTCCAGGGTATAATTTTACCAGCGATTCTGGCCAATTGCTTTCTGGGTACTTTTCACACTTCATCTGGTTAAAAAATACAGATTAAAATTACATTATTGATATCAGGTAGTAAATTCTGCAAAGCCATCTGAATTCATTCAGCTTGGTTTAGCTAACAATTTCCAGCTGGAAGCAAAAAGTCCAAAAAGTGTCAGATTAGTTGCTGTGGTTTGGAGAGGGACTAAGGAAAAACAGTAATATTTCTTTGTGAATGGCACAATAGCTTTTTCTAAATGGAAAGGGTTTCTTTGGTGGTCTTGTGGTTTAGGAATCCAGTAGTATATTCTTCCTTCGATGATTAGTGCACCCTTTTCTGTCTTGGAGCAAGATCTAAAAACTACTCTAATTTTGAAATGAAGAGGGTAATTGCACTAATCATAGGATTTGCTCTGATTTCTACTGGGTGGAAAACAGACCTATTATTGTTTCAAAATGTGGCTTTGGGAACGGTTTCAGTATGCCTACTGCCCAATATTACTGATGGTGGAGGAAATATTGTTTTAGAATCAGTATGTTAATAAAGATAGATTGCTTCGTTATAAGTCTCCCATTTGTTTACATGTAGGTTAATTCTTAAACAAATGAGGTCCATTTGTTGGAGAATACCCAGCACATGCAAATATGATTGGTCTATTTCATAGATGCATGTTTCATCAGAACTAACAAAACAGTTATTTGAATATCTGGCAACAGGACAGTTGAAAATGTAATGGGTTAGACTTGGAATCCTTGACTATGGCTGAGATTCTACTCCTCAGATTATCTTTAAATATCAAATTCCTAGTGAAGAAGATATCCGCCATCAAATCCTGTATGCATTATATAAGGATAAAAATATACAAAACATTGTTGGCAGTTATCCTTTGCTTAGCATTAATTATAAAAGCTTAGTCTAGGCTTTGGCATTGATGTTACAGAAATAGCAAGTTTTCAACAGTTTCACCAAACTTAAATTATTTCACAGTGATCAATAATAACATTTAGAGGCCCCTTCCGCACGGCGGCAGAAGGGGTTGTGTCGGCGTTACCCACGCCGACCCAACGACGCTGGGACCATTCGCATGGACGGTCCCAGAACCGGGTGTGACGACGGTGCAGAGCTGCGCCGTCGTCCGGGCGACTTACCAGTCCCACGGCCCTCTGGCACGTCGCCGAGGCCATGGGACACGCCCCCTGCCCTGCGCGGCCGCTCCAGGGTCGCAGGGCAAAGGGGGCGTGTCCCCAGGCCTTGGCGACGCGCCGGAGGAGCGCAGGACTGGTACGTCGCCCGGTGGGGGGGAAGGCGCTTGGAAGCCGGCGTTCTCAAAAAACCACGCTGGGGAAGCGTGGTTTGGGAACGCCGGCTTTGCGCCGATCGGGCAGCGCGAGGGCGGCATGGCTGCGCTGCAGCTGCGCCCCCTGTGCGAATGGCAGCCTGGGGACTGCGTTTTTGCCGTCCCCAGGCCGCCATATTGCGCCCGTGCGGAAAGGGCCAGAGTTTGCTAAAGAAAGGATTGTAATATTTATTTATATCATACTTCTATCACCACCATCCTGGAGGATTCAAAACAGCTTACAAAGAAGCAGAAAAATGTACTGTAGGCAACAACATTACAAACTATGCAGTACAACTCTGGTTTCTGAGCTGGTTCTGGATCTACTGGGCTGGCTCATTCAGGGCCGTAACAGGGTTGGTGACTTCTAGGCTCAAATACTCTCTGAGTACTTTAAAAAATGTCCAACCTTATTGTAAATAATGTGCATAGCCATAAGCAATATGCCCAGTTAAACTTACTCCAGGGTTGGGAATCAACAGAACAAGCAAGCAGTGGGACCGTGTGGGTCATGCTATGATTTAATTCCAATGGCATGGAAAAAAGTGGTTGCTATTCTAAAAAAATGATTGTGATTCTGCCTCTTGCGCTAACCACTACACTGAAGGAATGTTGACCACATGCATATATATCTACCTATCTGTGAGCATAAACACAAAAGAAACCTGCTTATTGCTTCACAGAGAACTTTATCTTCCTTTGAGAAACTAGACCAGTTAAATACAACTGCTATGAGAAATTTGTTCAAACCAAAGAATGTCAGGAAATTCCTCATCAAACTCCCGAGAGAGAGGGAAGTGGGGGAAGGGATACTGTGAAATCTAAGGTCATTTCTGCACGGTTCAAATATCCCTATTGAGCAAAGGAACTATCCCGGTTTGGCCAAGAAGTTTGCACAGTTCCAAGTCCTAAAGCGGGTTTGCTCTGCAATATTTGCCTCATCTCAGGATTTTTGAAAATCGGGCGATTCTTTTCAAAAATCCTGTGGTGAACCCACTACTGTGCAAACACCATGGGAGCAGAACCAGTTTATTTTTCTCACCCAGTCACCTGATCTGCCAACCTAACGTCATGTCGGTTTTCAACTCTGCTGAGCTGCCAATCGTTGTAGCCTGCCCTTCCCAAAACGTTTCCCCAAGCATGTTTTCTGCTCATGATGTCAACCGGGTGCCATTTTGCCTGGGTTAATCAGGAGTGGAGTCCCAAAATGTCCCAGTTTTCCTTTCTGTACATGTACTGGTTACTTGGAGCGCATAGCTAGGGAGATGTGCACTTTGGGCTAAATGTTAGTGGGCATATAACACGGGGGGGGGGTCGTCTCTTGTTTCCCAGAAAAGTATGAGGACGTGAGAGGGAATGTGATGTGATGTTGTGTCCCATTGTTTTTTGCTGCTGGTTGCCATGTTGAGGCTTGCACCAGGCCCTATCCACAACTGGATAAAGGGGGGTTCATTTTCCCCCACTGCTGCCCCAAAACAACAGCCAATCAGAACATGGGACACTGGAGGTGTTTGCGAATGCGCAGATATGCTTGCGGTGTAAATACAAAAGACCCGGGCTCATGCGAAACAAACTGGAGTATTTCCTCCAGGTCTTCACTCGATTCCTTCACAGAAACGGGCAGCCATGTGAAGAGAGATAACAGGATAAAATTGTAATATTGGGTTGTAAGATACCGACTGTAACCAGGTATAATTGTGCTGTGCAGAAATGGCCTAAGGTTCAGCAGTTTTATAAAATGAATTGTTCTTTACAATTGCCAGATGTATTGCATACTGGTAGTCAAACCTTGATGTATCTCTTTCCCAGTCTAAGCTCCTTTTCCCAAGTGCAAGTTAACATAAGTCTTGGTCTACAAAAATAGTGTCTAACAAACCTGTTTGATAAGGGCAGAGAAAGTCAACTCCAGCATATAAGGTACTACCAATCCAAAGTTCATTATGGAAAGCACACAACTCCTGTTAAGTGTTCATTATAAAATAAGTGAAAGCAAAGCAGAATATTTCTAGTTCTCTTTTCGTCCCAAAACAGAGGACTAGTAAGCAACTTCTGGAATATGTGGACAGTTTGCTTTGTGCTACAGTAGGAAATATATCCTCATAGGGAAAAAGCCAACTAATACTTTTAGATATGGCAAATGGGTCACAGTTGTTTTATGCAGTCTATGGCAGCAGTACTTGTAGCTCCAGTCATCAAGTAAACACAACACACATCTGGGAGGAATACAAAACTTGGGCATTTATGTGTATCAGGTTCCTATATGCTTGCAACTTCAGTTCCACAATGCCTAATTTGGTTGTGCAGAAAGCAAAAGCCTTTGGGGCACTCTAACCCAACTCATGCCAGATGTAATGTCCAGTTTAGGCCTTAGCCTGTGACCCTGTGAGGGTAGGGCCAGAGGAAACAAAATCAGCCCAGGATGCCCTTGTGATTTCCTGCTTTACTATTATGTGATGGAAAGTGTTGTCAACTCACAGCTGACTTGTAGCAACCCAAAGGTTTTCAATCCAGGAGACTTTAAAGAGGTAGTTTGCCATTGGCTGTCTCTGTGTAATGACCCTGCACTTCCTTGGAGGTCTCCCATCCAAATATTAACCAGGGTTTATTCTGCTTAACATCTGAGATCTGAGGAGATCTGGCTGGTCTAAGCTATCTGAGGTCAGTACATCTTACAATTATGTATGTGTGCCTGTCAAATAACATCTGACTTATGGTGACCCCACAGAGTTTTCAAGGCAAAAGATTTCAGAGGTGGTTTGCCATAACCTGCCTCTGCATTGGCTGAGAGAGTTCTGAGAGAACTGTGATTGACCCAAGGTGATCCAGCAGGCTTCATGCAGAAGAGTGGGCAACTGAACCCAGTGCTGCAAATTACAGTCTACCACTCTTAATAACTATACCACATTGGTTTATTTTTTAAGATTTACAATTATACTGGATTTTTATTGGACTGAGGAATTACCCTCCCATTTACAGGATACCCTAGACCAGGGGTCCCCAAATTTTTTAAACAGGGGGCCAGTTCACTGTCCCTCAGACTGTTGGACGGCCGGACTAAAAAAAACTATGAACAAATTCCTATGTACAAATGATTGTAAAATGTTTGATTTCACCTTTCAGCCTTTCTGTCATGGTCTATTTTTAGAACAGTGACCAAAGTATGTCAAGTATAGGGTGGGCTCCAAATATTGTTGGGGAGGCTGTGGAATACCTTCCCCTGAAAAAAAAAAAGCAGAACTTTCCCAAGGAAGCATTCCATCTAACCCAGGATCAGGTATCTTCCTGGGTTCTTTCCTCCCTAGCAGCCAGCGAGCAATTCGCCAGCCTGGCTGATGCCAATGGGAGTGAGGCGGAACAGAAAGCGTGAGAGCAACACATGGAGTAGCCAAGAGGGAAAGGCGGAGCAGGTGTTGCCACATGTAAGGTTTCCAACTCTGGGTCAGAAAATTCATGGAGATTTGGGGGTGCCATCATGTAACTGCAATCAACGGCGGTTGGGGCTGGTTCCTCCTCTCCCTCGAGCCCACACTGCACATGAATGGAGCCATCACCGCCATGCCTGGCGGGCCGGATAAATGCCTTCAGGGGGCCACATTTGGCCCCCGGGCCGTAGTTTGGGGACCCCTGCCCTAGACTAATTCTAATAATTATTATTTTAAAAATCATTCCAAATTTCCACATCTTCAGGTGCAATATGTCCACATACACAATAGGCTGTCCATAGTGCATAACACAACAGAGATATTGTGGCAATGTATGGAATATGTGGGGATTATGTCATTAGATCAATTGATTTCCCTGTCAGAAACACTAGGAAATAATGGGGGAAATGCAACACAATCAGGGGAGGGGAGGAAGCCAAAGCTTTTCAAGTTACAAGTAAAATAGTATTTCTGACATTTGTTAAGAAGCTGTTACTGTTTATGAAGGTTACTGGTCTGGTAACAATAGAAACTGAAGCCTTCTGTTTATCTTCAGGTCAGGAGAGATGGAGGCAGCAGTACTACAAGCTTTCCAAAGCTGACCTGCTAATGACCTCAATCCAGGCCTGAAGGGACTAGTATCCCTTGGAGTCAGCGGATATTTAACTTTGATGGTAGTTCAACCTGGGGACGCCTTTGGAAGAAACTGCCTGGACTCTTGCCTTCTTTCCAAAAAAACTAAACATTTACACAGAAACTTCGGAGAATCAGGCTACACTCTGAAAAGAGAACATTTTTTCAGCAGGAGGAGGAATGGTGCTTCTGTTTCTAATGGCCTTTGTGGGGAAAATGGCAAGGTGTCTGATCACCAGAACAGTTTTTCCTAGTGCCTGGAAGTTGTTCCTAGTAGGATTAACAATACAAATAGGGACAGATTGCTTGTTTTCACCAGCTGGTTTGAATTTGTTAGAATTGCAGGTGATTAAAAAATGAACAAAGTAATTGAAACATCAAAGTGATGCTATTTTTTCCCGTAACAAAAACTCTTGCCACATGGACTGCATTATTTATTCCAAACTCTTTTATAAGCACCCAATTATATTCCTATATTGCACATAATTTTTCATTGAAGCAAGCCAACCAAAGGTAATGACTAAAAGATTTGATTCAATGGATGGTGCCAGGATTCACTATGCAATATTTTTTTTCTGATTTTGAGCAGGGTCTCACAGCATACCTGGCCCTTGTGTAATGCAGAGCTGTAGAAGTCACTCTTCTACTGATGATCCTACCAGAACAGAAAAACCTATGTTTAAGACTTGTCAAAACGGCACCATTTTATCCCAGTGTCCTGATTTACATGCATGCTAAGGCTCAAAGTCAGGAGCGCCAGATTCCCTACAGACATATCCTCAGTCTCAAGATACAACCCAAGGGCTGCAACTTTTACCTTTTGGATCAGGCTTCTACAAAAAAAGCTACTGAAATAAGTGGAAGTTTTGAAAAAAATTGCTGAAGATTTGCTGAACAAAGAAACATACAGAAAATTTTGCATTTGGCTCTGCTTGCTTTGTGGAGCTCAACATTTCTTTACCAAATATCAAGAAACAGTATATCTACTTCATGTTTATTCCCTTCTCCCGAATTTGCCACACCCTCTCTGTTCCCTCACTGGCTAAGAGTACTTAGAGTCTCAACTTTCCGGTTCAGGGGGCAATGTTATGGACTCCCAAAGTGGGTGCCCCATCCCCCATTGTTTCTAATGGGAGCTAACAGGAGATGGGGTTACCCCTTTGAAGGTCTATAACTTTGGGCCCCCTGAACCAAACATCACCAAACTTGGGTGGTATCATCAGGAAAGTCTCTGGATGATAATCTGAAATTTTGAAGCCTGTAGCCTTAAAAATGCATCCCTGACAGGCACCCCAAGAAATTTGCCCAGATTCTCTACTTCACAGTTCCTTGACTCCATTGTAGCCAATGGGGAATTTCTGAGTAAGCAGGCTGCACATTTTTGAAGACAGAGGCACCAGACTTTCAAGGTGGCTCCAGGAGGCCCTCCTGGTAATAGGATCCAGGCTCAGTGAGCTTTGCTTCTGGGGGTTCAATTTTATGGGTCCCCAAAAGACTTGTACTCAGATATGCTGCGTTGTATGTCGAATCTGACCATATAAGTCGAGGCACCTAATTTTACCACAAAAAACTGGGAAAACTTATTGACTCGCGTATAAGTCGAGGGTGGGAAATGCAGCATCGATTGAGGCATCAGTAGGTTAAATGTTTTTGAATATTTATTTCAAGAAAAAACAGTAAACTGGCTCTGTAAGTGGAAAAGGGGGTTAACAAGAACAATATGGTATCAACAATAACTTTAAAAGTACAAAAACCTTAGCTCAACCAGCAACCAAGCTAAAACACAAGAGTTAAAATCCTTCAAAACTGGATTCCTCATCATCATCTGTAAGTCCAAATGTAACCCAATTTAGATTTTAAGAGGGATATTATCAGAAATGAAAAAATCTTACTCATTGGCTTCCCATTGTAAAACAATGGGGGGGATGGGGCATCCCTTTGAGGTCATCATAACTTTGGATCCCTGACCCAAACTGCACCAAACCTGGCTGATATCATAAAGACTCTCCTGATGAGACCAGCCAGGTTTAGTGGATTATTCCAGGAAGGTCCAAAGTTATGGACCTCAAAAGAGTAGCAACCCATCTAATAATAGCCTCGTGAAAACAATGGGGAATGGGAGCACCTCCTTTGGGGGTCCATAACTTTGGACCCCCTGAACCAAACTTTACCAAACTTGGCTGGTATCATCAGGAGAGTCTTCTGAGGGTACCCTGACATTTTGGTGCCTCTAGAATAAAAACTGCGCCCCCTGCTGGCCGGCAAAGTAAAAACACCCAAAAAAATTTAATGACCCGCATATAAGTTGAGGGAGCTTTTTCAGCATTAAAATGTGCTGAAAAATTCGACTTATACATGAGTATATACGATATATTTCCCACTCCTGCACGTGAAGCCTGCTGGCTGAGTTATCTCTGAACTCTCTCAGTGCACCCCTCCCACCGTCCCCAGAAGCAAAGTTCACCAAGACTGGCTGCTGTTACCAGGAAAGCCTCCTGGAGCCACCTTGAAAGTCTGGTGCCTCTACCTTGAAAAATGTGCAGCCTGCTCACACACTCAGAAATTCCCCATTGGCTACAATAGAGCCACTGCAGAGCACAGCATCTGTCAGGCTCTTCAGCAAGTTCTATGGTTCAGAGCATCTTCAGGAGACTTTACTTTAGGGGCGGTAGGCGCTTGGCCCTCCTGTTTTGAGGGCCCATAACATTGAATCCCCTGAAGCAAAGGTCACCAAACCTGGATGGTGTCATCAAGAGACCCTTTGAAGATGCCCTGAAAGTTGTGGATTTACCTTGAAAAGTGTGCACCCCACAGCCCTCCCCCAAGAAATTCCCCATTGACTACAATGGAGTCAAGGCACTTCAGAGCACAGAATCTGGGGAAAATTCTTTGGGTGACTGTCAGGGGAGCATTTTTAAATGTACTGGCACCAAAATTTTGGGGTCTCATTCAGAGACTGTCCTTATGATATCCCCCAAGTTTGGTGAAGTTTGGTTAAGGGAGGTTAAAGTTATGGACCCTCAAAGGGGTCCATGGAAACAATGGGGGCACCCACTTTGGGGGTCCATAACTTTGCCCCCCCGAACCAAACCTGCCCAAAATTGGGGACATCATCAGAACAGTCCCCAAATCATACCGGAAAATTTTGTGCCGCTAGCGTTAACATGCAGGCCAAAATGTGAAAAACACCAAAAAATACAAAAAATTCAAACGGACCCAAATTTTTCAGATGTACCCGAATATTCAGGTACATCCAAATATGTTATTCGTCTTATTCAGGCATACAGATAATTTTATGCTCGAATAAATCTGAATTTTACCAAATTTTTAGAGTATTTACCAAGCCTAGTCTGCATGCAATAATGGACAGTGGATTGGAGACCATCCAGGACTTGCTCAGAAAACATTAACATGCTTTCACATATACTGAATAATATTCACTTTCAATCCACTTTTAATCATTCAATTCACTTTCAATCCACTTTTAATCATTCAGCTCTGTTTTTTCCATAGCTTCTGACTTTCTCAGGCTTCCACATAGATCCCTAGTGCCCACAGGTGTGTGGGGGTGGGGGTGATGTCTGCTTTTTACTCAGGCACCCTACTTGAACACCCCTAACTGTTATAAATTAAACTGTGATAGGGTAGGGATTGGGAACTATTTTTAGGCTAAACTGGGGCACTTTATTACCCAAATAATAAATTAGAATTATAAGTCGCTGTGACTGATGTAATTTGATGCTGGTGTTTTAACGTTTAACATTTATTATTGTTTGTTGATTATTGAATTTTAACCTGATATTGAATTATTGTTTAACTATGTGTGTTAGCTGCCTTGAGCCTGGCCTTTGGTTGGGAAAAGCCAGGATAGTAAGTCTAATAAAAGAAAAAGAAGAATTAAATTAAAGAACATTCTGCACATGTACAGAGTCTTGTTTTACATGAACCATAAGATTAAAACAGTGAACAAAACTTTTTTTTATTCTCTGCTTTTTTTTCTCCTAGAGGTTGGCAAGCTGATGCCACACCAAACTATGGATAGTTGCTTACCATTACCATGGACTTCTCTCATATAACATGGGGATAAATGAATGGGAGCCGGTTCAAGGGTCTTCCAGACACACAACCCACAATACATCCAGTAACCCTTAGGAGCCTGAATCCCAAAATAATTCCTCCAACAGTTTTACACTCAGGTGATTTTTAGAAAATGTAGACTGAATTCTGATGGGAATTTAACATGGCAAGGGAAGGAAACTTTCATACAAAGAACTAGTTTATCTTAAACACAAAGTGCTTGGTTGGTCAACATTCACTATATTTAGATATGCAGTCAAAGCTTTTTTATAACAAGAAACAGGAATTCTGAGAAGAAACATGAATTATTACTGAAATATTTCACAACTTAACACTAGAACCTAGGTTTCAAAGGCAATTTCTTCCAAAAATCTGTATAATCTCCAATTCCAGGTGTACTGGGTCAAATTCTATCTGTCTGTCTTTCTGTCTGTCTGTCATCTCTGCACAGAATCTGATGAACAATGTATTTTGAATTCTAATGAACTAATTATTAAAATGCATAATTATTGAAATAACCACATCAACTCCCATTCATTAAAATCCTATACAGAACAGCATGATAGTTTAGGCTATTAGGAAGCTTGGCAGCCACCCAATTCCTACAATAGCTTCTAATTAATTGATCTCACCTCTAATCTGCTATTGTTAGCCTAGTGCTGATCATTTGTTTGGCCTACGGATCCTATTGCCCCTTTCATTTGATTGTATTTGTTACTGTACCCTTTCTATCTCTTTCAATTAAGCACAGGTTAAGTGGTTCAACCGCAAGAGAATAGGAGATAATGGCACCAATCAAAGTAATCTCTTTAATTTGCTAAATGGATTACAGGGAAACCCCAGCCAAAGTGAAGTCATTGCTGGTGGCCTTCACTTGAACTATACACAAAAGAGTATCTAAGTATTAACCCACCCGGCTCCAAAGTTTATGCAATCGGTATAGTCAATGCAACATCTCTCATTACAGACCTGGCCCTTAAATAAAGATTCCCCACTCCAAAGAATGGCCACTACTGGCATCATCCCAAATAAGCTGCACACCTTGCTTCCAGAAGTCACACTCTCATTGTGCAGAGCACTGAAAACCCATCACAGAGTTCAAGTCAAGCAAGCAGATTTATAATCACTTTTAAGGACATGCTCAGGGTAGACTTCATTTTTCATATTTGTACTATAAATGCAAATTCAGGTTCACCGTCACCGTTGCTTTTGCTGAGCAAGTGAAAACATTCCCAGTAAACAAGATTAGTCCTTAAAGTGGGGGGGGGGCTTCTCTTCTAACCCCAGCCCTCCCCTTTCTCAAGAAAAGCATCAAAAGTACGTATTGCTGCCAGGAAGAACACAAACTGGTTGCTTGGCTGAGTGGCTATCCTTGGCTGATCAGTCAGGCAGCAGATCTAAGAATGTGAGATGAATACGCCAGGCAGTCATTTTCCGCTGGCGATGCCAGGGAGAGAACAGAAGGAAGTGAGAAAGAAAAGTCCAAGAAGGTGCAAGAACAACTTGCATGCTTGTGATGCAGCAGATGAAACAGTTTATATACTGAATTAAACTTTGCTTTTTAGAAATGCACAGATGTACCAATTAGTAGCGAGAAAAGCTGGTAGCAAAGTTATTCATAAGGTTCTCGGGGACTGAGAGAAAAACTGATATAAGGAGAGGACAAGTGGTTTTCTGCACGGACCATATATCCTGGGATAAGGAGGTAAAACATCCCAGTTCGGCCATGACTTCCACATGGCTTCCAGGTCTAACTCGGGCCTGCCCCACAAGATTTCCCTTATCCTGCAGCTTTCAAAAAACAATAAATTGGCAATTCTTCTTTTAAAAACCACTCCCATACAAACACCGCAGGAGACAGACCAGTTTATTTTTCCCACCTTGCTGCCTGCAGCCAATCAGAACGTTGGAAAAATGGGACAGTGTCTATGCATGCTTGGCGGCACTGTTACCCGGCGCTGCTCAGGATAACACTTTCCTTACTCAGAGGTATCCGACTCTCGGCAGCGCCCAGGAACCCAAGCAAGACCCGACAAGGCTCAGATAAATAAATAAAGAGATTTATTGAGATGCTGACCTAGATGTCAGCACCTCCCTTCCTTTCAACAACTCTGCATACAAGCTTTGCAACCCCTTAAGTACGCTTTCTCCGATCAGGGGAGCAGGAAGACCAAAGGCAACCCACCACCATTCATTAACAAAATTCAAAACAACCAATCATACATTGCAACATGCAGGAACCAATCAATGTCCGATAGGCATCCCCTTCTCAAGTTTAGCGCCAGAGCAGGGCGAGGCGATGGCGTGTAATTGACGCAGCTTACAAAGGTCTTCTCCAGGTGTCCAGGGTCAGGAGGCGGGGAGAGCGATGACGTGTTCCCCTTATCTGCCTGCTGATAGGGATTAGAGCAGGGCAAGGCGCGCCTCGACGGAGGTTTCCCTTTGTCCGCGTACGTCAAGAAACTTTACACGTGAATGGGGATGGGTCCGGGTGAGGGCAGAGATGGCTCTCTGCCTTGGGCCAAGGAGGTTCCATACAAACACAAGTACAGGGAAACTTACAAATCCTATTCTTATCTAATACAAACTAGTTTCTACCTAATAAATACAAAACAGAATAAATCTCTCAAACGTTTTTAGTTCAGACACAGTCCAGGAGCGGGATTCTCTCCTGGCTCCGCTATCAGTTCCTTGACTCCATTGTAGCCAATGGGGAATTTCTGAGTAAGCAGGCTGCACATTTTTGAAGACAGAGGCACCAGACTTTCAAGGTGGCTCCAGGAGGCCCTCCTGGTGTAGGATCCAGGCTCAGTGAAGGCACTTTGCTTCTGGGAGTTCAATTTTATGGATTTTAAAGGGGCTTTGAAGTATACTCGTGTATAAGTCGACCCTTATATAAGTCGAGGCACCTAATTTTACCACAAAAAACTGGGAGAAAACTTATTGACTCGCGTATAAGTCGAGGGTGGGAAATGCAGCATCGATTGAGGCATCAGTAGGTTAAAATGTTTTTGAAGATATTTATTTCAAAGAAAAACCAGTAAACTGAAACCTGTAGAAGTGGAAAAGGGGGTTAACAAGAGACAATACTGGTATCATCAATAACTCTTTAAAAGTACAAAAACCTTGAAGCTCAAATCCAGCAACCAAGCTAAAACACACAAGAGTTAAAATCCTTCAAAACTGGATTCCTCATCATCATCTGTAAAGTCCAAATGTAAAACCCAATTCTAGATTTTTAAGAGGGATATTATCCAGAAATGAAAAATCTACTATTAGCTTCCCTAATTTGTGAAACTAATGGGGGATGGGGGTGCATCAACCAGCGGGGGTCAATAACTTTTGGATCCCCTGGACCCAAAACTTCTACTGGAAACCTGGCTGATATCATAAAAGAGACTCTCCTGAGTGAGACCAGCCAGGTTTAGTATTTTAAGTTTAGATTCAGAGGAGAATCCAAAGTTATGAATCTCCTAAAGAGGAAGTAACCCCATCTACTAATAACTTTCCATTGAAAACAATGTGGGAGATGGGAGCACCTCCTTTGGGGGTCCATAACTTTGGACCCCTGTCCAGACAAAACTTTACCAAACTTGGCTGGTACTCATCAGGTGGAGCAGTTCTTCTGAGGGGTACCCTGACATTTTGGTGCCTCTAGAATAAAACTTTGCGCCTGGCTGGCTGGCAAAAGTAAAGAAACACCCAAAAAAATTTAATGACCTGTGATAGTAAGATTGAGGGGGAGCTTTTTTTTTCAGCATTAAAATGTGCTGAAAAAAATTCGACCTATAAGCATGTAAGTATATGGCACGATATATTCCCCCCACTCCTGCACGGGTGAAGCCTGCTGGCTGAGTTATCTCTGAACTCTCTCCAGTGCAAATCCCTCCTCCACCGTCCCCAGAAGCTAAAAGTTCATTTTCCAAGAGACTGGCTGCTGTTACCAGGAAAGCCTCCTGGAGCCATCTCCTTGGTTCAAAAGTCTGAAGATTGCCTCTCTACCTTGAGAAAATGTGCAGCCTGCTCAGCACACTCCAGAGAAATTCCCCATTGGCTACAGCATAGAGGCCACAACACCTGCAGAGCACAGCATCTGTCAGGCTCTTCTAGCAAGTTCTATGGTTCAGAGCATCTTCAGGGAGACTTTACTCTTTTAGGAGTGGTAGGTGCTTGCAGCCCTCCCCACTGTTTTGAGGAGCCTCCATAACATTGGAGGAATCCCCTGAAGCAAAAGGTCACTGGAAACTCTGGATGAAGATTGTCATCCAAGCCTTTAGACCCTTTCGGAAGATGCCCTGAAGAGAGTTGTTGGTATTTACCTTGAAAAGTGTGCACCCCACAGCCCTCCCCCAAGAAATTCCCCATTGACTACAATGGAGTCAAGGCACTTCAGAGCACAGAATCTGGGGAAAATTCTTTGGGTGACTGTCAGGGGAGCATTTTTAAATGTACTGGCACCAAAATTTTGGGGTCTCATTCAGAGACTGTCCTTATGATATCCCCCAAGTTTGGTGAAGTTTACTGGATTAAGGAGGATTAAAGATATGGACCCTGCAAAGGGTCCATTTGGAAAACAATGAGGGGCATTTCCACTTTGGGGGGGTCCATAACTTTGCCCCCCCGAACCAAACCTGCCCAAAATTGGGGACATCATCAGAACAGTCCCCAAATCATACCGGAAAATTTTTGTGCATTGCATTAAGCGTTAGTAAGGCACTTATGCGAGGCCAAAGATGTAGAAAAACACCTACAAAAAATACAAAAAAATTCTAAAGCGGACCTGGCAAATTTCTTTCAGATGTAAATCCGAATATTCAGGTACATCCAACATATGTTATTCGCCCGGTCTAAAAGTATTCAGGCATAGATAATTTTAAGTGCCTCGAATAAATCCTTGAATTTTACCAAATCTTTTAGAAGTATTTACCAAGCCCTATTTGGGGTCTGCATTTGGCAATAATGGACAGCTATGGATTAGGAGACCATTCAGGGACCTTGGCCTCAGAAAACATTAACATGCTTTCACATATACTGAATAATATTCACTTTCAATCCACTTTTAATCATTCAATTCACTTTCAATCCACTTTTAATCATTCAGCTCTGTTTTTTCCATAGCTTCTGACTTTCTCAGGCTTCCACATAGATCCCTAGTGCCCACAGGTGTGTGGGGGTGGGGGTGATGTCTGCTTTTTACTCAGGCACCCTACTTGAACACCCCTAACTGTTATAAATTAAACTGTGATAGGGTAGGGATTGGGAACTATTTTTAGGCTAAACTGGGGCACTTTATTACCCAAATAATAAATTAGAATTATAAGAATTAGCCTGTGACTGATGTGTGTAATTTGATACTGGGTGTGTCTTTGAGCGTTTAAACATTTTATTTTCATTGTTCTGTTGATTTGATTGTGAATTTTAACCTGATATTGAATTATGCCAAGTTTCTAAATCAACTATGTGTGTTAGCATGCCTTGAGCCTGGCCTCCTTGGTTGGGAAAAAAAAGCCAGTGATAGTATAAAAAAGCTCCATAATAAAGAGAAAAGAAGAATTAGAATTAACTAGGCAACATCTCTGCACATGTACAGAGTCTTGTTTTACATGAAATCCATAAGTGATTAAAACAGTAGAACAAAACTTTTTTTATTCTCTGCTTGTTTTTTTTCTCCCTAGAGGTTGGCAAGCTGATGCCACACCAAACTATGGATAGTTGCTTACCATTACCATGGACTTCTCTCATATAACATGGGGATAAATGAATGGGAGCCGGTTCAAGGGTCTTCCAGACACACAACCCACAATACATCCAGTAACCCTTAGGAGCCTGAATCCCAAAATAATTCCTCCAACAGTTTTACACTCAGGTGATTTTTAGAAAATGTAGACTGAATTCTGATGGGAATTTAACATGGCAAGGGAAGGAAACTTTCATACAAAGAACTAGTTTATCTTAAACACAAAGTGCTCTTGGCCATTGGTCCAACAACATTCACTATATTTAGATATGCAGTCAAAGCTTTTTTATAACAAGAAACAGGAATTCTGAGAAGAAACATGAATTATTACTGAAATATTTCACAACTTAACACTAGAACCTAGGTTTCAAAGGCAATTTCTTCCAAAAATCTGTATAATCTCCAATTCCAGGTGTACTGGGTCAAATTCTATCTGTCTGTCTTTCTGTCTGTCTGTCATCTCTGCACAGAATCTGATGAACAATGTATTTTGAATTCTAATGAACTAATTATTAAAATGCATAATTATTGAAATAACCACATCAACTCCCATTCATTAAAATCCTATACAGAACAGCATGATAGTTTAGGCTATTAGGAAGCTTGGCAGCCACCCAATTCCTACAATAGCTTCTAATTAATTGATCTCACCTCTAATCTGCTATTGTTAGCCTAGTGCTGATCATTTGTTTGGCCTACGGATCCTATTGCCCCTTTCATTTGATTGTATTTGTTACTGTACCCTTTCTATCTCTTTCAATTAAGCACAGGTTAAGTGGTTCAACCGCAAGAGAATAGGAGATAATGGCACCAATCAAAGTAATCTCTTTAATTTGCTAAATGGATTACAGGGAAACCCCAGCCAAAGTGAAGTCATTGCTGGTGGCCTTCACTTGAACTATACACAAAAGAGTATCTAAGTATTAACCCACCCGGCTCCAAAGTTTATGCAATCGGTATAGTCAATGCAACATCTCTCATTACAGACCTGGCCCTTAAATAAAGATTCCCCACTCCAAAGAATGGCCACTACTGGCATCATCCCAAATAAGCTGCACACCTTGCTTCCAGAAGTCACACTCTCATTGTGCAGAGCACTGAAAACCCATCACAGAGTTCAAGTCAAGCAAGCAGATTTATAATCACTTTTAAGGACATGCTCAGGGTAGACTTCATTTTTCATATTTGTACTATAAATGCAAATTCAGGTTCACCGTCACCGTTGCTTTTGCTGAGCAAGTGAAAACACTCCCAGTAAACAAGATTAGTCCTTAAAGGGGGGGGGTGGGCTTCTCTTCTACGACCCAACCCTCCCCCTTTTCTCAAGCATCAAGAGCACGCTGGCTGCCAGAAGAGCAACAAAACTGGTTGCTTGGCTGAGTGGCTATCCTTGGCTGATCAGTCAGGCAGCAGATCTAAGAATGTGAGATGAATACGCCAGGCAGTCATTTTTCCTTCGATGCCAGGGAGAGAACAGAAGGAAGTGAGAAAGAAAAGTCCAAGAAGGTGCAAGAACAACTTGCATGCTTGTGATGCAGCAGATGAAACAGTTTATATACTGAATTAAACTTTGCTTTTTAGAAATGCACAGATGTACCAATTAGTAGCGAGAAAAGCTGGTAGCAAAGTTATTCATAAGGTTCTCGGGGACTGAGAGAAAAACTGATATAAGGAGAGGACAAGTGGTTTTCTGCACGGACCATATATCCTGGGATAAGGAGGTAAAACATCCCAGTTCGGCCATGACTTCCACATGGCTTCCAGGTCTAACTCGGGCCTGCCCCACAAGATTTCCCTTATCCTGCAGCTTTCAAAAAACAATAAATTGGCAATTCTTCTTTTAAAAACCACTCCCATACAAACACCGCAGGAGACAGACCAGTTTATTTTCCCCACCTTGCTGCCTGCAGCCAATCAGAACGTTGGAAAAATGGGACAGTTCATGCATGCGCGGCAATGTTGGCGAGGAAAACTAAACCGGGCTGTGCATAATCACCTGGAGTTCTTCCTCTTGGCCTGAACACATTGATGGGCTGCCATGAGGAGGGAGAAACCGAGATACAAACATCCCGGTATGTATGATCCTGGGATATTATGTCCGTCTGGAAAACACCCATGTGTCACATTCATGCGAGCTTCCTCCATGAAAGTAATGGTAAAGAGATGTGTAAAAATTGCCTTGCCAGAACAGAACAGAGAGGTCGAGCTAGATCAGGGGTAGGGAACCTGCGGCTCTCCAGATGTTCAGGAACTACAATTCCCATCAGCCCCTACCAGCATGGCCAATTGGCCATGCTGGTGAGAGGACTGATGTAGTTCAACCCTGAACATCTGGAGAGCCGCAGAGTTCCCTACCCCTGGGTTTCTCTTCTGTGCTCCCCCAGATGTGAAAAAATGATGCTTTCAGTTCATCTTTTTAATCCTGCTCAGAATCTGGAGAGCTACAGGAGGATACATGGCCTGTAACACTGGAATTTATTTAGCTATCATTGCTAGTAGTCTACCCTCCATAAATTTGTTGAAGGGAGGGTGAAGACATCTATAAAGAGAGGTAGAAAAGTAGTGTATTTAGAATTCAAAGCACTTATGGATTTGTGTGCACTTATTACAAAATCTGCTAGCTGTTTGCATCAGGAAAAATCAGTCCATGGATTGGAAGAGTTACTCTGTGGGAATGAGGTTGTTTGCAATGCTCAGGGTACCTGTTGCTTTCCCTCCAGCTTGAAACACTGGTAAAGCTTGGGATTACTTCATGCGTTAATTTACAGGTATTTAAAAGAATGCCAGAGGCAACATAATTGCAGAGAACAGATGAAATCAAGTTAATTCTAATCCACAAGGGCCGACATGATTAAACCAAGGACTTCCAAATTTGATTCTTTGAGATAATTCAAATTTTGCAGATTTACAAAGTCACAATCTGCAAACAGAAGTATAGAAATCCAGCATATTTTCTTAAATCACATATTTTGCACAGATGCTTGTTTAATTTTGCAACATTTCAAGCAGTGCATGAAATTGCTTTTGCAAGAAACAAGACAGCTTCATAGATTTAAAGAAAGAAACCATGGAACAGTATTTTAATAGTAAGATGAAATGAAGAAAGATTCCCATCAGATTCACCACCTGGGTCTTTTCTTTTTAATCAATGAAAGTTACAAAGTTAGTTTTGAACCAGCTGACAGAATTTCGAATATTCCAGAGGTTCACATTTTTCAGAATATCAAGTATTTTGATGTTTAAAACTCTAACCCCATTCAGTACAACATGCAGAATTCTCATCTTGTTATGTCTGTTAAATCAAGCAAGAAGAACTTACAGTACAATCCTAACCAGAATTACCTCAAAATAATTACACTGAAACCTGATTGATAAGAAGTGAGAGGAAGTCTCTGGTGCGTCATGCACTCATACTTTCAGATGTTTGGTGTTCTGTCATTTCCTGATGTACAGAAAAGAGGAATTTTCAGCTCTCCCAGTATGTACATGTACCCAACAAAAAATGTTTTTCCTCCCAATGTAAGTTTTCCATCAAGGTCCAAATCCTCCTTACCATAGACACAAAAAGGCCATAGATTTTCCCATGCATTACATTGGTCATGTTGCCAAATTAGATGTTTGGAGTTGATTCAGCTCTTTGCAAATCAAGGCAGAAGCATGAGGTTGCATTGCCCAGAGATGGATTACATATTCCAAAACAGCAAAATATGCAAGTCCACATAAGTAGTAATGCAGTCCTTTACCCTACTCATGTATTTCTGTGGGGGTAATCCTCTGATTTGTCCTTGCCAAGTATTTCTGGCTTGGATTCATTTAGCTCAGAACCCTCTACAAATCTGAGCCAAATCACAATCCCATACAAAACTCCCACCTGTGCAAAAATGTTTATTTTTAGTAGGCACACACTTTGCTGAGAATATTTACAGGCGAAGCTACCCAGCAGCTGCTCCTTCTGCCAACAGTGTGTCAACAAAAGATGGGCTGGCAGCAACCCTGTCAAACACAGCATAATCAAATATGTGCAACATGTTAATAACTGCAAAAGAGCACTGAAAATATATGGGAATCAGAAGTTGGAAAGAGTTCCTGCTGACCAGACCGTGAAAGGTGAACATTCAAACATCTTTTTTTGTTTAAATGCAATGATAGAAACTTGTCTCCAGGATAATTACTCAGATTTAGTTCCTTCAACAATTTCCACCAGCTTTTTATCATTCATCCCAAACTTTTCAGTTTTATAATATTTATACAATCCGTGGGATCAGGCTTCTACTGTATTCTAAGTGGGATGAATTAATCCCAAAACAAATTACTCTGGTTCCATAATTTGCATTCAGCTCCAGCGAATCACTGTGGAACCCCCATTTCAGTGTTTCCAATAACTTGTGTGAATTAATTATAAGCACAAAAATTAACTGTAATTGAAAATACAATGATATGGTAAAAAGAGGTATGGCACTTAATGTTGGCGATATTTTTCAACAAAAAAAGTTCTGTTTCAAAAGGTACAAAAAGTGCATGAAACTCCGTCTTCCACAGTTTCACAAACTTTCCCACTCTTTTCTCACAGCTTGTTCTCTCAGAGTACTGCTTTCTTTTCGTCATTTTTCCTTACTTAAAAGGTCATTTTAAAAATGAACAACAATGTTGACATGCATGAACACCTGCCTTCCAAAACAACTGCAGAATTTTTTTTAACATACTGGTTTTTTTGCTTTTCTGAAGACAGTGGTCATGGTTTAATGCTTCAAATAATTCCAAATGGCAAAGACCCAGATGGGTATCCCTTCTACTTGAATCTGTTTATTGATCCAACAGCACCTCATAGGAAACTTTGCAGCTTCATTATGATATGTACAGGTGAAAGCCAAGCTGTTTTAACAATTAACAAAAGAAAACCCTGTAAGTAACGACCAGCCTATGCCAAACCTCACTTAACTGTCTTCCTGTGTCTCCATTTCGCCATCCCTCCAGAACTGGATACCTCTAGAATTTGGAACTCTTCATATTACGTTCTCTTTCGTTTCGAATTTTAGGCTAAAATGTCTCTAAAATTCCCAGCTAGATCCAACTGTATATCAAGGGCAGGCAAATTATATATAATTAACTACTAATTCCTGACGACTTAGTGCATCAGCATACATTGTTCCTTTACTCCTTTGAAAATGTAATCCACCATATCCGTAGGGCCGGCTTAAACCTTCAATCAATACCGGCATTGTTGTTTTATCCTTGTCGCAAGGCTACAAAGGATTATAATGATCTTACAATAAACTTAGGACTCGGCTTAGGTAAGGATGTAATTTTTTGATTGCCTACAAATGAGTGAGTACCCTTCTGTTCTGAGTACGCATTCCTAGGAAGCTGTTTCTACCAAGGAAACTATTGATTTACCAACTGGTTCTCGGCCTCTGAACTAATGTAGTAATCTAAACTTCACCCAAAGCATCAACAGACATAATTTCCAAAACAATGGTTAAAACTAGATAACTAATACCGGAGATTTCACAAACAGCCCCTTTATCCTTGGCTGCCAGTCATACCCACTACTTTCCAAACAACTTTAATTTGTTTTCATATTAGAGTCTGATAAATGGTGCAGCAATCACTCTTGTTGAGGCCGAACCTCTGGCAAAACCCAATCCATCCTGTTGACTGGTTATCCTTTTTGTGGTTGAAGAAGCAATTCTTAACACTTCAAAATCTTAATTTTAAGAGGCTTAACTTGGACCAAAGCAAGCTGAGCAGGACTAAGGTATACTTCACCTCCTTCCCATCCAATTGATAATTACCAAACTCTTGTGCTAATAACCTAGCTTCTGAACTCTTTTCCAAAACCATTCTAGAGGAGTGTTTTCCCAAAATGTGGTTCTAGGAACTGACATGATGGTTGCATCATCCTGATAACCAAAGCACCTAAACTTATGTCCTGGACATTTCAATCAACTCTCTAAGAGCTTGAAGTCTAAGTTTAACCTAAAAGGCATTCTCTTAAATCTGAAATGCTCTGCCTTTATACACAGTTGCTTCTTCTCAGAGGTTTCTTTTAGTTATGGAATTTGGCCAATACCTTTGAATAGTCTCATGTGCTTATAAACTTAGGCACTAGCCAATTCTTCACCCAATTCCTCTGTAAACGGGGTGGATAGTGACTGGTGAGTTGTTAGCTTAGATTAACTCTTTCTAAAAGCCTAAGGGCTATTAGTCTGAATTTGTGGAGGGCTACCTTTGTGATAATTTGCTTTTTTTCTTCTACCTAGTAGATTTTACAGGCTCCTGCATGTACTCCATTTAGGCTCATTAATATCTCAGACTCTTAACATTTGTTTAATCCTCCTCCTTTTCTCTAAGCAACTTCTTTCTATACTGCATTATATAGGTATGGTGGTTTATGGCACTTCCAGTGCCAATGTGGGTGGAAATCAGGGTGGAGGCCAAACTGGCTGTTCAGTAAAATAAAATAAATTCCAAAAGTCCTTATCAGTAATTAAGTCGAATCTTGAGCTTTTTATATTTGCCCCTTCTCTGATAAAATCCATCTGGAATTAATCCTACTCATACTTTGTGAGCAATTCTGCACCCATTCCTCATAAACCTATCTATATGAGTGTTAACTGAAATTGGAAAAGCATTTAGATCTTCTGCATAGCTATTTCTTTCTTTTTTCTTTTTCCTCTCTTAAATCCATTCAGATATATGCCCCCTTTCTTTGCCTACTCATCTTCTCTCTTTGAATTATAGACTGCCATTAGTAAAACTCTGTATTATCATATATCCTCTCTTGCTTTGCTATATCCAACTTAATATATTTAACTGCACTGATAGTAAAGCAAAACTTTATTAATTTGATTGTAAGCTATGGTCTAGTCTTAGCATCAGTGGTATCTTTTGCTTTGCTGGAGTTTGTTTTAATTTCTGTGTAGCTAGTGTCTCTTACTTCCCAGTAGAGGTTCTTTGTGAAAATGCAGCCATACTTATATCCTTGGGATAAGATGCCATGTAAAGCCCTAATTTGTTTTAGCTTTTGGAGCTCTAGTGCTGACTTGATATCTCTGTACTAAATAATAGATAACTGATTTCCAATTTGAATTCTAGGGTTTCTTCTTTTGGAGACTGGAATTTGAGATGTTGTTATGGAAATCATGGATCCCAAGACTTAGTCAGCTTTAGTATATAGACTCTAAAGCAATTGAACTGGGAAATGAATAAGCCCTCCACCAAACTGTTTCCTGACTTGAGGTTATACTAGACAGGGGTATGCTGGGTCCTGGGCCAAACTCATGAAAATCTCTCAAAACTCCTGGATGAATAAATTAGGGGCCTGACTGAAGCCATACCTTTCACCATATGCATGCACCATTGGTCTTAGCTACTGATGATGCAATGCATATGAGTCCTAGTTTGTGCTTAATGAGACTTAAATAAAATTTGTTTTTCCTTCAACTACTTTGTGTAAAAGAAACCCAAAATGGCCCAACTTATTCTCAAAGTGGTTTACCTAGAATTACTGGTGAGGGTCGAGCTCTAGCACCTTAGTTCTAATGTGTCTAACCCCATGATAGCACCCTGTGTAAATCCCTGTCCTGCTTTTAATGCACCCCATAAAAACTAGTCTCTTGAATTTTCTCATGTCCTCTTGAGTTCTAAAATGGGATAATTAGTGGAGTCATTTCTGCAAAATTTCTTTCCTGTACTTCTTTGAATTGATTAACTGCATACTCTTTCCTCTTAGAAAAGCCCCACTCCCAAGCCTTGAGATGCATTTATCACATGAGAAATCCTAGATTTTCTTGGAGAAGTAACTCTCACCTTTTCTGTTAACCCTTTTGAAGTGAGTGACATGAATTCTGTTCTGATTTTAACTGTCTCAGGACCTCAAGTATATACATTTTCTTATATTCCCTCAATGAAAAGTTTTAACTCCTGTTAAATGGATCAGAGTGTGTTTCTGAAATGATCATCTTTTCTTTCTTTTCCTCCAAATTGTGTATCTTTGAGGCTAACTCCTGGGCTTCTTATGTTTTGTCAACCTTACCTCCCAACCCCACTTTTCTTTGCCCATCTAATTTTGTGCTCTTTTCTTTTTTTTTTTTTTTTTTAGCTTTTGGTAATCCTAGCTTTCAAAACTTCTGCAAGCATCTTCTAATTCCCTGAGTTTCCTGCTCTCTCTCAGGCTTGCCTTTAGCCCTTTGACCTGAGGTCTGGCTCTCTAAGTGCCTAGCCTTGGTCTACTCAGGAATAGCATCTGCCCAATTATAAAAAGCAAGCAATTTGTAGGAAATACTTGTATGTATAATGGTAAGGAGCATGTCCTTTCTCTAATTTGGGAGTCTGGATGCTGAACCAGCCTAAATCTGCTGGTTGTGTCCCTCCATATGGGGTGTCCTGCACCTTCCTGCCTAAATCCTGATGAATTGATTTTTTGTTTTGGACAAAACTCTCAAAGTTCTGAGATTATATCTCAAGTTCCCACAAATGTAGAACCCTTCCACCTACAAACTCCTGCAAGACTCTCTAGCCCCCTGGTGACTCTGAACTCACTGTCTCCTGTCTCTGGGAGCACTCTCAAGAATTATTTTATACCTCTCTGTAACTCTCCTCTATTCTTAATTTTGAGCCTTTGTCTTAGTGGGATTTTATGTGTTCCTCAATACTCTGCATATCTCTTAGTTGGTTGCCAAGTGAGAGTTTCTTCCAGGACTTAGTAGGAGTCTCACTGTGGACTGGTTCTCCTCCCTCTACTGGAATATGGTGGAACTACCCAGGACCACATTCCTGGAATCTCTTGGCTCTCGAAAACCTTCCCAAAACCCACTTATTCTAATACATAAGTTGTACTCCCTGCTCTCTATTTCTTGGTGGTTACTGTGGGATTTGTATGACCCCTCCACAAAAGTGCATCATATCCCTTTTGGTGGAAGCTGTGATCCTTGTTTGTTTCAATCTCTTGAAAGAAGTCCTTTCTCCAGCTTTCAAACTCTTTTCCCAATCTCAATCTTTCAGAAATCCCAATATTTTCTCCCCCCTGTGGCTGGTTTTAAACACCCTCTCTCCTGATATTAAAGTTCTACTTTCTCTCCTGCTCTTTCCTTATGTATACATCCTTGTCTCATAGCAGCCATGTGCTCTGATGTAAATTTGAGTTCCTCTTTATTTTTGGTTCAAGATGAGATTGTATGTGGAATTGCTCTCTCATACCAAGTTAGAAAAGTCTCTATGGACTGAACCTTTGGTAGCTCTATACTATTGAACTATAAGTTCTAAATCTGTTTTAAAGTAAAATATAGTTCTCCCTCCCCTCTTAGGGGAAAGCCTCCCTCTCAGTTCTTCTCCTCTCTCCTAACTGGACCCTGATCAACCATAAGGCCCGCCTTTTAAAAAATCTTTAGGTGGTTTCTTTCCCAAGTAAGTCTTCCACCCACTCTAACAACTGAGTGCTTAATCTCCAGCAACGCAGAGCAGCCAGCAATGCTTTGATTTCATTCTCTTTCTTGGGAAACCCCTAGCCTTTCTCTCTCAAGGTAGCTTCTGTAAAATGTAGCTTAAAAAACCTCCACGACCACTCCTGCTGATGTTCTGGGAGAACCTGTCTCTCCAAGCTGCAAGCTCTCACCTCTCTTCTGTCTATCCTGTAATCTCAGTAAGTTCATGGATATTTCAGTGAGAATTGCTGGGGTAGTGATCCCCTGCATCCAGATTCCCCAGCAGCTAGCTTGGTACTGAGGGGAACCAGCCTGACCTGAGCCATCCTGGCCTTAATGCCTAATCCCGTAGTCCCTCTGGGGGTGCTTCTGATAGACCTTTCTCTTGGTTGGCCCCCATCCATGTTCTTTCAAACTCCTCATTAGTCCAAAATAGTTGGTCCTGGGTCTCCTAAACTCCTGGAGCCACCTACCCATTAAGATCCTGGCCCAGCCTGCTTTTCGGTGAGGACTCCTGGGCCTCCAGGACCCGTGCACTGCATCTGCCCCTTTAGACTGAGGTTCTACACCTACTGAGTCTGGCCCCATCTGCACATTCCACTGCACCCAGGGATTTGTGCCTAGAGCAATTTATAATTTCTATTTTAAGCAATAGGGTCAAGTTTCCAAATTATGTATTCTCAAAAATCCCACTCACAAGCAATTTCATGCCAAGCAAAGACCTATATCCCTTCTCTACTTGAAATCTGTTTCTATTGATTCAATATACCTATAGAACTTCTTCTTTTTGCAAGGCTTCACATGTGCTTTTATGTGTTGTCTAATGAATTGGCCAAAAGAAAACCCTAAAAGTAACGAATCATTCTTCCAAAGCAAACTCCTCTACCTTGACTGTTCTTCCTAGGTTCTGAGTGCTCTCACATCCTCCAAACTGATAATTTCTGTCAGTTCCTGAACATCTAAGCAATCCACTTTGACAATTCAGAAGGCCATTGGTTCCACTCCCTTGCTCAGGTTGGAAGGAGATGAGTGTAGGAAAATATTGATTTTGAAAACCCAGATAGGGTCTACTCAGTCAGACAGTAAATGACCTTGAGAGACCAAGTCATGTAGCCTCCAGCCTCCCATGCTGCACACCAATGTGCACCACCCTGTTACTTTGTTGCTCATGTTTATACATTCCTTGATTCTTTAAGTGGGAACTCCCCAAAAGGAGGTTTGAGACTTGGTGGTTTCCTGACACATTGTGTAAATCACCAAATCTGGGAATCCTCTAGAGGGGGAAACAAAAATGTTTTTTACAAAGCACAATAGCTTCCAATTTCTAAAGTTAACTCTAGTTAAAAGTCATTGAATCTGAGACCTTCCACAAGCTTAAAAGTTATGTCCTCCTCATGCTTTTGTCGATCAGTATTTCATCCCTATTGCCTAAACTACATACTTTGTACACTTGGAAGTTACAAGTCAGAAGAAGAGTTCTAGCCTAGCTTTTTTTTTTTTTAGGAGCAAAAGATACAAGGCACCATTCATGCACACATATAAGGAGTCTCCTTTCACTTGGAGTGTATATTCCCTTTGAGTTTGATTCTTGCTTACATACATTCTTCCCCCTCTTCAACACTCCCCCTACCTCAGATCAGAGGATCTCTGCGTTTCTGAAACCTCTTTAAGTGTGATTTTTTTGTCTCCCTTAGCAGGGAAAGCAAAGGAGAGCCATATGCATTAGCATTTCCTTGGGTTTTCTCACTCCTCCCCACGTCCTCCTACTTATATCACATTATGGCTGCCATTGCAGGATGGTCAAGGCTGGGTTCGCTTTGGCCTGCCTTCCCTTCCTTGTCTCCCCCACACACACAGCTGCTACTGTAACCCCCATGCCCAGAATGGGTTGAACCAGTAAGGGGGTGGAGACTCAGAGCAGCAGAAAGGCTGCAGAGCTATTTGGAGAAGACAAGGCTACCAGACTCGGACCTTGGTTCTATAAGCCCTTAACACCTTGTTAAGGTAAACTGCAATATTATTGGGAACTACTGGGAAGGTAGTTGTTTGTTTTGCTATGTTGTAAATGTTGGAGTTTATTGTTTCAGGGTTTCTTTTTGTGGTTGTAGTGGGTGAGAGTTCTCCTGGAAACCTTCATCATGTTGCATCCTGTTCATCAAGCCCTTGGAGTCTTCAGGAGCCAACCCACTTGCAAAGAAGAATTGGACTTGGCAGTATCAGTAGACTGTAACTAGAAGGACTTGAAATGCAACCTGAACAGGACCTTGAATTGTAATGTTAAATGTTGATGTTTAATGTTATTTGTAAAGAGAAGTAAACTGTTTGTTTAAATTTGGTTCTTTGCAACTCCTTCCAAGTACTGCCCCACAGAACCCACAAGCTGAGGTTACACTACCACCTTCTTTACTCCCTCCTTCTATCCTGAGCCTCCACCAAGACACTTCTGTTCCTCTTTCTAAGCTGTTTTGTGGGTGCCTGCAGACCAACAAAAAAGAAGGGGGTGGGGAATGGCAGATTAGCCTGGATAAACAAAAAGACGCAGGAAAACCCCACTTGGGAGCAATCAGCTGTGTAGTAGTTGGTACATGCATAAAGGGCCAAAGAAAAAAATGCCGATAGACAAGGGATGAAGTCTGTGGGGAGTTATCAAGCAGAGCACATAACACCCCAAGAGTACTGGATTCCCTGTGGTTAAATATTTCTCAACATATGGCATGTAAATGGACAAAAGAAAGTCAGAGAAAATTGGATCAAAATTGTTCTGAGACTTGCAAAGAAATCAACTGAAAACAAAGAATGGCAGCACAGTAGTATGGGTTAGCTAAGTATGAACACCTGTATTAAGGCAATTCTGTAGCTTTTTCTACTTGTCAGTTGGTATCAGTCAAAGTGTGCTGCAGAGGTGAAAATATTCAGTTACAATAACAGGCAAGATGTCAGCTGTGCTAATTTTTCCAGCCTCCCTGCCAGCTGACTCACAGATGAGACAACACAGTAAAGGGTTTCACCAGCGGAACATAATACAAGTCAGGTAGTTAATGCTACCTTGGTATCTTGCTATCTTAGCCGGATAAATGTCTGTTTTGTCAATTGTGTTGTTTAGATATATATACACACATGCCAGCATCCTCAGGGGTGATGGGGAGAGATGGTTCACAATCAGCCAGGAGCATATTAGTAGGACACCCAGAAGCTCTTTGGATAGAATTCTATACTCCAGAGCAGAAAAATACCCACGTGTTACAGACAGCAGTAGAACTACAGTTTAAAAAATCCCCTCCTCACCAAGAAGCAATTAAGACTGAAACAAAATAGCACACCTGAGTATCGCAAAGCTTCAAGAGTACATTTCTCACCTCTACACTGTTTTAATGTGATCACAAAAGAATTTTTTAAAAATATACATGGAAAGAACACCATTTGTTTCCCCAAATCTGATGCAAAGGAAAATTAATCCCAGATTGAGATGAGTGATACAAGAATTTCTCACTGCAGTTGTCAATCAGTGTTATGATTTTGAGTAGGTCTACTCAGAATTCCAGGTTATTTTATGCAGCTTCCTCCCAGGAAAGCTTACTTAGGATTACAGTCTCAATGTTAATTCCGTTCCATTTAAGAGGCTGAATTTATGCCAGGGCGCATAACCCCCGAGTCTGTTTCCAGCATTAAATTCCCTTCCTACTAAGTCAGTTCAAACAACAAATTCATATTTGGATTTAGTAGAAGAACTTGAAGCTGAAAATTCACACTTTGGAAAGTGCAAGTCTCTCTCTCTCTCTTTTTGAATCCAACCCTTGTTGGGGATGAGGGTAAGCAGGTCTCGAGTTCCTATAACATGAAATGATATGCTCATTTCAAACACCCATTTTTTAAAGAGGTTTGAATTGCAGCACTTTTCTTTTACTAGGAAGGTACAGTTGCATCTCTTCTCTGTGGGAGTAAAGGGTGTTGCTGAAAGACCAGAAATGACAGACAAACCAGTCACAACCAATTTGTTGCACATTTAAAATATCTCACTCTCATATATGATTGGTGCATCTTCACAGTCTGATGCAGTTAATCATAGCGCTGAGACATTGGAGAGAACTCAGGAGCACTACCAAAGAGCCATCATCACCCATCTAAAAGGAAGGACCTACCAACAAACCAGTCATACAAAGGTCAGATTGTGGAAAAAGGGAGAGAGGAAAAGTAACCAGGGAGCAATCCTAATGCGAGCAACATATTTCACAGTCTTTGCCCACATTGTAGTTTCAGTTTCTTCTTTGGCTGGTTATTTGCAAGTCTTTCCATCCTATGCAGGTAATATTATTTAAATACTGCCCTACACTGAAATGTTACATACTTTTAACTAGGCTATTAACCATGAAAAGACAGTATCCACAAATCCTTGGTAAATAAAGGGAATACCCTACTTTAAGCAGTATTTATTGCTACTACACACTGGTGTTATTTCTCTACCCAGTGGTGGTGTTCCCTCCCCTCTGTCCTATTCATGTTTAGCTTGCAGCAAAATTATTCTTCAGTTCACAGTTTTAGGTGGCACTCCCATAAGCTCATTTTAATACACCAGAAACAGTATATTCTAACGACTAGCAAATCACAGTATGATTCAGGTCTGGCAATAGCTTTGGTGAATTTTTCAGTTAATAACATTGGAGCCGCTGACAGCAGTGACACAGACTCTTCTAAACTAGCTGTTAAAGTGCCTATATTTTAATTTTAATGGCAAATCTTATGGAGGAGACACGTTAGAAGAGTAATACATAATGAGTTATTGTGGAATGTTTTTCATTTCTTAATAGTTAAAGGAGATTAATACACTCATCTGCATTGCTACTCCCATCTACCTTGAAATAAAAACTTCATGAGCCATAGATTACTCTGTATCATTTAACTAACAAACATTCCGCCCAGCAACAACTTCGCTATGGATTTCTCGTTACCACAAATAAAGAAGGTATCAATAAAACCATCACTATCAAATGTACACATTAAAACTGCCAGAATATCAAATGAATTTGATGTAGACAAAGTCTGATGTCCAAAGAAGCAATACAATGTAGTTGTAAAGAGCACAAGTTTTGAGCCTAGTCCAAATATCGGCTCATACATAAACTCACTAGGCCGTCCACAGTCTCAATCATCCATCTGCAATATGGATAACATTAGACTACTTTAACGGAGAAGGATTGTAAATACTACCACGATCATAGAAATCTGAGTACTTAGAGAAGTACAGATATCAAGTATTATATCAACTTAATAAAATGAGCCCTTATAACAGAATAACAATGTGTATCATGGCTCTTTAATTTCCATTATCAATCAGCCAGGAACATATTAGTAGGACACTCAGAAACAAGCACTGTCATTGAGAAGATGGGCATCTGTTTCTGTTATAAGTCATTTTAAACACTTTATCAGCGTCACAGGTTGCTGCCTGGGAGTGAGGGGAGGAGGGGGGATGACCAGCCAACCATGTGGTGCCCCTACAGCAAAACCATTGCTGGCTGGTAAGAAACTTCCCCTCGCAGCAGGCAGGCAGTGGGCATTGAGGTCCAGGCACAGGCTTCAAAGGTGAGCCTGTGTAGCCCTTGGCCTCCTGCAGGTTCCTTGCTCACCCACCCTCCTTCTGGTTATGGTTTTTGAACGTCTCTGTATTGCATGTTATTTGTTTTGAACTTTATAGCTTGTCACAGCTGTGGTTGGGCACTGGGATGGATCCTTTTGGGGGGAAACGAAGCCAGTGTGCCCATCCCTCTATTGACGGGGCCCTCATAAGGAGCCTTGGGGTTGTGGCAGGCCCTGGAACCACATGTCCAAGTAAGTAAGAGCATCCATCTGGGCTACACCCGTAGGTGGCAAGGAGAGCTCCAGGTAGAGGCCAGCACCCACATAGGCTCCCATTTGCTAACCACTCCACGGGTGTTCCCAAGCTGGACCGCTGGGGGTAAGGTTCCATCGCGTTGGTAGGCATGTCTCCCACTGCCAGGGTCCATCCCTATGCAGTTCCTTCTACTCCTGTACCCTGTGATCAATCCTGTGATCAATAAAACATCTGTGGCCTACATGTTTTACCATCAAAATGCATTTATGCGTTCTTTAGCCAACAACCCTCCCTGCTTTCCCTCCTCAGGCAGGCAAATCAAGCAGCTCAGAAAATCCCCATGCAACAATTTTGTAACAAAGGATGCATGGCAAATCCTCATATTGATGTTCTTGCTGGCTGGACAAATCGGTCTCACACACAGGATTGCCATGTGTCTACAGAACTGGGAAGAATGAAGAAGTATCCAAAATGTCATGCTAGGAAATCTATTTCATATTTGTGCAAGATGCTTTATTATCATTGGGACAAGAAAAGAAGAAATATTGTTGCGATTATTTGACAAATCCTTCCTATGTCATGAAGTTCAGTGGGTGATCTGTGGCTCCTCTCCCCCTCCCCCTCATACCCTAAAGGACTGTTGTGAGGATAGTGAAAGGTAAAATTACATAAACTGCCCTGAGATACTTGGAGGAACAGCAGGATAAAAAATGTGACTGGACAGACAGGGAAGACCAAGACATTTTTAGGCACATGATCCATTAGTCGTTGGGTACTTCTTCATATCTAAAGTTGCCAACTGGACAGGGGGGGAAAATAACCAATCTCTTTAATAACCTGAAAAAGCCAACATCCAATCAAAATAAATAACTGAAACTAAATGAATCCAAATGAAATAAAATTAAATAGATTACCAAAAAGCCTTTACCGAACTCAACTACGGCATCATTGAAGCAGTTCCAGATCTGTCCCTTTAATATTCAATGAATGGAAAATCCTAGTTGAAGATTTTGAAGGCATGAAGTTAAATAACATTGCTTGATAACTGCTTGCAGATCTGATATTAAAAAGCCAGCTTTCAAAATCAAAGTTGGAAGCCCTATCAATAACTCCTACATAAGAAATTTGCTGTGGGATGATCTGCTGATTGCATCTGATGAAGTAGGATCAAGTGTATGAAGGTTTATGATGTACTAGCAGGCCCGGCCATGCGTTGCTGTGGCAATTGTCCTTCTCATCACAGTCCGCAACCCACACAGATGTCCATGCAGGTCCAATGATCCCCAGCATAGCCTTTTGGGGTCGTCAAATGGAATCCCTCTTTCCCTTTTCAATGCACATCATTATATTGTGCTGTCTTGTTTTTTTAGTATAAGGTAACCCTTTCCATTCCACAATGGAACTGTCCAGAGTGCGAATCCCGCTGTCCATGAGGCTGGATGACACGCACAGTCCTGGCTTGGGTAAGGCAGAACTGGGGCAAGGAGGCTATCCCAGTCAGGCAGCAGAGGCAGGGTGGTGAGGCGCTCAGATCGAGGCCAGATCCCTGGGTTCTTAAAGGGCCATGTGCAAAAGAAGTGGAGCTGGTAGTGTTGGTTCGCCCCGACCCCGCAGATTTTCTTAGAAGAAAAAGGCAAACTCCAGCTCGCTTTTAGTAAAAGAGAGCTGTGGTGAATATGGGTGAGGAAGTGGGTAAGTGGTGGTTGGATGTGAGGGAGGGCAGAGTGAGGTGTGTGAGGATGAGCTGGATGTGTATGAGAGTATGTGTGTTGTGTGGTAGTAGTGGGTGAGGCACAGAGAATGAAAGTTACCTGCGTGTGAGGTGGGGGAACCCCACCTGACATCTCACACGGCAAAGTGTGTATGTGTTTCAATTCCACTCGTATTACTTACCAGTATTACATATTTACTGTTTTCATTGCTCATCTCTGGCCATTTGTGCAAACATTCTAAGGGCATACCAAGCCCTCAGGCCACAGACATGCTGAACATTCTAAGGGTGACAGTTAAACAGAGCCAGTTTCATGGCCTGGTGCGCCAGGAAAAAGACGTTTTATCAGGCTCAGGTATGGACTTTCGGTGTTTTGAACGTCCGATTTCCTGCCCAGAACGGGGAGGGACGTCCTGTGAAAATTTGTGGGTAATCCATCCAGCAGCTTCTGAGGGAGACCATCAGGGACAAACACACGTTTAGATTTTTATATATATAGATTAGAATCTTGTGTCAGTTGTTAACATGCTACCGAATTCCTGTATATTTATGCTGCAACAGATAGACTAACATGGTTACTCTCTGCAATATCAGATATATACCATCACCAGTTGGTTGGTTTGACTAATATGGTCTGCTGCCTTCCATATCATGAAAAATATTGTTGAAGCCTCTGCACATTCCCTCATCTGCTATAACCAAGCATCCCGTTTTTTCATGACTCAAAGGGCAGTAAACCTAAAGTAGAAAATCAAAGGTGAGGTGCTATCTCTGCTTTTTCAGCTTTTCTTATAAAGCTCCTCTTCATCTTTTACATTTCAACCATAAATGTGATTTTAGAGATGAAATTCAGCAGTAGCTAGGGGACCCACGGGGCAAAATTTTAGAAGGGCCAAGTGTCTGGTGAAAAGAGAAGATGGGATTGCGAAGCACAGCGTATCAACAACCCCTCCCCACAAGTTTCAATACAGCTTTCAGAAATATGGACTTTGAATCTTCAATGAATATGGGAAATGCACTCTTCAACTTAGTCTATTCAGAACATCAACACTGCTACTTCAACTCCCATAACCACTGTTTTGATCTTTTTTTTCCTTTTTAACTAATGCAGTAATGAGATGCAGTCCCTACAAGACAGGCAACCATTAGCTTGATTCAAAACACTGAAGAAAACCTCTGGACAGATGATAAACAATAAAGGCACTCATCAAAAGCTTCCTCAGTCTTTGGTTTGTTTTTGAGGACATGAACAATTCACAGGCTTTAAAAAAAAATCAGAGTACCAAAAATCCTTTGCTGGGTCCTCTTTAATACTTGAGGTCCTACAGCAGCCAGAAAACTATACAGCAAAAGATTTTTTTTAAAAAGAAACAAAAAATGATCATTTTAAAATATACCAGTTTTACGCTGGTAGCCAAGTGATGAACAAGTCTGATTTCCTAAGGAGGGGTGAGAGAGATAAGCTCCATTCCTTGTTCTATTATTCCCAGAATCAAAATCTTTTGTATGGTCATAGACCAGTATAAACCAACATAAGGCAAATATAGCATACACAATTCAAAGAAAGCAAAAGGCTTAAAGCTAAAAAAGAATAGACACAAGGGGACAATGCAATTGACAGATAAGGTACTGTAACTGTATCAAATCTAACCCTATTTTATTGCACAGACCATCCTACAGCATATTTCAAGTGCTGCTGCGCAGAACCTAGAAATGTGGAAGAGAAAAAGGGGTCGGGGGGAGGGTCTTACCCTTCCCTCCACACCATGTTGCGACCCCTTTCTCAATTTAAGATACATGCCATGGCAGGGTTAATTCAACTTAAACAACATGTCATACTGGGAACTTATTATAGGCATTATTAAGCATTCACTCATAATCCCTATGTATCATGTTGTGTGGTTTCCGGGCTGTATGGCTGTGTTCTAGTAGCATTTTCTCCTGACATTTCACCTGCATCTGTGGCTGGCCTCTGAAGACATCTGTGGCTGACCTCTGGAAACCACACAACACCCCAGAATCACTGATATTATGCTAAGGAGTGATCTTGACAGTAAGCTTACAAAATTTAACAGAAATACCAGAGGCAGATCCTTTTTTCCTTTATGGAGAAATATTGTGGTGTATTTTCAAGCAAGGAAAATATAAGGGTCATGTTCAGAAGTTCTGATGAATACCACCACCATCATCCACATTAACGTAAATTAACGTAAATACGTAAATAAACGTAAATTAACGTAAATTAACGTAAATATACCATATTTACTCGTGTATAAGTTGACCCGCATATAAGTCTAGGCACCTAATTTTACCACAAAAAACTGGGAAAACTTATTCTCACGTATAAGTTCTGGGTGGGAAATGCAGCAGCTACTGGTAAATTTTAAAAATAAAAATAGATACCAATAAAATTACATTAATTGAGGCATCAGTAGGTTAAATATTTTTGAATATTTATTTCAATGAAAAACAGTAAACTAGCTCTGTAAGCCCTGATTCTCCCTTTAAATCCACTCAGAAGGGTGGGGATGATTTAAAGGGAGAATCTGGGGAAAATTTGAGGGTGCCTGTCAGGGGAGGAATGTTTATATTAGCAGTACCAACATTTCAGAGTATCTTTAGGAGACCCTCCTGAAGATACCACCCAGGTTTAGTGAAGTTTGGTTCAAAGGGTCCAAAGTCATGGACCCTCAAAATGTAGCCCCATCTACTATTAGCTCCCATTGGAAACAATGGGGGATGGGGCACCCCTTTTGGGGGTCCATAACTTTGGACCCCCTGAACCAAACTTCACCAAACCTGGCTGGTATCATCAGGAGTGTCACCTAATGATAGCCTAAAATTTTGGTGCCATTAGCCAAAAAACTGCACCCCCTGGAGGCCAACAAAGTAAAAACCCTAAAATAATTTTTTTAAATACACCTCACTCGCATATAAGTCCAGGGGGCCTTTTTCAGCACAAAAAATGTGCTGAAAAATTCGACTTATATGCGAATATGTATGGTAAGTGTTTTGACTTCTTTTGGATAATTTGCCTAATTGTTTTCAATTAGATAGGGGGGCAGCAATAGGTCCAAAAGTTATGCATCTTCACCTTCAGCTACCAATGAACAATATTTTCCACATAGCATAAAAGAAATCTTAAGGGTGAAAGTGTCAGATGATCCTAAATGTGCTTTATTAGGCATAGCCCCCAGAAATTGGAAACCAGAGAGAAAGAAATTGCTGAGGAGCCTGCCAGTCGATGCTAGATTAAATCTGGCACAGCACTGGAAATAGATATACTTCCTGATTTAAATATTTGGATTCATAAAGCATGGTTCACCCTTCTAATGAACAAGACAACTACAATTAAAAATTATGGGATGGAAAGAACGGAATACAAGAAGAATTTATTAAAATTTGAGAGCCATTCATTATTTACTGGAATAAAATTAAGCCAAATGAAAATGTGAGGGAAGAAATCCTAAGCTCTATTCAAAAATGTACTAAAAACTATTATGGCCTGTATTTACAATGTACTTTATATTATTATAATGCAATATAAGAATTATTATTATTAAAATGTAACACTCCCACCCTGGGTCTATGTATTCTCATATATTTTTTCATTATTCAGAAGTACTTCCATTTAAAGAAAAAGTGGGTGACCCTGGGATGAAGGAACAGGTAGATACCAGGGCCTGCTCTAATTTAAACTGGCACACATTTTTAATTCATTATAAATGTCAGCGAAACACGCCACACTCCAAAACCTTTCCAGTATTCAGTCTGTGTGGGGTTAGCAGTCATTTGGTTCTATGAAAAATGATGCTGAAAGTAACAAAACGTTGACAGCAATGAGAGTATAACACAGATAACACACTACACATTGAATACATAAATGCAATGTGTTTACTGGAAATCTTTTTTCAAATGATGGATGATCTTGCATGATTCATCAGTAGGGAATACATAAAAACAGCAATCAGAAGTGCTTCTCTTCATGTAAAAGGCTTTCCTACTGTCAAACAGCACATATTTCATGCACAAAAGTTGTTCAAAATATTGCCATTTACCATTGAGGCTAGTTTACATATGAGGCAGCTTCCCATATGGTCAGTTTTAGCAATGGGCAAACCTTTGTTTGCCAGAATCAAGCCATGTTTGTCCCACAACTGAACCAGTAAGGAGTTGTACATGTTTGACTTTTACCTTGTATCAAACGCTTCCTGTACATGGACAAGTCAGAACACTAAAGAAAGGTATTAGCCAAGTTTCTTGCATGGGAGGAAGTAGGCAATTGCTAATCATTCCAGTCTTCAATTCCCAAGGGCGCCATGGCACCTAAGCAACAGCTTTACAGAGAAAGGAGGAGAAGCCCAGAGAACTGCACCAAGAAAGAGAAAGTGGCAACCATCTTTTAGGCCAGTTTTTCATGGTGAAATTGCACCAGTGTGAGCATGGGGAATATACCTGTGCATTCAAGGATTCCTCATAGCTCCTGGAGCTGCAGCGTGTCTTCCCTGGTGTGGTCCTGGTGCCACCCCGCAGTATTGCCTTTGCTCCGCAAATTTCAGAAATCGCTGGCAAGGTGGTACTTTTAAAATAACCCTGTGCAACCTCAGTGCTGTGAAAAAACCGCAGGAGCAGAACTTTTGTATTGTTCCTGCCTTGACGTTCTGACCTGCCAAGTTTTTCTGTGCCGAAAGTTTGAGCCAGAAATGCAAATGGCAAAGATGGGGGGGAGGGGCAGTGGTGGAATTCAAATAATTTAACAGCTGGTTGTTTACAAGCACAATTTTAACAACTGGTTCTGCCGAAGTGGTGTGAACCGGCTGAATCCCACCACTGAGAAGGGGTGACTGATCACATTAAGCAGAGGTGGACATCCTCTGCTGAACCACAGTGACAACAATTCATCTGCTGGAGAAGGGGGAAGATTTACGGGGGGGAAGGACAGAGAGGAGAAGAGGTGAGCGTGAAAGAAATCACGGCTTCCACACTGTCTGCATAAAAGGGCTCCCTCTTGCTCTCCTAAATGGAGTATTTCACTGCAGCCGTTGCAGAAGGGCTGCTGCCCCCCCCCCCACTCACACGCTTTTCTCCCATCCTGCCTCGAAAAGGCAGACTGCTCTTCGTTCCCCCTTCCCCCCTTTCTCTTTCTAAATCCACGGTTTCTCCCTCCATGAAAATGAATGGGGGAGAATGACGCCATTTGAGTGACACAATCAGCGGCAAAACTGATCCGGTACATGAGATCCCAGGTTCACCCAGGTGCAATTTTGCTATGAAAAATGGCCTTAGATGAAACAAGCTCAAGACATGATGTTTCTGACATGTGTCACATTGACACTGTGATCCCTTGACAGCAAACACAACTGATGAAGGAAAGTAGTGCATGTTTTTTTCTCAATGGCTGTTTCCGCACGAATGCGATGCAGCTGTGCCCCCTGTGCGAATGGCGGCCTGGAGATGGCGTTTTTGCCGTCTCCAGGCCGCCATTAAATGCCCGTGCGGAAACGGCCAATGCTTGCAGTTGTCAGGGCAGGGAAAAGAATAAGGATGAAGGGTCCCATCTACCTTGCTGGGAGGAGGGGGGATTAACTACCACCCTTAAATTGCCGCCATGGATAGGGATGGCAGTTCTCATGGAGTGATAACTCTATGATTTCTGACCTGGGGGGTGGGAGGAAGAGATGCAATTCAAGGATGGGAAAAAAAGCCAGAGTGATAGGAGCAACTCAGGCTACATTATCACAACTTCCGGGGGGGGGGGGAATAGCTAAGTCCCCACTGCAACTGCCAGGAATCCACTGCCCAAGTCTGCCTCTACAGGCCCCAGCATAGGCCCAGAAAAAGTTGTCGCCGCACAAGTGCCATCAAGCTAAAGTTGCTGTTGCAGGTCAACGTCACAGATTGCTGTTGCAGTTAGATATTGACCTGCCATCAAAAGCCACCAAATATTCATTGCTGCTGCTGTTTCCCCTGCTGTTTTTCTTTGTCCTGTTGGTTTCTGCTGTGACCTTCTTCAGCTGAAGCTGGAGCCAACTGAGACCAGAAAAAGACCTGGCAAATAAGGGAGTGGCAGGCTCAGTGAGGATCCCTTTTTCCAGGTCCTCCTGCAATTTCCACACCCCGCCCCCAGCCAGGCCTGGATACCTGACTGCCTGACCCAGGCTGCTTAAGCTAGCCACCTGGCTCCCTGTTGCAATTCACAGAGCCAAGTGGAAGAAGGGGAAAAAACCATTCCCTTGGCTTGTTCTTTGCCCTGCAACTGCAAAGGTGGCCCCAGGTAAATGCCGGTCCATCACATAAATAGACTTATTAAAGAATAGGTATAGGAAATCACTAGATAATCTGTTCTGGTTCATATCAGACCTGGCCCCACTTGTGTGTTTAACTGGTTGTGTTTTTGTATTGCATTTTAAGGTTATTAGGCTTAGCCTGATATGGAACATTGAAGATATGATGCTCATTGGTATATGAAAATCAGCATGCTACTTTCTTTGTATTTTCCTGATTCAACAATTGGCATACGAGTATGTTTTCTATGGTTATTATTCCCACATTCCCAATTTAGACATTCAATACTACTCATTAAAAATTATAAAGCCAATGCAATATTTGCTACAATTTTGTAATGAATATCTGATTTATGTGGTACTTTATTTTATTTATATGTTATATATTCATATAAATATATTTGTATACTTATTTTATATTTAAACATGTCACCCAGAGAATTCTAAGACTTGCATGCTACTGATGAAATGCAGATTTTTGTGATATTGTGATAACAAATAACAAAACTCTTGTTTTTGAGTTCTGTCTGTGGACCAGCATAGTACTTGAACAAATGACATTTCTCAGTTTTTCAGGATAAGTTGTTCACTACAGCCCTTTGGGTTTAGTTTTTCTGGTACACTGAGGCTGATATTTATTCTTGAGCCAGCATTAACTTTCTTTGGGATTCCTCTACACAACCTACACAGGTCAATAATATAGAAACAAGGTACCTTGGGGAAAATGGTTGCCACACAGTAGTCTGAACAATATGAAGAAACACATATTTGGCAGCAACTAAAGAAAGAGACCATTAGCTACCATAGAGATAGAAACAGACTAGAGACACATACTGTAACTTAATTTCTTATTCACACTAAGAACAAATTAGTTTTTCACTCTCACTTCCAATGTAACATATATAGGATCTCATATTGACAGGCATGCAGATATTAAATAAATAAAATAAATAAAATTACTAGTATTGCTAGAGAGTTAGTCTATGTGTTACTACATATTAGTCACTTTTAGGGAAGAAAGAGAGCTCGAACCCAGTTCTCCAGGGTACAATTTCCATATATCACCAACTTGACTTTCTTGCATTAAATACCAAGGAACTACTAGGCTAAATAAATAAATAAAACCCTTAATCATTCCCAGTTTTTGCAGGCTGTCTTGTTATTGTCACTCTTCTACCTAGAAACAACAACAATCTCACATGCTCTAAAAATCTTTGGGTCTGTTGTTTCAACCCTGTATTAACAAGGCTGTTCCCCTTTGTATAACAAGCCATTGCTCACTTCATTAAGGAGCATCTTTCCAGTGAAGACAAGCTACATTTTTGACTGATCATTCACACCTAAAGGATCAGTTACATCTTTTGTCAAACCTGTTTACTCTTTCACACTGTGCTGAAGTCATTAAGAAGGAACATTGAGCAGGGCTGGTTATTTATCCTTCTCCTCTTGACCTCCTAGAGAATTAATCCTAAACTTCCCATTTAATTATATGAACAAAGGCACACTGTAGACTGCAGCCAATTGCACAGAGTAGTAGTTAAAACAGAACGCCTTTGAATGATGAAGTTCAGTGCAATGAACTTCTTTTCTCCACCCAAATTTTTCAAATGAACTATGAGGTTAGCAACATGCAACTAAAACTGCTGAAGTCCTTGTAAACAACATGAACAGATTATACATTCAGGTTTTAAAGAGAAAAAAAACAGAAATAAACCTAGGGCTGCAATCTGATGCCCACTCAATGGAGAGGAAGGCCAGATGGACAGAGGGCTAGCCATGACTATGGGAAAAAGTGCTCACAGTTTGAGAATCAATGTATTGTCGAAGGCTTTCACGTCCGGAATCACTGGGGTGCTGTGTGGTTTCCGGGCTGAATGGCCGTGTTCTAGCAGCATTCTCTCCTGACGTTTCGCCTGCATCTGTGGCTGGCATTTTCATATCCTCTGAAGATGCCAGCCACAGATGCAGGCGAGATGTCAGGAGAGAATGCTGCTAGAACACGGCCATACAGCCCGGAAACCACACAGCACCCCAGTTTGAGAATCATTTGTCAATTTTTATATTTGATTTTTCTAGAATTAATTTTGAAAAGTACGATTATTATAAAAGGAGGAGTGGGAATTCCTGCAAGTTTCATCCAAAACCGGACAATTCACGTGTTTTGTTTTTCGTACAAATACATACTTAGAAATGGTAAGGATTGCTTTCATATGAAAGAAAACCTTTTGTAGTAACTGGGCCTTGTCATTCAATTGCCTTGGGCAGATAAAGATCTATTTTATATCAAGGGCAAACATACTATGAAATTGCTAAAATTCTGTGATTATCAAGCGAAAGATGGTGGCGTGATCATTATCATAATTATTTTATAAAATATGGACATTGGCATGGGGGGCACGGTTTTCATCAGGTCAGATCAGGAGCGAGGTGCAGTTTGTACCTGGACAGGTGCCTGGACTAGTGAGTGTGCAGTGAGTTGGGCTAGGTGCCTGGACTGGACAGCGGGCTTGCCAGGTCAGGTCAGGTCAGAAGCGGAGGGAGGGGTTGCCTCAGCTTGCCTGATAAGTCCTCTCAAGGGGTCAAATCTGGGCTGCATGTTTAACACCCCTGCTCTAGCCTTCTGGGGGTTAATTCTTTTTTAAAAACCCTTTATTTAAAAAGAAGTCTCTTTCATCATGACTTTTAAAATTCCTGGCATTTGTTTTCTATGTTAGAACGTTTTTTTATGGCTTCTAACATGGCTTTATCATCTCCTAGATGGATTCTGTATGGGCCAAAAATGGACCATTGGATACTTACAGGGAAGGGTCCTTCTCCTGGGGGACCGGAGGGGTACGAAATCACCCATCCAAGATTGTCTCCGCCTCCAGGAGAACAGCAGTATGAAAACAGTGTAAACCCTTTTACAAAGTTTTAAACCATTTTACACCTTCACACCACTGATTTTGACTCATGCGGAATCCATACTAGACTTTCCCCAGTCATTACAGAAATTCTCCCCAGTCATTATTGGGGTTATTTATTAACTCATGTGTACATAAACAAAAAAAAATCACAATATGTTGTTTCAAATGCCATTATTTTTTGGAGGCAACAGTTTCTATATTTTAAAAAAACCCTAAAAGATATATACTTGCCTTTTTTTAATTAACTTCTGGCCCCAAACACACCTTAATATATTGGAGGAATATATCTTAAGAGACAGAGACAATGTAGAGGAACAATATGGGGGAGGGGGATAATGAAGCCACATTGAGTTTATATATAGAGAGAGGAAGTGTTTTTTTTAAATATTCATTAGGCTACCTTACACTGTAGCAGAATGGAAAGTGAATTATCCATGAATGGAAGCTATCTACAGAACTCTAAACTATCTGCTTTTAGTGATGTTGTTATTGGACATGTCACATTGCATTACATTTCCAACATGTCATGCTGTGCCCAAGTCACACTGCAACATGATGTAGAAGGACATAAAGCACAGCAGTGTATCAGGATACAATAAAAAGAGGATACAATTTTGATTGACTGATTCTAGGATTTCAGCAACAGCACATCCTCATAGAATAAAAATATGAAGCAGATTGTGGCTAAAGATAGTTTAGGGGCCTTAACATATCTTTTGCATATTACATAGGAAATCACGGAAACACCTGTGCACGTTCCACTAGACCCCTGCATATGGTAGAAAATTCTGTAGCATATCTATGCTGGCAGGTTTATTGAGTTTCACTGTTTTCTGTGGAAGAAATGAGAGTGTATTTTCAAACCAAATCAACACAGACATGGCAAACAAACTCAACAAGCAGGATAAGATCAATTGGAGGAGGCAAGCTTCAGAGAAGCTTATCAGATAGTTCTGATCTTCTCATTGAGCAAGTCATCATAAATCCCAATAAACACCAGGCTGAAACTGCTAAAAACTTCACATTTTTTAAAAAACTGGGAGAACTATTTCTAGCTGCTCTACTTGTTTTGTATTGTATTGTGGAGCAGCATGAGACTGGTTTAAGAGTTGAACACTAGAATATATTTTCATTTTTAATGTCTCTTATTTCTATTACTTCTTGTTCTTTACACCTATTTAATGGAGGAGCAATAAAAATGAGAAATGACCAGTTCATATTCTCCAGAACTTGAACAGATTTATGCAAAGTTATTATCCCAACACAAGTACTTATGAGACCTTCTTCCAATCTGAACTTACATTTGAAAAGTGACTTTTGATCCAGACAATAAAAACGCTCTTATAGGTCAAAGATTTGGAGAAAAAAGTGTCTTCAGGAATGACCAATTCCTTGAATGCAGAGAACCATGGTGATTCAAAGTCATGGACAAAGTTATCAGAGAACAGGATATAAATCAAGTATTTGGCAAGGTTCCACCATTCTTGTCACAACTCTCCATTCTCTGAAGTATGTATAATTAGTCCCTGCCACCACTAGACCCATTATTTATAATAAGCATTTGGAAGGCCTGAAATATAGTCAGTGATTTACTATCTTCATAAAGCAATGCCCACTTGCCTGTGTGACAGCCTGCACCAAGGAATTGCCTATAAACTGAATATACCAAATATAGACATTCAATTTAAAAGTTACTATTTTAGAATGTGAGTATACATTACAGTGCTGGTACTAAGACTCCAGTGATACTTTGCCAAGAGAAATCCTATTTCTTGAAGATAGGGAACAGCTTCCTTCAGCCCTGTAGCTTCACTGGAATGCCAGTACAGTTGCCCCTGCTGTCCTAAGCTAAAACTCCAACTGAGTGCATGTGTGCGCACACTTTCATGTGTCTATTAAAAGGAGAAAGGCAAACTATAGAATAAAAGGGAAAATGAGAGTGCAAAATCTCTACAGTTTGTTCTCAATTTCCCTGCATCATTCAGTCTGCGTTCCTCAACCATTTCTCCCATTCTACACCTCTCTATGAAGTCTTGTCAAAGCTAAATATTCAGTCCTTTCTACACCATTCTGTGGCATGCAAATTTTTAACATAGTTGATAATGGCCTGTTATAAGGAATAAATTAAAAATATGGTCATGGGTATGGTGCAAGTGAAGTAAAAATTCTATTTTATTACTCGGCTAAAAATTCCCTATATGTTTCATCGACAGACTTCTTCAGAGGGACTGTTAATCTTGCAGTATTTCTTCAACGAGAGCACAAGATCAGTCACTTGCTATTGGTTTGCATTTGTATAAAACTGATAGATTGAAGAAGACTGTTGGTGAAATAAGTAGAGAATTTTTAGCTGAGTGTATGCCCACACAAACAACCAAATCACACTTTTTTTGGACCATCAGCCCTGGCCTTATTTTTTTTATCTTTTACTGACTGGTGCAGCACTTTTATTTACTACAAGGAACATAAAGAAGATTTCTCATTGCTTTCAGATGCAAATGGTAAAGTGCAGAGTCCAAAGTCCAAGGGAGAGGGGGGGTGCACAATGCACTGGGTGCGCGCCCCTGTGGGGGAGTAGCAAGGGTGTGGCAGGGTAGGGGCATTCCGGGCCGGGGCGGAGGATGCACTGGTACACCGGGTGCTTTTTACCCTTGCTACACCTCTGGGAAGAAATTTTGGCAGACAGATGGCAAACAAGCATGCAAAATTCAGGGAAGGTGAAGGTCGCTGAACAATTGGCATTAAAGGAGATCCTGGTTGTGTCTCAGTGACAGAAAGTCAATGCTGAGTAGCACCTGCCATCCAGGAGGATTACAGCAGCTAGTACCACCAAACCTCCAATGTCACCGAAAGATCCCAGCTTCAGCGGGGTGGATCCAAACATCTTCCAAGTAGTCTTCCTCTTGCCTAAGGAGCTTTATCCCAGCTCAAGTGGCTCTACCCCCAACATAAGCACCCAGAGGCATATCAGGGGGAAATGGTGCCCAGGGACAAAACCTGCTCTGGGTGGCCCACCCCACCCCCATGCCCCCATGCTTGGAGGAGGAGGTCGGGGTGCAGCTTGGATGGATACCGCAGTGGCAGGCCAGCTCCTGAGCTGGCCTGCTGCTGCGGTGCCTGACCAAGCCCCCCTGCCTCCCTGCAGGCCGCCTCCTGTCCTCCCCAGGCTCTGGATAAGAGAGAAGCCAGCCCTCAGGGAGGCAGGAGGCAGGGCACCACAGCAGACGCTGGTGGGGAGAGGCCTCCCGGCTGCACGGCTGGGCCTGGCCTTGGGCACCAGCAAGTGGTGCCCCAGCACGGGGGGAGTTGCTGGGTGCTGGGCAAGTCGCCATGCTGCGGGAAAGGCCAGGCACGGGGACCCACCCAGAGCCCCCCACCCCCACATGACCAAAAAGTGTGTGCCCTGGGACATGGGCTACCCCATGTCCCTTTGGGTGGTACACCACCTGAAGCACCACTTAAGCCGGTGGAAAGTTTCAAATGTGAGCCCAAAAGGAAAGGTGGAGTATAAATTATAAATAAATAAACATTGCTTGGTAAAGTGGTAGAACAGAGTAGAACAGGATACACTCCAGTATCTGTTAGGTGGCACTCTTGAGTCACTTCTTGGAGCCGCCCACCTCTGTCATGCTGGACTTGCCCAGTTGCTATGCAGTGAGTATTGCAATACCTACAGCAATCAAACTAAGAGCATACAAGCTTCTGTAGGCAAACACAATTGTCCTTCCCCTGCTCCCTTTGCTACAGACTTTCAGCCATTTTTTTAAATATTTTGGGGTAAATACAGTATTTTCTTCTACATTTTGGTTGAGACTTTGTTTAAGCCACCAAGAGAGAGCAGGCCATATCAGAATGCAGTGAGCACTCAGGAAGCCATTTAAAGAACTGACAAACTGTATCTATCTTTTCTATTATGTTCTACCCTGCCTGATGTTATCCTTCAAGTGTAGCACATCAATTGCTGGATGCTTTCTTCATTAGATAGAGAAATGCATTACTAGTTTGACTTTTGGATGATACATTACCCGAATGCATCATTAGAATGGCATGTCACATCAGCGATGCATTATTGTGAAACATTATTAGAGCAATAGCTCACTCGATGCCAAATCCTACAAGATATCAAGGTTCTCTTAGGGATGGGAAGGGACACGTTTACAGTGCCAAAGCTTTTGCAAGAATTTACCAGTGGGATGAATGCTGCTGAAGGACAACGAGGTCTAAAAACAATCAACACAAAATGCAACATAAATCCCATTTTACATTGATGTAAGTGAATAGCTGTCTTTCATTTCTTCCGCAGTTGAGGAGAGGGGTGATAAATTGCATTCAGCAACCTAATTATGATGGAGTAATTTTGACCCAGTTGCTGATACTGACTACCTTGGTTAAGTTCATCTTTACAAAAAAAGGATGAGTGACCATGTGCAAAATACCTTTTGCTTTTCAATAATAAAGTCCTGTCAAACCCTCACCTCCTCCAAAATCTAGGATGAGGACTACAGAGGGCATACTGTTTGGACGTGAATAACCTCCAGAGCTTTTCATCACAGAATATGACTTCCCTGTTCTTTCTGACTGGGCTCACAGGACTGCAGCTGCCCGAAATCTCGGCTTGGTAATGCATGTCTTCCTCTGACTCCCAAGGGTGCCAGCAGAGGTGTACTGGGGGAAAATAGTGCTTGGAGACATCTATTCTCTGGATGCTCCCCCTACTATGCCTGGGGTGGAGCCCACCCCCACCCCCGAGCTCTGCCTCCTCCCGACTGCCGGCTCCGAGCCAGCAGCTGGCAGTCACTTCTGCCCTCCTCTCTGGGGAGGACAGAAGCAACTGGAAGGCTCCATACTGGAGCCTTAGCTTTTATAAGCTTGGGGGTGTGGCCACGCCCCCGACTGCCAGCTGCCGGCTCAGAGGGGACTGCCAGCTGCCGGCTCGGACAAGGCTTGGGGGGAGCCAGCAACTGGAGGGCGAGGCTTTGGGGGTTCTCTGGCTTCCTTGGCCCTGCCCATGTCGATAATGACATGGGAGGGATCAAGGGCACTAGAAGATGACAAGGCAGCAGGACTTCCTGATGCCTTGCCATCTTCCTGGTCACATGGGGGGTCGATTTTGCACCCCCCATGTGACCAGATCAGTGGTGCCCAGGGACAGAGGGTACCTCCTGTCCCTATACAAATACACCACTGGGTGCCAGTTACAACCTAGATGACCTCTGACTGCTTCTACATGTTAATGAACGGGCATCTCAAGTCCCTTCTCACTGGAGCCCCGGGAGGTCATAAGAACCCCCTATATCTGCACTGTAGAACAAAAAGTAAAAAAAGATTAATAAAGGAAGTCTTAACTCCCCTACCTCGCATTCCAGAACAAGAGATTCAAATAAAACTGAGCTAAGTAGGAATGCAAAAAGGCAGAATTTTGACAAGCATAGAGAGGCTTTCCCTCATTATACACATACATCTACCTAACTGTTAAAATGGGATAAGTTTCTTGAATTCAAGTATGAAAATCTGGTATATTTTCACTTCAGTAAATCTGGTATATTTCCACTTCAGTAGTAAAGCAGTAATAGGCGTCCTGTTCATATCAGCCTCACCTGTTGGTTTGAGTCCTCTGTGTCTTCACAGTACTATCAGCTCTATGTGAATGTTAACCTTTTAAGGAATTATTAAAAATAAATCATCAGCAAAATATAAGATGAAGTTAAAAAGAAAAGTATACAGGTTTTTTTTTCTGAAAGAGGAAGGCATGGTGGGCAGACATGCTCGAGTACTATGTTCATCTCAGTCTTTATTGCTTCCTCCCCATTAACAAGAAAGCTCAAGCTGTTCTAAACTTTTCAGAAAGAAAAGCTTCCACTTCAACATTATTGCCTTTCATCCAGCTGTTTAGAGGCCTCTCAACCTGCCACACAGCTGGATGAAACATTATTACTACTATCACTGAGTCTGTAGCTTTAGTTTTGCAAAACTAAGATCACTCTATACTGGCCAGATTTAGCCTGCTTTTCTGTTTCCAATGGAAATTTCAGTAGCCTAGAATCTAGGTCCATTTATACATGCACTAGAACCATGGTGGCAAACCTTTGGCACTCCAGATGTTATGGACTACAATTCCCATCAGCCCCTGCCAGCATGGCCAAAGGTTCGCCACCACTGCACTAGAAGAAGAATAAGAGTTGGATTTATATCCCCCTTTCTCTCCTGCAAAGAGACTCAAAGGGGCTTACAAACTCCTTTCCCTTCCCCCCTCACAGCAAACATCATGTGAGGCAGGTGGGGCTGAGAGAGTTCAGAAGAACTGTGACTATCCCATGGTCACCCAGCTGAATTCCCCAGATAAGCCTCCACAGGACAGGTAATGAAGAAGCAAATATAATTTATCTACAAAGATTTCCGAAGAACTCTGGATCTGCTGGCAGGGAAAAAATATGTGCCAATGGATCTGTTGATGACTAAACACTTCATTGTGTTCATGCAAGTGTAGTTCAGCTGTTGACAACAGCTGAAGACTATGGCCTGAAACAGGTAAGTGCAACTTTATTTTCTCGCTCTTTCCCCTTCCTGTAACCTTTGAACCTTTTTCATTAATTTCTCACTTTGGATTTTCACACTTGTGTCTAGTCAGTAATTAGTACTTTAGGACTGAATTGTACTCCACAATATACCAGAACAGATTTTTTCTGGTATACCTTAAATGGGGAGGGGTGGGGAAGATTTTGTATGTCCTCAGCTTCTCCCAATAAAAATTTATATGGGACACAGTTACTCTTGGATTCTACACTGGCTCTCTCTTCTGGTTTTGAAAAGTAAAATTCATCTGACTCTGAATCTCTTTGTATCAGGGGGAAATGACATTTGAGGGCACTGCTGCAGTACAATAAAAGTGGATTTAATTTTGTGAGCATATAAAAACAATGACTCAGTGGTCATAAAATCCACATGGTTGTATCTATAGTTTCTTGCACTGCAGCTCCTTATCCAATAATAACAAGATGATCCATGGCTTGAAAGAAATGTATTCTGTAAGAATCTACAATCAGTGACATTACTGCAACAAAAATCTGTTTAGCATGAGGGCAAGGCTCTCTTTTCAAGTGTTTGTAACAGATGTTCATTTCAATTGGTGTGCAGATATCAACATGCTTACAATCCTGTGTAAACTGGAACAGCAGATGTACCTTTTATATTTCCATTATGAATAGATATCTTTGCATAGCTAATTAGGTAATTATATCTCTTACTCATTAAAGTTCCTATTGAAGCAGGACATTATAATTTTACAGATAACAAACCCTTGATCTCATAGCCACTAAATTAATATGTAGTCAAATACTGTGAATTTCCTACACATTACTCCTATGTTCTTGGTGCATCACTCTGATTTGTAGGGACAACCGGCCTTTTTAGGTTCCCCTCAGATATGATGCTTCAATATGCCTATATAAAAGAACGTACGTTTCTGACTATGCCTTATCTGCTAAATGGTAAGCACTTCTATGGATAAAAATGCATGAAGTCCATGGAGGAATGGTCACATACATGAAATTTTATAATTTATTTTAAAGACTGTACATAAAGAAAATCAAACACATATGACTATCACTTCTGACAACCTACATGCAATCTCCATGGCATTTACTACACAGAAAAGTGGTCCATATAAAAACCTATATCAATTACAGAGCCATTAAGAAAATAAAGCTCCTGTTTTCTTACAGGTTCAACAAAAGTGTATGAAGAATTCAGGGAGTTCTTTCATTATCTAATCTAACTCATAAATATCAAAGATGTCTAATCCAGTTAGCAGCGTAAGCGTTTATACTTTTACTTAAGAGATTATCCATCTGATGACTGCTTGCTTCTCGTTGAGAACTTGACCCTCACTTACCACATACTCAACTTCCAATATTTCTTATTTCCTTTAAACATCAGGGATCTTTCCAGTGGTGGGATTTAAATGATCTAACAACCAGTTCCAGTTGTGGGAATTCAAATAATTTAACAACTTGTTGTTTACAAGAACCATTTTAACAACTGGTTCTGCTGAAGTGGTGCAAACCTGCTGAATCCCACCACTGGATATTTCTAGAAAAGGTACACATATCCAACAGTACTGTTTCCCCCCCACTTGGATAAGAAAGACAACCAAAGCTTCCTTCTGCCAGTTTTAAAGGGCTGACACATCATGCGGTTATTTTGTTGCCTGATGAAAGAGTGCTATCACACCACAAAAGCAGTTACAGGAATGAAGTAATATCCATGAGGCTATTTTATTTTCTGTTTGTCAGAAGCATTCTTGTGACTGAAAATTATAATACAGGAATTGCCCTGAATAAATCATTTGTCATTCAGTGAGCTGTTAAGTCCCAGTACATACATTTCAAATGCTAAATAGCTCTGAAAAACAGATTCCTCAGGGACTACACCATCTTTTGCTTAGATCTATGGGTAGTGTGTATGGTCACTAGACCCCAAAATCTGAACTACAGCCTTTCAAGCTTTCACAAAATAAACTTCTGATAATTAATTTTGAAACCATTATATTTATGGACTCAAATACATGGCATTTACTTTACAAGACAAATCACTGACCATGAATTCTGGGATCAAAGCATGTTGTTTTCCTTTTTCCTTTTTGGCATCCAGTGCTAGGGATCAATAATTCTAAGGATTCAGAACAAGTAGACACAAATATTCATACTCAATATTAAATGACTCACCTTATGTTCACGTTGAAATTGAATTTACATACTGGTGCTCTGTGGGTACATGATATATGTTTGAAGACATTTTAATAGTTGTTCGCTTTAGGCGCCTTTCCCATTGTATATAATCCTAAAGATTTAATTTTAAAGGAATTGAAAAAAGAATTTAAAAATGTATAAAAGTTACCTTGTGGGGAGGAATGAAGCATGTATTTGCTTCAGGGAGTTTACAGTGACAGGATTTATCACAAGTTTTTTGAACCAGATAATTATGTTTGATAGCACATCTGGCAGCATCATAAAACTTGAAATCTTAAGCTATTACACAGGATTACTTTTGTAAATCATTTATGAATATTACCAACGTAAGCCTATTCAGTGATAGAGGAGTGGTGAAGTGCAGGACTCAAGGACAAAGATAAGAGCAACTCCTTGTTAAGCCTCAACTGACAGTGTGACTATTTTGTCAGTTGAAATTTGAGATTGCTATGCCTATCAAAAAATCTGCAATAGCCTGACCCTGTAGACAAGTAGCTGGTATCCAGGCATAAAGCCTCTTGAGAATTCAGCAATAACCATCAGGGTAATCAAACTAGGGGCTCGCCATACATCAGAACGTCCTCCCATGATGTGGACCAATCATTCAGTTAGAAGCTGAAGCCTGTATGTGCATGCAGGTAGCATTTCAAGAACTATTTTTTAAATCACAGTCCAGCTCACACCAGTATTTAAAGATTTCCAAAGATATTCAAATATTTTATTGGGTCATGGGCGGGGGGAGATGCAACATGGGAGCAGCTATTAAATTATTCACTATTTAGTATTTGGCACTTCTTTTGAGGTACCTCTTTGTATTACCGCCAAAACCTTTAAAAACTATTTTTCAACTACGTTCAGGTGTTTCCAATGCTGCCATTCACTTAGAGGCAAGTGTACCCCTGTACAGACATAATGTGCCCATTAACACCTGGAAAATGCCCTACAGATGCAGCCAAGTGAATTTCCCTTGGCAGGAAAATCAGTTGAGAAAGTGCTGTCTTTCATGGCCACACATCTTATTTCTGATAAATGAAACACATACAGAAGGATTACCTCAGTGTCCTGGGATCTCTACAAGGGAAAAAGAGAACCATGAAATATAGTGGGCCAAGCCTTATTAGAGCTTTTAAAGTAATAAAAAATGCTCTAAGATAACCTGTGTAAATGAAACATTATTCCTAGTGTCCAGTTCCTAGCAACAATCTGGCAGCCATATTCCTGAACTGGCTGTATTTTTCAAACACTCTTCCAAATCAACCCCTTGTAGACATACTACAGTAATTTAGTCTGGGTGTTATTAGGACATAAATACCCCCGGTGCCCCTTGGTGAGTCACGTGGGGGGGGGGCAGAAAATCGCCTCTCACACTTATGACCCACCCACCACACACCCCCGGCAGGCTTCGGCTGGTTGGGCTGAGCAAGAGGGGGCAGGCCAACCTGGAGCCTGGAGCCTGAGTTGCATAGAGCAGCCAGCCAGCCAGCCCCCCCCCCCCGCAGCTGGAGCCTGGGCTGCACAGAGCAGCCAGCCAGGCCCCGTTCCCCAACTGGAGCCTGGGCTGCATGTCGGCTGGAGCCTGAGCTGCATGATGCTGGCTCAGGTAAGTGGGTGCAGGGGGCGTAGCTACCATGGGATATGGGTGCAGGGGGTGCATAGCTACCACAGGGCATGGGCGCACGAGGGGTGCATAGCTACCATGGGGCATGGAGGCACGGAGGCGTAGCTACCACAGGATACGGGGGGCACCATTTTGCCCCAGGAGCCATTTTGCTCTGCTACGCCTCTGGGGATAAGTAACCATGGCCAATTTCTTCCAATTAAGAAAATGTGTAGCGGATGAGCGAACTGGAGCTAAGGAGATTCATGAACTACCCCCCCACACACCCCGTCACTTCAACAGCTGTGGATCCTGGAACATCACCAAGCTGCAATGCTGGGTCTCCAAGATTAATGTAACCACAACCAACTAAGGCCAACTCCACCCCTAAGTCAATTGTCTTTCCAACCAACTTCTTTCATCTAGTAGAAGAAAAGTTGTTTTTTTTATATCCTGGTTTTGTCTACTTTTAAGTAGTCTCAAAATGGCTCAAAATCACCTTCCCTTTTCCTTCTCACAAGAGACATTTTGCGAGGTAAGTGGGGCTGAGAGAGTTCTAAGAGAACTGAGACTAGCCCAGAGTCACCCAGCAAGTTTCATGTGTAAAAGTAGGGAAACGAGCCACACTTAATCACTACGCCACACTGGCTCTATATTAATACCTCCAAATAGAATGAACTGCTCAAGGAGCATCAATAGACCTGTTGGCCTGGAGGGAGACGGGAAGAGGGAGTCACTTGAGGTTATCTTAACTGCATTTCCTTTACAGTCCAAAAACATTTGTGGTGCACCATCATGAATAATGCTAAACAGATGAAAAGGCTGATTAATATTATCCTTTATTTGGTTAGTGCTTGGCCAACCATCCCTCTGGAACAGTAACGTTCAATTTGTTGGCCCTGTTTTATTACTTTAATATTAATTTATAGTTCGCCTTTAATATTTCCTCCCACTGACCTTTATAACATGGTGACCAACCTCACAATTATTAAGCCTTTCTCTCTAATGTTAATCTGATACACAAATAGAAGTCAACTCGTAAGGTAGAGGTTAACAAATCAAACCTATTAGTATCATCAGTGGAACTGAAATGTCTGCCTCAGATCTCTTTCTGTAGACTACTTGTACCTGTAAAATTAATTCGCTCAAAATCATTTTATCTTTTTGAAGCAGAGGTGACCTGTGAGATGCCTTCTGTGATTTGTCTGAATGATCACTGGAATGAGCTCTCATAGGATTTTCACTTCTGTGTGGAATTCCAGTCAGATCCCTCGCATCAAGAGGCAGATGTTGATTCATTTTTGTACATTCTTTGTAGAGGCTCTCAATTTGTGCAACAGCCTGCTTAAGGACATCAGGAAGGCTTCCTCAGAACCAGAATTTTGTCAAAATGCAAAGAGAGGGGGGGCATTCTTAACTAATCTGTAGTGGAGCAGAACAGTTCAGAAGTGCATCTTTACATGGGAGTGGGGAATAGATTCTACATTGCCTTGTATCTTTACAATACCACATTCTGCACTGTTTGTGCTATGCCAGCCTGGGGAGTTTGTTGTTCACTTTCAGTTTTGTATTCCTGGTCCTACTGCATTGGTACCGGCATTCCATTTTGTACTTCTAGTTGTAGTGCATCATTGAGTCAGTGTGGTATAGTGGTTAAGAGCAGGTGCACTCTAATCTGGAGAACTGGGTTTGATTCCCTGCTCTGCCACTTGAGCTGTGGAGGCTTATCTGGTAAAACAGGTTAGATTGTGCACTCCAGTACATGCCAGCTGGGTGGCCTTGGGCTAGTCACAGTTCTTCGGCGCTCTCTCAGATCCACCCACTTCACAGGGTGTTTGTTGAAGGAGGGGGAGGGAAAGGAGACTGTAAGCCCCTTTGAGTCTCCTTACAGGAGAGAAAGGGGGGATATAAATCCAAACTCTTCTTCTTCATTGGTACTTTTAATAGTATATCTTCATAGTGAATGTTCACACTGGAGAGAAGGTGGCACTGGATAGCCTGATCTCATCAAATCTCAGTACTTGGAAGGGAGACCATCTCTGAAGAGGAAGACAATTGCAAACAACCTTTGCTTTTCACTTGCCTTGAAAGCTCCTTGCTGGGATCACCATTAGTTGGCTGAGACTTAGCAGAACTGCAAACACACACATATTCACACAGGGAGTTCCGGTTCCGGCTGCTGTTCCATGCAATCGCTCCCTGATGAGCTCCTCCGCATTTTTAAGATAAGTTTTAAAAAGTTCTTTTACCTCACACACATATTCACATTATTGTTTACATTGTCACTCCTTGCTCTAATGCATTGTTCATTCATTGTCATGCACTGTACAATTACATTTTTTTCTCTTTCCATACTTTGTAATCTGCCTTGAGTCTCAGCAAGAAAGGCAGGCTATAAACAAGCAAAATAAATAAACAAATAAATTAAAACTTTAGATATCAGATGCCTAAGTTTATACAAAATGATAACACTAAAGATCAAGCAGTACACATTAGTCAACATGGCAGCCCAAAACAGAGTTACAGCCTTCTAGCCTACTTTCAATGAATTCAGAAGGATATAACTCTGTTTAGGATTGCACTGAAAGTCATCAGATAGATACACGGATAAATTTCGCTTGTGGGAGTAATGTATAAAGTAAATAACACATGAACAGAGCCCACACAATTAGTCAAAAGGTTTAACTCCTACATAAGTTCACACATACTAATCTCCCTGTTTTATTTCGACCGATAAACCTAGGCCCCTTCCGCACACACAAAATAATGTGTTTTCAAACCACTTTCACAACTGTTTGCAAGTGGATTTTGCCATTCCGCACAGCTTCAAAGAGCACTGAAAGCAGTTTGAAAGTGCATTATTCTGCATGTGCGGAATGAGCCCTAGATCCAAACAGAAGAAGCACAGCATAGCCTCTTGTTTCTTTATGTTGGCTCAATCAGCATAAGTGGGGCAATGTTCCATGTTCTAGTGCCTTTTAATCACCTAAATTGATAAAGTTAAGACATCCAAAATCAAGACCTCGTTCTGTCAGTCAGACTAGCTCAAACTACAAGGAATGAACAAAACAACTTAAGCTACTGAATTGGAAGTTATAAAAGCTCTTTCATGTTCTTTTGGAAGATGTAAACGCATACTGGAGATAACATTACATGTATTCTGATATGAAAAGAGTCTGAATCTACAACATAAAACCTCTTTAGAAGTCAGGCAGACATTTTTCTTTTATAATGGTAAAATGAAGGCAGCATTCAGTTACAAACCAATGTTGATCTTTCTTATTGTTGTTAAGAGGAATCAGCTACGTGCTACACTCCATCCAAGGAAAAGACAGGATGTGTAGAAAATGTTAACTTTTATTTGTTAAGAAAACACAAAATATGAACTAAAACACTTTCAGAAATCAAATCATGTCAGCAAGTCTGCTAACTGCCACCTCTGACACCTCCACTATCCAAAATACCGCTTAGTTCAGTCTTAAAAAGGGAGTACCATATACACTATCAAGCATAAAATGTACATCAGCTATTACTCCCCCCACCCCCCGACATCACACATGCAGTGGACAATTGGATAAACACACTGGTTTGGATCCAGTAACATCCACCAGTGCAAAACGGAAAAGGGAGTCCTCTTTGGCCACCAGAAGGGCTGAGAATCATGGGACCTGTGTGGAGAGAACATGTGGCCTAGAGGGAGTGGAGGGCAGACATAATAAAAATGGTTGGATCCAACTCATCAGTAATTAAAAAAATGTCAACTACAGTCAATGTAGAACAGCATTTCCTGTGGTTTTATGTCTAATGAGTTGCTCACCAGAGTATGAAACACTATTTCATCTTTATCATGGTTTTGCTGAGATCATAAAAGAAAACATGCCCTTTGAAACAAAGCCACCAACCTTTCAAGACATACATTTTTTATCAGTAAATTGTGTCAGTCAATTATTTTAAAACATCAGCATGGCCTATGAGCTTCATCTTCATTAGAGGAATACCTTTCTTAAAGGTACACATACAGGTTAATACTTACTGGCTGGTGATGGGGTGCTGCAGCCACTAGTTGGTGGGTTACATTGAATGCCACGAAGGGAGGACAGTGAAAGTCCACTAATAACAGGAGGAAAGAGTAATGGGTAAGGTGGTGCTGGGTAGTGAGTCATATGTCCATTTACTGTTGGTACAGGACACGCACGGCTACTAGTTGTCATGATAGCACCTCCCAGGATATTTCACAGAAATACCAAATAGAATTACTCCATAGAAGCAAATACGCAGAATGTCAAGTCCAGAGACACAGCTTGAGAAGGAAACTCATCAGATGATTCTCTTTTCCCCCTCACTGCTAAATTCTTCCTGTCATTTTTCTGGTACATTCCTGCTGTGATGACAGTTTTCGTTATTTCAATGTGATCATACAAAGGCTAGTTCAGCTGTTGTTTCAAGCCTTCTTCCCTTCCGTGGAGCAGCAGTTGTACTCTACAGGTGCTTGTTGAAGTATTCTGCAGGTGGAAGAAAACCATAAATAACACATACTAGCAAATTGGCAAATTAATCCCATGATTACTTAATTACCAGGCAGAAATGGGCACTGCAGAACTAAGCAAGAATACAGAGAGCTAAATATTAATCATTGTGTAGAGATGTACAAATCATTATGCAAAATATCAGCAATCAATTATGTAAAATGGTCATCTAAATTTAGAGGAGATACTCAGGATAAAAATCATAATCCTACACAAAGTTCATCTAGAAGTCAAGTAGCTTCTCCACATGTGGAAATTAGTTTCCACATGTGTAAAAGAGAATCAATGGACACCAGTATCAAACTTCTAAAATTTAAACAGTTGAATGTGATCCTGAAGAAGTGTATTCAGAATACTGTTTGGAACCCATAACATAAATAAAGTTTTATCACCAGGAAGAAAGAGGCAAAATATCTCTGTTTCTAATTTGATGAATCAAGAAGGCAAATGTAGGATACAACTTTAAAAGCAGCTAATGCAGGACTAAGATATGCTCGAAGAGCCAGGGAAAATCAAACTTTTGCAGTTAACAGGAAGCATGAGTGACATACGCTTCGTGCTACTGTGCTTCTTTCTATCATCTGGAATAAGAGCTTGTCCACTTCACCCATGTACATGTGTCTAAGATATTCCCACTCCAGAGGTACATACATCTTGAAGCTAAGATGTAAGAGCTCACCGCAGATGACAGAAAGAAGCAATGAGAAATACAATTCATTCATATTTTCTATTTCCCAGAATCAAACTGCAGAGAAATGTTAATGAACCCATCAAAGGCAGAACATTTAGAATATAACTAAAATAGATTATAAATTAGATGATGATTTCTAAGTAATAGAATATCAAGTTATATAGCTTGTTTTAATCTTCCTGGAACAACCATTGGAAGCAAATTTAAATGTTGTGTGTCTGGTTTTAAGCCAGTTTTGGGGGGCGGGGGTACTATCCAACTAGGGTCAAATGAAAAACCTGTGGGTTTGTTTTCTTTTTTTCTCCTATCCTAAAATTGCCAATTTCACTTCGCCCACTTCCTCTGAAGTATCAGAGAGGCCCATTCTGGAAATAGGAAATAGATTAGATAGCAGCAGGAACTCAAGTGAGCAGCAGTAACAAATTAATGTGAATCTGCATCCCTGCCTGGCAAGTCACTCAGATGCAGAATCCTCTTATGTCAAGAAAAAGTAACAAAGGCTATCAACTGCATTAACTCCAGTAATGCAGTCTGCGTGGCTTTTCACATTTACAGATATAACAGAATTATCTTCTACAGATTCTAATGGCTGTTCAATTATGACAGTGAAGGAAGAACACGGTTTTGCAGGGACATGGGGAAAAGGACACAGTTCCACGGCCACAAGCCAGAGATGACTGAAACAATAAAACATAAGGCAAGTCCTCACATCCAGGAGTTTACAGTCTATACCAGTGATTCTCAACCAGGGTTCTGTGGTACCCTGGGGTGCCATGAACATGTCCCAGGGGTACCATGACAATGCTACCGCCTGCCCTCCCACACCAGTATCAAATGGATTTTAAAGGGGGTGGTTGGAAGCCTCATGGGCTCTCTTTAAACAACACTGAAAAACAGCATTGTTTTATTTGCCTAAATTCGGCATGGATGGGGGGATAGATTTAAAGGAAGCTCTCCCTTTAAATCCCCCCAATCCATGCCGAATTTAGGCAAACAAACAACGCAGCTGTCAACACTGCTTTCCCTCCCCTCCCCCTGCTTACCACTGCCCCCACCTACAGGCCAAAAACGGAAAAATCCCTTAAAAATGCAAAAAAAAAAATCAAACGAACCTCAAGGGTACCCTGAGATATGAAGAGGAAGATCAAGGGTACCGCAATGTTGAAAAGGTTGGGAAACACTGGTCTATACAAACAAATTTTGAGTTGGAACCAAACAGCATTTCTGCTGGTGAAAAAGAAGAGGGGGATCCCCTTTGAACACCAAAAATGCATATGCCAGAAACCTGCATGGACCAATCCCAGTGAGACAGGGGCTACAGGAAGGAGGGAAATCAGCTAAACTTAAAAGAAAAAACATAGCTGGATTTAGCCTTCTTTAAGGTTATCCCTGCAACCATAGCAATCAATAAGGGCTCTTATCTTCAGCCTTTTCCCCATCCACTACTAAAAGCAACTCTGTATGTGTGTGGTGTGTGTGTGTGTGTTTCCGACAGGAGACTTATGTGGACAAAGGGTTACAAATTCCAATTCTAGTACCACAATAACACCCGATCCAAATCCCCCTACAGCTACTTTAAAAAGAGAGACTTACTCTTTACCATATTTGATTTATTTCAGTACCTCACAAATCACCAGTGGGGACCCAAAGAGGATTATATTGTCATCCTTTCTCCATTTCACTTTCATTACAGCTTGCTGAGGTAGGTTAGTAAGTGTCTGGCCATAGATCACCAAGCAAGCTTCCACAGCACAGTGGAAATTTGACCCAGATCTAGATCCTAGACTGAGACTTTAACCACAATGTGACTCTGGCTCTCATCAATTCACAACCTCATGACAATGACTCTAGCTCTTTACAATGACCAAGTTGGCCAGAAAAACATAAAGGCTGATTTCATTAAGGTCATCTGCTCCAAAACAAACCAGAGCTCCTGAAATAAACAACACAGTTTACGAAAGTATCATATTTTCAACTACATTTATTTTAGCTGTAGGCACGCAGAGCTCAGTGCAAATTACCAAAATGTGCACAGTCAGTGCACATTTTGTAGCTATTTGAGCCAGAGAAGAAATGAGATGAACTGCCTAAGTGACTGTGTCTCCAGCATATTGCATTGTATTTTTTTAAAAAAGGTTGCCATCCTTTCATTTTCAGTATTGGTGTGATAAAAATTAAGACTTTCTTGCAATTTTCCATTCGATTTAAATAAAACTTGTAGGAGGCTTATTCTTGAAAGCAAAGGTTAGCATTGATTAACAATAGAAAGGTGGGCTATTAATGAAGTAAATAAAACTAATAAATGTTGGCAGCAACACTAACTTCTTTCCTATTTTCCAAAAAATGGAAATCTACTGACTATCCAAGTGGCAAAAAGCATCCTTTGAACTCAACAGAGGCACAATTCAGCTCTCATCCAGAGACTAAAGTGGATGATCTTCATTTCTTAACCATACGCATATTCCCGACCATAACAGAAGGTGCAGCCTCTTATGCATACCCTATTCTACTTTAGTTACTGTTGTCTTCCAAAAAAACCCTCGCATTCTGTTCTCTGGATGAGAGGGGATGCATCTGCCTTTCTGCTTCCTGAAGATCTGAGTCAGCAATCCTATACAAATCTCTCTTGAAGTAAAAAATGCTGAGTGTTGTAAGACTGACTTCTGAGTAAACCTCCATGGGATTGCAGTGTGAGACGTTTTTCCTCATTCTGCAGTAGTTGGAGAGAAACAAACATCTTCCTCTATCACCTGCTCCAGATGGCTGAAACTTTAAAATAGGCTCACTACAACAACACAACCTAACATTTACAGTCTACAGTAAAAGGCAACAAGAGAACAAGTTTAGCTACAAGAATGCTTGCATCTCTGACACATGATGAGTCGCTGGGTAGCACTGGAGCAGAAGAGCACCCATGGTGATAAAATGAAGCAGAAACCTAGAACCATGGAATACACAAGGGGTTTCATAAGCTTGGAATGAGAGGAAGGGAGCCTTGACCAAGCCAGGCTGGGAAATTATTATTATTTTATTATTTATTAAAGTTGGTATACTGCCCACCCCAGAAGGGCTCCGGGGGGTGTTAGGGTTAGGGTTATGCACAATCATAGCCTCATGACAGACCATGGAACATCCCCGGTCAGTCTCTCATACCACAAAAAATGGTGGATTTCCCACAGCATATGTATAACAAGTTGCAGTCATTATAAAGGGACCCATTTTCCTTTTTTTCCTTTGCATGTGTGCCCTTCACCCATTCAGGTAGCGATTGAAGCCCATAGAAACAATCCGGGATGCTTTCACACCTTTGCATTGAGATGCTTCTCTCTCTCTCTCTCTCTCTCTCTCTCTCTCTCTCTCTCTCTCTCTCTAATTTCCTACAACACATGCATAGCTGCAAAGGCATACAGAAATTAACTCCTGCAGCCATGTAGATTTTCCCACAATCCAATCAGCTGCACCTGCATAGCTGAGCATGTTCAACACACAAAATAAAAAGGGAAAGGGACCTCCCTGCAATGGCTGGGCAATAGTGACTGTCTTGATGTAGATCTATATGGCTGTCATACACAGGGAGAAAATGTGCTTGGGGGACTTTGTACAATGTCAGGAGCTCAGAGAATCTGCCCACAACGTGCTTGCACAGAATGGCATATGGATTCTCCCTGACACAGTGGACAGCGTGGAACATAAAATGAATGGGTGGAAGGGAAGGAGGGAACTAAAATGTCTCCTGCCTGTTGTGCTCACATAGGAGTGCCTCCACCTTAAGATTGTGCAAAAGAATAGTTGGTTGAGCAATTTTTTAAAATTCCATGTTAAGGGGAATAAACAGCGTCACACTCATTTCGAGAATGGGACCTGTGTGTGAGGTCCCCTCCAAAATGTTTTTATAACATCCTGCAAATGTTGTACTTGGTCTGTGCAGAATTCACCAATTTCAAACTAGAGTTAATCAGTTCTGCTATAAGCCTTATAAATAATTTGCCCCCAAATCAAATCTCCCCTGCTTGCAACTCTACTTTCTTTCAAGGACAACCCACACATTTGTACTAATAATTTATTCCTAATTTAAAATTTGTATTTCAAATGTGTTTGCAGTTGACAGCATTGATCACCACAAGCAGTCACTGTTACAGATATCATTGCTTTAGCAAACGTCCTGTTAACCATTTCAAAAAACTCAAACATTTTTGAGATTTTGACAAAACTGCTTGCAACAATATGAATGGAGATGCTACACTAAAGGTTGTTCACATATCACTTCAATTCTAACTCATAAAGTGACTAACAAGTACGATGTACAATAACTCAGCCAAGGTAGAGAATGCCCCCAGAAATTATATGAATACTGCCAAAACTTCAGCCTTTAAAAAAAACCCAGAAACACTGGGTTGCACATATGTTAGTTCTCCTATTTTTGCCAAAATGCATCTTATTTCTTTAGATTATGTGTAATCTTACAACATTTGAAGTATCACAGAGAATGGAAATGGAAAATGAGATTTAGCAGAACACAGAACAAATAACATTTGCCTAGTGAAATTGTCTGCTCTATGCTATTTCCCTTACATTACAAAGCTACAGAGCATTAGTATATTGCTGGGGGTGGGGTGGGAAGTGAAAAATATATATCTTGATGCAGAGGAGCTAGTGACCTCTGCTTCTTTTTTTCCCTTTTCCAGTTTCTCTATTACCTTACTTTCACATAAATTACCCATAAAATCTTTCCTGGAAAATAACATTACGTTCAAAACCATCTTTGGTGCACTGGTGTGGAAAAGAACAGCTCATTTGCTGATGCTCAAAGAGTTTATTAATTTAATTTATTGTAATTTGCTGCATCTATGCAGCTATTCTTTGACTTCAAACACATCTATATGGGGACATTCACATTGCTGCTGACCATATTTAAATGTGGTCCACATTCTCCTATAATTGTCCAAAACTCAATCTTTTCATTCCTCTTCCCAGGATCCTGTAATAGAAGGAAGTGATAATCCACACCTCTGCTTCAATGAACTGGACTGAATACTTATTCATGAGTGTCATGTTAACTCCTTCACAGAGATATATTTCAAAGACATCCTGTGTCTTTACCAATCATTTTTATCCACATAACAACCCTGTAGTTAAGATGAGAGAGACTGACTAGCCTACGTTCATCTAGCAGAGTGTCAAGTCCAACCTTGGTCTCTCAGATCCTAGTCTAACACTAGCCACAACATCACACTTCTTCACAACTAAAATAGGACTATTTTTATTTAAAATATGTATAAGCTTACTGTTAGACTGACAACCAGAATCTAGAAGTCAAACTACACTTTAAGGTGGACATGGGTCCAGTCCAGTGGTGGGATTCAGCAGGTTTGCACCACTTCAGCAGAACCGGTTGTTAAAATGGTGCTTGTAAACAACCAGTTGTTAAATTATTTGAATCCCACCACCAGAACTGGTTATTAAATTATTTGAATCCCACCACTGACTCTAGTCCATGGCCACCACAACATTTTGGATAAAAACGTAATAATTTAAAAATTACCACAAGGACCTGATTTGGATCAAACCATGATAGTACAGCAACAAGTGATCTTGTTTCCCCCTCCTCGCCTTTTAAAGTGCCAAAAGAGCTCTCTCCCATGGCTGTTTTAGTACTTGAAAAGAACTGTTTGGGTGAACAAGATAACTTGGTACTGCATCATACGTCCAATAAGGATTAGACACTCATGGAAATTTTTAATTTTAATTTTTAATTTTATCTAAAGTAGTGTCAGCAGCCGTAGTTTGGTCCCAGGTCTGAGAAAAACATGATAGCTACGTCACACCAAATCTACAAAGTGCAAAGACAAAAACTGTAGGGAAAAAGCTAATTACATCACCTTAATAATTTATCTGAATAAGTGAACACAATCTGAAAGTTAGTAAATAACCAAAGATACATACATACATATATATATGGTTTTACAGAATGGAGGAGGAAGTCAAAACGTCCTCCTCCATTCTGTAATCCTTCTTTGAGATGAACATCCCTTTCACAGATAAACTCTTGGCAAGAAGCCAGAAGTCCTTACCCATTTTGTAATCTTTCTCAAAGATAAATTCTTGGCAATAAATAATTAAATCTGTAATCTTTCTTCAGGGTAAACAGATAAAAGACAGGCTGCTGGCACATTCCCCATTTTGAAATTGTCTTCCTCAGAATAATTCTTGCTTATCCATAGTAGAATACCCCAATGTAGAACACCTCAGTAGAATATCTCAGCACTCAAATAAACAATCACAAAAACATCCCAACTTGAGAACTGGTAAATGCATGTAAATCTTCTTCAATAATAGTTCATATGAATCCAGATCTCCCAGCATGATGTAGTGGCTAAGAGCAGATGGACTCTAATCTGGTTAACTGGATTTGTTTTCCCACTCCTGCGTATGAGGCTTGCTGGGCGATGTTGGACTAGAGTTCTCTAAGAACTCTATCAGCTCACCTACCTCACAAGATGTCTATTGTGGGGAGTGGAAGGGAAAAGGAGTTTGTAAGCCATTTTGAGTCTCCTTAATGGAGAGAAAGGTGAGGGATAAATCCAAACTCTTCTTCTCTTATATTAAAATGACCCTAATATAAAAACTTATCAGCAGTCATAAAGTATCCCCCACATTTTGTTTTTGCTCAGATTCAAATCACTAGTTTCAGGAGCCCTCCTGACCTCTTCTATAAGGCTGTTCCATACCTTAAAAAGCATGAGTTCATGCTGTAGAAGTGAATTACAGAGAGGTCATAGGCAAAACACTTTGCCAGGAAGACTGACACTGGTGCTTGGGCAAGGAAAGGCAGTCCTTCAATTGTATGGGCCATTTGTCATGAAAGGTTTTGATCTGAATCTAGAAACTGAAAGTCAAGGCAGTCATAGAGCCTTAAGGTGGCCATCATATCATCCCAATGGCTGGCTGAAGGTTCCAGGTCATGTTCCAGGGCAGCTCTATATGCAGAGGGTTACATTCAGAGGGTAACTTGAAGCCGTGAATCAGTATAGCCAGCCCCCCACATGACAGATTAGTTGCGCCCAGGGATGTCCCTAGGCAGATATGCCACTGCTAATTGTGCTATATACAACCATGGAGCGAACAGGTATTCTGTCCAGGGACAGAGCTTCCTCCCAGTACCCAGCAGCCTGTTCCATCCCCCTCCTTGTCACAAATGCCCTTCCAGGGATCCAGGAGAACCCCAAAACTGGGAGCCCTGCCCCTGGACATACCAAAAGAAGCAGGGACCTTTAGGAAGCCAGAAGCTGGGAGGAATTGCAGAGAAATCGCAGGAGGGTCCAAGGAGCAACAGTAGGCTTCTACAGTTCCAGGTAGCAGGGTGGAGGCAGCAACGCCCTAGCCAAGTTGCAATCAGCAGTTTTCTGCAGCCTCAGAGTGTGGGACAAGACTAACACAGCCCCATTCAGGCTGAAATCAAGGAGAAGAACCAGGAAAGCTAAAGAGCCAGTCCCAGGCCAGCAGGGCTCAACAGACAGCTTGCCAGTCACTAGCAGGCTGGAGCAGGGAACTTCTAGGATTGAGGAAACCTCCGGAGAGGAATAAAAGGGAGGCAGGGTAAGAGGGAGGTGTGGTCTGTGATCTCAGGATTGCACAAGTGTTGTTAACTGTCTGATGAAAATAATAAGCCTATGAACAGAAACCAAAGTCATGTCTTGTTTGTTTCAGAAGGGTACCTTGTAGGGATGTCCAGTAGGAGATGCTGACATATGCCTACAAAGAGAATATGAAGAACAACTATGGTATGCTAAAATGTATATTAGTGAATTTCTTCTTGCTACCCCAAAATTTAAAAAAAAGATATAAGGTTGGTTCTAAGCGTTCAAGACCTTGGGCTTGTGGAATTGTTTTCCCTCCCTCTCTTGCTCATATAGTTCCTTCCCTCTCTTGCTCATATAGTTCAAACATTTTGGGCTGGATCCAAAGGTTCCATCAAAGGTTCCATTCCACTAACAGTGGAGCCTTTATCCAAAATAAAAATCTTCCTCCAATGGACTGAGTGGAACCTGCTGGGAAAAAGCTCTTTGCACCAGAGGAAGGATGTTGGCAGGATGGAATCTTCAGCTGCAACGATCTGTGAACAATTGTTTACCACTGTTTCAGATGTAGCAAACTATGGGTCCTGCTTGCCAGCCTTATTAGGACTGCAGACCAGCTTCAGTCTGGCATTTATAACTTCAGTAAGAACTCTTGAGAGGAACCAAGCCAGAAGCACATCTTAACACAAAGTTATAAAGAAATGAAAGGCAAATACATTTTGACCATAATTTACTTCTACCATTTCTTCAAGAGTATCTGAACATAAAGAGATGTTGAATCACAAATATGACACCTGGAAGGAGCTACAAAAGTCAAATTTCCTTATTGTATTAGAATTCTTAATTGTTTGCTCTTGCTTCCCTCCTTTCCCAACAGATTCACTCATTCCAAAATATTGTAAATACATTAATCTTATCCAAAGTTACTGAAGTTTAGGTGGACAATAAAAACATTATAAAATAATACCTGTGCTGACTTTACAAAAAGATAGTATTTAAATGTTCCACAAAGAAGGAGGAGCTGCGATAGTTTTCCAACAGGCCTGATTTTGTAATTTAACACTATATTTATATGACAAAGAAATTATACTGAATTAGCTAGTTACAGTGACAGAAGGTTTTCCTTTCTTGATGAAGAAGAGGGGAGACTGGCCCTCAGAGTATTACATTTCCTTCATTAGCATAGTGCTGTGAAACTAAACAGAAAGAAAAAACGCAATCTAATAACAAACATTCTTTGAGAACTGATCAGGAGGCAGGAGGCAGAAGGACATCCCGTTATTGTCCAGCCCATTCCATTGGTCCATATACAGTACAATAGAAGGAAACAGGAAACTGAATGGTCCATCTGCATTATCTTATTAGTCACTAATGGATATCTGAGAGGAACATGCATCTAATTCTGAAAGGTCTGTACCAATCTCCGAAGTAATAACTCTTAATTAGCTTATTCTGTTTATAGATGGAACTTAACATATCCTTTTGCCTTTTAGATACAAGCATCTGGAAGGAGATGTATTCCTTGGAGGAAAAAGGGGAATTTTTTTTCCTCGTTGTCAAATAAAAACTGCTTAATGGGACATAGCTAGATCACAGTATAAGGCTGGTAAAAAGGCTGCATATTTTAATCCAAACAAGAAGACTCAAGTGTAATATACATTCTTTTCCAGTCCTAAAGCTAATACAACAGCAATAATTTTTTAAAAAATAATTATTTCCTTCTTTTTAAACATTCAAAAGTCTGAATCAAAACAATGAATTTTTGCATTTAGTAAAACCTCCTTTCTCATCCAAGTACAGAAAGGGTGTGACAATGTATGAATTAAAAATGAGGGGAAAGTGTTTAGCAATTTTTTCATGCAGCCAAAATCAGCAGTTCATGTAGACGCCGAATCGACAAATTATCAACACAAAAGGGTAAGTGCTGAATAGGGTAAAAAAAAATTCTACAAACAAGTAACAGCTCTGACATTTTCACAGCAGTCTGGTATTTGTGAACCATGAAGCATCTTTACAAGTAGCTGAAATTCTCCCCCCCCCCAAAAAAAAATTATTAGCACTTGCCAAGGTATTTTTATATGCTTGCTGAAGATTAAAATCTTTCCAAAGTGCTTATGCTTCAAAACGCTTGTAACAAACAAAATGACATAAAAAATTCAGCAAATGTAATCTAAAAAACTGTGAAATCGCGCCCCAGGCTTCAGCCTGGAGGCGCCGTTGCAAGGGGGGAGGGACGATTGGAGGCTTCTACCTCCTCCCGCCGGCCGGATGAGGCGGTCACGTGGCCGGGTGCCGGCACGTGACAGGGGCCTCTGGCAGCCTTAAAGGCTGCGTCGGCGGGGGTTGGGCCTCTTTCAAGGCCAGATCGTTTTAAGGCCCTCCCTCCCCGTCCCAATTGGAAGGGGTTTTTTGAGGGGTTGTTCATATTGTTATGTTTGTCGCAGTTCACTGGGCGGTAGGGCATAAGAGCACATCCTATTTGGGGAAGGCAGAAGCTTGCATGCCGGACCTTCCCACCTCGGGGGCCTCCTTATGAGGTCCGTGGTGGCGATAGAGCTCTCGAAAGCCAAGCCTGGGGGCTGCGCTGAGAGCTCGCTGCCCGGCAGGGAGGGGTGTCACAAATTGGGTTTGCATCCTTGTGGCACCTAGTAACTTCCTGTTCCGTTCCCTCGGGGGATGTGCCGGACAGGGGTTCTGTCCGAAGGGCCTAAGGGGTCAGCTTGGGCTGCCCTATAACCAGGTTCAGCGGTTTGCTACCTGGGGGCCAGGATGTGCTCTGGTATGCTCGCCCAGCTTCAAGGTTTCTTGGTTATGTGTTAAATAAATTTTGGGCTGCGGCCGATTTCTATTCCAACAAGTTGTGTTAGTATTCTTTCTGACGAAATGAGTCTCCAAACATCCCCATGCAACACCATGACACTAATTTATTTGAAAGTGAACCCCTAAGCCGTTAATTGACATTAACCGAATTATCTGCCAGATCCTAACTGTTTCTTCCAGACAAATACATACTTACAATGTGGCATCTAGTCACAAAACTTGGCATTATACTAGAACAAGGATACAATAATAGTAAAATAAGGGCACAGATCAAATATTTGTTTATTGACAGAGATACTGATATTGTTATAGATACATAGCGGTATACTTAATCAATTAATTTAAAGACTGTGTTTAGACAGCAGAGTTTGTGCCTACAGAAGAGTTTGTGCCTACACAAAGCAAAAACGAATCTAAATCAGTATCAATTATGCAATATATTCTATTCCATCAATACCTCTAGATGTTGTAGCCTATATATGTGATATGCACTTTGGCGCACCAAAACACAAGAATTGGAAACATATATAAAAGTTCAAACCACAGCCTATAGTTTGCTCTCTTCCCTCCAAAGTACCTGGTCTAATCTTGGTGTGAAGAAAAGTGGATCATGCTCTGTGGCTGAGAACATGCACACTCACTTTTTGCTTTTTCAGAACAACATGCAAATGAGACAGTGTGCAAGCTGTAGCCATTTCTGCAGTTCACACATCTGTCCATGACAAAGATGTGCAAGGTCCCCTTTTCCACAGTATCCCAGAATGTTTTTCATGTAGCTTGTGAAGCTAGGTCACCTGTGGATTTGGTGAATCTATACTTTGTGTAATTCATGTCAAAACTACAGCCACAAGACAGTTGCCATTCTTTTTAAAACTTCAAAAAGTAATTGTGGGATTTGGCAATTAATGGAAAGAATGTTTTAAAAAATGTATAAATGAATAAAAAGTCACATACTTTTAATATCCATACATTCATAAGCAGTGCCTATACAGCTTTCATTCTCCCAGCATTTTCTGTTTTATTCCATTTTTCTGTAATTAGTCATTCATGACACATTTTTTTTTCTAAAATGGAAAGATAAATGGGCAGTTCAAGAGATGGGTTAACAATTTTACTGTTTGCAGAGCCCTGAGAAACCAGATACAAGAGAACAAGATTATGTTGGGGGTAAGTGGCAGATTTCCTGTGAAGTCACTTCCAAACAATGGACAAGAAAATGCACCATAATTACCTCACCACAGTTGAGGTTTCGGAAAATGGAGATGTTTTAGCCTTCTTATATGTGATCCCGTGCTGACATCCTATAGCTGCAAATATTTCGCATGCAAATCCTAGTAAAGTTAATTAAACTAGTCTAAACTCATCAGAATTTCATCCTTTAAAGTTTTTTAATGGGAATTCTTAAAAGACGACATTTTAGCAAGTCACTTTCACTTCCATCACAACCTGTAGCCTGTGTGTAGTAGATCTTCTCTGTATAATCATTGCATTTCGCTATATTCCCTTTTTTGTATATTCCTTAGTTGTATTTTAAAGACAACATTTTGACAATGGAACAGTAAATGCATTATCAGTAAATGTTGATGTAATTATAAGAAGGATTCTGCATAGATCTACTCATGACTTCCCAGATGGTTTGTATTTCATGATGTTGTGGGCATAGTCACTAAACCCAAAAAAGACCCATGCATGCATGTACAAAGCTGGGGGACCACATGCAAGAATTTTTGCATACCACTGGTCCTGACAACAAGCTAGCTTGGTGCACTTATTTTGTAGTAATGCCTACTAACCTTTGTGAAAATTCAAAAAAAAAAAAAGCCTAGAAGGCTCAGAAAAGGTTGGGAACTTCTGTGTTGGAAGAATAATCTGTAAAGCTTACATTTGGGACGTGGGTCTTTGGTCATAATTGCTATTTTCATCCCACTGAAATGTCACCAGGTGGCTGGGCCCACAACAGAAAATTTCTGGCTTAAGCACAGAAGCAGACTGGCAAACCAGCTGATAGCCATCTTCTTTTCATCTGCTAGTCCCATTTCAGCTTGCAATATCAAACCTGACCCATATTTACATTCTTCTCCTCCATCCGTGCTTGCTTCCTTTGGGATGTTTTCCTTGAAAGCAGTGGACCACTAACTCTATCTGTTCCACTTCCGATTTCTGTATTTCCTTTAACCACCCTTCCAAACTGATTCAATGTCTCCCTTACCTTTTCATCTAACTGTTTAAATGCTGTGCTTAAACCTGACAGATGTGCTTCATTTTGATTTAAGGTAATAAGAACAGGGTTCTCCTGAATATCTCTGCAAAAGTCCAAGTCACTCTGGCAGAAAGTCTCTCTTTTATCAGTTTCTTGTCTTAGTCTCACAAAGTTTCTAGTTATGGCCTGCTGGTCTTCTTCATTAATCATCCACAAAGTATTCCTCCTTTAAGATCTGGCTTAAAATCATTTCTAGGTATTTCCCTGTGGTAACTAACACAACACACTACTTTCTGGTGGCACTGTGTGATGAGATTGATGGGTGGAAATAAGAGTTTTGAATTGATGGGTGGAAATAAGAGACCAGGCAAAGCAGTTACAGCTGGGACCAAGGAGAGTTCGGGCTGGGAGCTTCTGAGTAGCTGTTAATTGTTCTAATTGTTCTAATTGTTCTCACTGTTAGCTTAATAAACTTGTTGAAACCACAATGGTCATTCTGCCATCCACCACAACACCCTGTGTGAAATCTTAGGTAATATCAATCTTTATATGAGATGTTTGCCCTACACCTGGAATCTCCTCTGAGATTAAGCTTTCTGCCACAGAATCCCTGAAAGTCTTTCCTGTTGCTTCTCACAACAAATTCTGTAGCTAGGGCTACTTGGCCCTAGACAATCATATTTCTGTTTTTGCCCGGACATAAAGGAAGTGATGGTCTTACTGAGATTTGCCTGATTCCGCACAGGCAACATGGATTCATGGAACACGTTTCTGCTGCCTCTGTCGTGATTTGCACTGTGGGTGAGGGCCAGCTGGGATCACTGGGATCCTGGAGGCAGGAGGCAGAATGGTTTGCCTGGAAATGCTAAGTTTCTGTGTGACCTGCACAGCTGACAACCCCCCCATTTGAGAATCCACCCCTGAGAAACCCCCAACCCAAGAATCCCCCCACCTGCTGCACAGCATGGCTGCTGCCTATTAGAGTATCCACTCTAATGGTGGCCAACTGGGAGATCCACCATAATGGTGGAGGGAAGGTGGTGAGAATTGAACAGGCAAGCAGGAAGCATTTGCAACCCAGGTTAGAGGTGGGGGAATCACTAAATTAGTGATCTTCATTTAACCCAAGTTCTGGTCACTAAAACAGGTTAGCAGCATTTGGGGGGCAAGTTCTGTGGGACCACCTCCCCAAATACTTTTTAAAAGTTCCTCAACCCATTTTACTTGGCCCATGTAGAATCACCCCTGACTCCTTTACAATTGCAGCACAGACTTAACTAATAAGCAAGTCTTTCTTCTCGCCTCATTTTACAGATAGCCACATTTTTGATGAAACAGAAAAATAATTTAACTTATTTGGGGTTGTATACAAATCAATGCTTTAAACATTACCTATGCTCCATATTAACAATTATTCTGCTAATTTTTCTGTTAATTATAATTCTGTTAATTATAATACACAATATTTGTTTCATCATGGTTGGGGATAGGTCCCATTATATAATTGGTTCAGATTAAGTACCGTATTTCTTATAACCTTGTATATTAATTCCTCTTTGTTTTGAATTTTTTTCCTCAGAAGCAAGCAGCCAAGTTGACATATTATAACAAAATTCACAGCAGTAGCAACCTTCATTATAGCTTATTATGACCTTACTAGGAATAACTAATGGCTACACTGCATTGTACACAATAAGTTGGACCCAAATGTCTTGTTCTGGCAGTAGACGGGGACATTTAAATAACTCATCCTTTCTTTGAAGATTCCCAATTCATTATTTCCAATTCATTCCTAATGCTGTTCCTGAGGGCTCATTGTCCCTCCCCACTCCAAGCGCAGTATTTTGTGAGCTCAGTGGGCACACAGAACAACACAACGACTTTGGATTTATATCCTGCTTTTGTCTCCTGTAAGGAGTCTCAAAACACTTACAAACTCCTTTTTCTTTTTCTCCCCATAACAGACACCTTGTAAGGTAGGTGGGGCTGAAAGAGTTCCGAGAGAACTGTGACTAGCTCAAGGTCACCCAGCAGACTTCATGTGCAGAAGTGGAAAAACAAATCCAGTTCACCTGATTAGAGTCTTCCACTCTTGTGGAGGAGTGGGGAGTCAAATCTGGTTCTCTAGATTAGAGCCCACCTGCTCTTAACCACTACACCACACTGGCTCTCAGTGGGTGGGACACAGAGAAATTTCATTCTACTGGTGGAAGTGCTGTTTGCTAATCAAGTTTGGATTCAACCTACTAATCAAGTTCGGATTCAACCTACTTTTATGCAAGAAGCAAAAAACCTAATAGTAATAGTCATTCCCGTTTCCTGTTATCTGGTTCTATTCAAATACAGTATCTGTGAATACTAAACTATCATTAGAATTCATATAAACAGAGTTTTACTTCTATTAGAAGCAGTATCTCAGCTCAATTTGGTTTTAGCTTCCTTAAAGCCTTAAACTTCCACATCCATACAAAAAGGGACCCAGAAAACCAATTCAAAATATGCCTGTAATTATTTACTAAGCTCTCAACCTTGAGTTTAAATGCCAAGGACAGAGTCTAGCTTCACAGACTTGTAGAAAAGATTAATAGTGAAGAATCCACACTCTCCTTTCTTGCCTTTTCTTTTAATCCTATTGCCATTCTTCTTTCATGTTGCTCTTTTTTCCTCTTTCATGTTGCTCTTTTTTATTCTCTGTCTCTTTTCACCCTTCACCTTATTCTGAACATTTTTGTAAGTTCTAGCTTATATGGAATAGGCAAGCTGTTTTCATATATGTCACATGTAGGAAAGTATGTATAACTGAACCTTCAGTAGAAAAGTGTCCTTTCTAACACATTTATCCTTTTTAATTGTAGTTAAGTCACAATTGAGTTATGGTGACCCCTGGTGGGGTTTCCAGGCAAGAGACATTCAGAAGTGGTTTGCCATTGCCTGTTTCCACCTCATGGCTATGGTATTCTTTGGAGATCTGCCATCCAAACACTTGCCAGGGTCAATTCAGCTTAGCTTCTGAGGTCTGACGAGATCAGGCCAGCCTGGGCTATCCAAATCAGGGTACATTTATCATATCAATCATTAATTTTTCCAAATGTGTTCTCATTCATGTTGAGTCACACTCAGTTCCTCAGTCTCACTTTGAAATGACAGTTCAATTTCCCATCTTGAACCCCCAGGATCTTAATTTATTAGCTCGAATACATTTCAGTCAGTGTAATAATTTTCCAGGGTCAGCTGGAAATACCAGTGGATTGGTAAGAACATAAGAACATAAGAACAAGCCAGCTGGATCAGACCAAGGTCCATCTAGTCCAGCTCTCTGCTACTCGCAGTGGCCCACCAGGTGCCTTTGGGAGCTCACATGTAGGATGTGAACGCAATGGCCTTCTGCGGCTGTTGCTCCCGATCACCTGGTCTGTTAAGGCATTTGCAATCTCAGATCAAAGAGGATCAAGATTGGTAGCCATAAATCAACTTCTCCTCCATAAATCTGTCCAAGCCCCTTTTAAAGCTATAAAGGTTAGTGGCCATCACCACCTCCTGTGGCAGCATATTCCAAACACCAATCACACGTTGCGTGAAGAAGTGTTTCCTTTTATTAGTCCTAATTCTTCCCCCCAGCATTTTCAATGAATGTCCCCTAGTTCTAGTATTGTGAGAAAGAGAGAAAAAATTCTCTCTGTCAACATTTTCTACCCCATGCATAATTTTGTAGACTTCAATCATATCCCCCCTCAGCCGCCTCCTCTCCAAACTAAAGAGTCCCAAACGCTGCAGCCTCTCCTCTTAGGGAAGGTGCTCCAGTCCCTCAATCATCCTTGTTGCCCTTCTCTGCACTTTTTCTATCTCCTCAATATCCTTTTTGAGATGCGGCGACCAGAACTGGACACAGTACTCCAAGTGTGGTCGCACCACTGCTTTATATAAGGGCATGACAATCTTTGCAGTTTTATTATCAATTCCTTTTCTAATGATCCCCAGCATAGAGTTTGCCTTTTTCACAGCTGCCATGCATTGAGTTGACATTCCCATGGAACTATCAACTAAGACGCCTAAATCCCTTTCCTGGTCTGTGACTGATAGCACTGACCCCTGTAGCGTGTATGTGAAGTTTGGATTTTTTGCCCCTATGTGCATCACTTTACATTTTGCTACATTGAACTGCATTTGCCATTTCTGAGCCCACTCACCTAATTTATCAAGGTCCGCTTGGAGCTCATCGCAATCCTTTGTGGTTCTCACCACCCTACATAATTTGGTATCATCTGCAAACTTGACCACCACGCTACCCACCCCTACTTCCAGGTCATTTATGAATAGGTTAAAGAGCACTGGTCCCAAAACGGATCCTTGGGGGACACCACTCCCAACATCTCTCCATTGTGAGAACTTCCCATTTACACCCACTCTTTGCTTCCTGTTTCTCAACCAGTTTTTAATCCATAGGAGGACTTCCCCTCTTATTCCTTCATTGCTGAGTTTTCTCAACAGTCTCTGGTGAGGAACTTTGTCAAAAGCCTTTTGGAAATCCAAGTAGACAATGTCCACCGGTTCACCCCTGTCCACATGCCTGTTTACACTCTCAAAGAACTCTAGTAAGTTTGTAAGACAGGATTTGCCTCTGCAAAACCATGCTGACTCTTTCTCAGCAGGCCTTGCTTTTCTACATGTTTTATAATTTTATCTTTAATGATAGATTCTACTAATTTACCAGGAACAGATGTCAAACTGACTGGCCTGTAATTTCCCGGGTCCCCCCTAGATCCTTTCTTAAAGATTGGTGTGACATTGGCCATCTTCCAGTCTTCAGGGATGGAGCCTGATTTCAGGGATAAGTTGCATATTAAAGTGAGAAGATCAGCAATTTCATGCTTGAACTCTTTAAGAACTCTTGGGTGAATGCAATCTGGGCCAGGGGATTTGGTAACATTTAGTTTATCAATGGCTGCCAGAACTTCTTCCTTGTCTACCACTATCTTCGCTAGTTCCTCGGATTCGCCTCCTAAGAAGCTTGGTTCAGGTGCAGGAATGTTCCTCACCTCCTCTTGGGTGAAGACAGATGCAAAGAATTCATTCAGCTTCTCTGCAATCTCCCTGCCATCTTTTAGCACACCCTTTGTTCCTTTGTCATCTAACGGGCCTACCGCTTCCCTTGCTGGCTTCCTGCTTTTGATGTACTGGTGGTGATTATGTATTGGTGGTGATTTTGATGTATTGGTGGTGATTATTAACATTTATTTTAAAAGCTGTGCTCCTCTCTAGGTTTTTTGTCGAAGGAGCAATAAGGAAGTAATATTAGGAGATAACAACCATTAACTGGGAGGATACAAAATCATACAATGACTCAGAGGGTAAAATAGCAATTTAATAGACAATATTTTGCCTAACAGGGATCCAATAAAGAAGTTGCTACATGCATACAATATACTGAGATAATTTAGTGATTCTAAATAATCCACAACTGTTGCAAACATTTATCAGTTTATCCACAAAGACAATTCTGTAATAATCGCAGGTTTTTAATAAAAAATTACAGTTTCTGCAATATGTGTGCAGTAGCTCTAGATCTCATTTAGATGTTAGTAGAGTCAAATTACAAAAAGCTTTTGAATTCTACTAACTACAGATTTGGGAGAATTTTGGGAGAATTCTACTAACTACAGATTTGGGAGAATTCTCCTAATTCTCCCAAAGCTTTTATACCTGACTACCATTTAAACTAAATTCTTCTTAGCCTACTGTTTACAAATTATGTTCAAGTACTGTCCAGTTCAGTTCACATCCTACTCAACAGTTGCAAACAGTGAATAAATTGTCCAGCAAGCTGTTTGGATGCATTTAAATGAATTTGATTGTATCTTTTTATACGATCACACTGCTTTTTCATATAATTGAATTTTTTCTACTGAAGCAGCCTGCTCCCAGGCACTTGTCTGCCACTATCTCCTAAGATAGAAAGGCACATGAAGAAGAAAATAATCAGGTTTTGGAACTATTTTGTTGAGACTTACTACTTAGGTATCTGGGTTTTTTTTCCAGCTTCCGCTGATGAAACCAGATAGTCATGTGATCAGTTCTTGCAGTCACAACAGATGTAGTTGTCTCCACAACAGGCAGACAATGCAATCTTGCTAATGTCTTCTATTTGTGAAGTGGCAAAGAGGGAGGGACAACAGCAAGAAATTCCATGCTTCATCACATAGTCAGTTTAATAAACTGAATGACTATGACGATGACCACAGGGATACTGCCTCTTTACTGGTAAATAATACATTTTCTTGGACTGGTCGAAACCAGATAAAAACTAAAATGACAAAGTTGCAACTAGTGTAGCTGCAAAACTACCTGAATCAGAAAACATCAAGGTTAGGAGCTCACATCATGTAATCAAAGATTTCTGGACAGGGTGTTTTTGCCTGAGAACATGGACGTAGGTAAGGGGGGGTTCTTGGGTTTGAAACCCCCCATTCATGTCTGAAGCTCCGCCCTTCCATTTGTGGGTTTTAAAAACATTTTAGTGCTTTTTTGGTTTTTGGCCTACAAGGGGCGCATTGTTTGGGCTAGCAGCACCAAACTTTCAGGGATTGTTTGGGAGACTCTCCTGATGATACTACCCGGGTTTGGTGAGGTTTGGTTCAGGGGGTCCAAAGATATGGACTCCCAAAGGGGGTGCCCCCATCCTCCATTGTTTCCAATGGGAGCTAATAGAAGATGGGGGCTACACCTTTGAGGGTCCATAACTTTGAACCCCCTGAACCAAACTTCACCAAACCTGGGTGGTATCATTAGGAGAGACTCCTAAAGATCCCCTGAAAGTTTGGTGCTTCTAGCTTAACAATTGCACCTCTGACAGCAGGCATCCCCCAAATTTCCCCAGATTCTCCTTTTAAATCCACCCCCTTGGATTTAAAGGGAGAATCTGAGGTCCTCAGAAGAAGAGTTTGGATTTATATCCCCCCTTTCTCTCCTGTAGGAGACTCAAAGTGTCTTACAATCTCCTTGCCCTTGTTCCCTCACAACAAACACCCTGTGAGGTGGGTGGGGCTGAGAGAGTTCCAAAAAGCTGTGACTAGCCCAAGGTCACCCAGCTGGGGTGTGTGGGTGTGCATAGGCTAATCTGAATTCCCCAGATAAGCCTCCACAGCTCAAGTGGCAGAGCAGGGAATCAAACCCGGTTCCACTAGATTAGAATGCACCTGCTCTTAACCACTACGCCACATTGAAAGTGATGCTGTTTCAGGGTGAGGGATAATCCACCCCAAAACAGCATCACTTTCAATGTTGTTTAACTAGGGACCCCAGATTCTCCCTCTATGGTGGATTTAAAAGGAGAATTTGGGCTCTCTAGTTTAAACAGCATTGAAAGTGATGCTGTTTGGGGGGTGGATTCCAGCATCACAGCGCCTGCCGGGGGGGGCGCAAAACTCAGATTTTGCACCAGGCTCCATTTTCCCTCTATGCCTCTGCCCAGAGGGGAGAGGCAGGGCAGGGCAGGGCAGGGAAGGAGAGTCTGCCATCCCCGACCTCGGAGAACTGCTTTTATAAGCGCTAGGCCGGGGGCGGGGCTTGGGGAGGCGTGGCCATGCCCTATTTATTTATTGTTTATTTATTTATTGCTTGGACTTTTATACCGCCCCATCCCCGAGGGGCTCTGGGCGGTGTACAACACAATATAAATATAATAGAATTATTAAAACCATTAAAACAGCGGTAACAATAAAAAGAGGCGTCCGCCTACCCCAATTTTAAAATTCTCCCCGGGAAAGAGGGAAAAGGGGGGAGGCGGCGAGTCACATTAGATGATAAGCCCGATATAAGGGCTGACTGGCCTAGGGGAAGGTGGGGGTTTGGCCCCCCGAACCTCCCCATAAAAATCTAAACCTACGTCCCTGCCTGAAAAGCATGCTCCTTGCAAAGTTCTCAGTGCTAGAAAAGTAGATCCCACACTAGGTACCAAAAGGCAGCAAAATACAGGAAAGCCCTAAGGAGGAAGTATTTGCAAAAATCACAAGACAACTTGGGAGTAAAAGGACTCAATCTCATGCAGGTATTGAATTGGCAACCTGGGGATTTCAGGCAGAGATTTAAGTTCTGTGCCTCTAAAGAACTGCAGAAAAATCAACCAGACTGGCACAGTTCAAGGAAGTCTCCTAACAATAAGACAGAATGGTTATGGGAAGGCTATAAAAGTGTGGAATGTGAATTAAATTATTGAACAATGACAAAGCAAAACAATAAACCCTTCATTTATTATTAAAACGAAAACAAATAGGAAAAACAGTGAATATGTCTAATATTTGTTATTCTGGTGAAGGAAAAGTATTTAACTGTGGCTAGATCATGGGTTAGATTCTGCAGATCTTTCCCGCTAGCAAAGGTGTCTTCCTCCAGTGGAAAAAGACTTCCCCTGATGTAAGATACTCAAGAGCATCTTTTAAGGGCACCTTTTCCCAGAGGAAAGTGCCTCCACGGCCAAACCAGGTCATTTTTTCTTCACTCACTCCCTTCTCAATTGAACACAGAATTCTACTATATCACCTCTACTAGTATTTTCATATCTATGAAAGTTTCCTCATAAACCCACGTGCCCCTAACGAACCCACGTGCAAGGAGTGCCCTTACCATTGCGAGATTTAATGTTATGCCCTCTGCCCTACTAAAGGGTAGGTACAATAACCTACATAAATCTGCAAGGCTGTGCAGCTGCAAATCTAATGTGGTCGAAACCCTGGCCCACCAACTCTTGCACTGCACCAGATTTGATAAAATCAGATCTAAATATTCCACTCTATATTCTTTCTTTCAATCTGGGCTGCCTGATCTGACTAGGTTATCTCTATTGTTGAATAACTCGGACCCTGGTTTTTGTGAAGAGGTCACTAATATTATAATGGAAATAGCTGAGAGCTCCCTGTAGCACGTATTTGATATGGTCTTTGCGGGGCCTTCTGCTTTTATTATCTATTTATGTATCTGCTTCTGATTATGCCAATAAAGGCTTATGTATGTATGTATGTATGTATGTATGTATGTATGTATGTATGTATGTATGTATGAAAGTAACAGATAAAGGATTAAGACAAGTGTATAAGTATAATTTTACAAAAAGGGGAATTACACTAGGGAAAGCACCTATATATCTAGCTAAACAACATGGATTTTTCTCAGTTTTTAATACACACACACACGTATAATTTGATCAAAGTTTCTGTTATTCTACATAATTTTAGGGTTTTTTTTGGAATTATGGTAGTTCTAACATTTGTATAAGCAATTAGTTGTAAAAATTATACAATCTTCCAAAGACTACCTGGAAAGATTTTACTAATAAACAACTTTTAACTTTCATGAGATAAATGCTATTTATGCCATATAATCCTCTGGTGAAATTTTATTCAATGAAGAAAAAATGTGGTAGAAAAACAGGACACAGTACACTCTGGGAACTCATTTTACTCACCTAATCAACCTACATCTTACAATGAACTGTAGTGAGAGGTAGTAACTACTGCACATTATCTCTAGTGGGTCTAATAACTTCATTGTTATTATCTCACATCCCAAAGAGACCATAGCTGATTGCACGGGTGTTCCCCGGTACAGCTGCAGCTTGCTGCATTTCCAATTTCTTATTGTGGGCTGTGGATATTTTCAGCTGATTATAATCTTTATTCAATGAACATAATATCTCCAATGAATGTTAATTGTTAGTTAAAATGCAAATTGAAAACCCCACATTAGTCAGAGGTCTATTTGCTCAATCTTGTTTGTTTTTCATTCACAACACAAAAAGAACAGGATATCTAGATATAAACAAAGGGCCCGAACAAGAGGCCCATTGGCTTGTGAATATGAAGTGGGAAAATGGGAATTGAAAGCTTTAACAACTTGGAGTGTTTTCATCTTTTATGCCCAGGAGAACTCTGGATTCATCTCCTCCATTTAGAAACATTATACAACTTTTCTGATCAGTCATCAGTGGGAATAATAGGCAATACTGGCCTCTATAGACTAACAGTTCTGATGGGGTGGGGGTAAATTGGCTGTTGGAGCCAGTCTGGGGCTGCAGAGGTGTGTTTCTTTGCAAACAGGGAGAAGGGTGGATGCTGACCAGAAGAACGTGCACCCTGCATTGCTGTGCCAGCATAAAGTTGTGCTTCAGGGATTTTGCACCCTTTTGGGCACTTAAAGAATCTGCCTGCAACCTGCTGGGCAGCCTTCACAGAATGGCAGGCAGGTGGATTCTCCCTGATTGTGGACAGTGCAGAACCTAAAGTGAATGGGTGGAAGGGATGGGAAAGTGTTTCCTGCCTGTTGTGTTCGTGTGGGATTGTGCAAAATCTGGCAACTCTGGGCTGTATAAAAGGATTGCTGGTTCAGCAATCTTCAAAAATCCTGGATTAAAGGGAATAAAATGGGCCAAACTCATTTTGGGAATGGAACCTGTGTGAAGTCCCCCTCCCCAAACACTTTATATACTATCCTACAACCTTTATGTTTGGCCTGTGCAGAATCCACCATAGAGCAGAATAATTAAAATATGATCTAAACATGTGTACAGTTACCAGTGAAACTTCATCTGAATTTGATTCTTTTTTCATATTAATCTTAAAACAAATAATTCCCAAACAAACAGAACTCAGGTCTTAATAGATAAAATACAGATTAAAAAGGTAGTTAAAGTTTTATAAATTAGATGTGCGGAAAATTTAATTTTGTTGAAAGTATGTACAAACATCCTTTGTGGGCCCATAAAGTTGGACCCCCTATACCCAAGTTCCCCCAAACTTGGGCACTCTTGTAAGGAGAGTCATCAGCAGCTAAGCTGCAAATTTGGGGCCTCTACCTTGGGAAGAAGTTTCCAAAGAACCTCAAAAATTCCTAAGGCTATAATGGAACCAAAAATTTGAGGCTTTTGAGGGAAAAAATATTACCAATACCGGTATTTGGTTTTTTCAACTTTGCTGAAATTTCAGCTCCATGAAACCAGAATCCAAAAAATAATTTAAAATTTGGTGCACTCCCCTAGTTTCAGCCTAGGATTCTCAGTAAGAGGCAGGGCTGGCTGGTCCAACTGAATTTCAGAGCTTTCAGCAGGCAGGAGCAGAAGAGAAACTGCAGGCAAAACACAGAATCATCATGAAGCCATGATGCCCTGCACCTGGCATTTGTCAAGGCCTAGTGTACACACAGTCATTATGGATCTTGTACACTACCAGTTACATGCGGTATACAGGAATATTACATGCTATTTTCCATGGCACATGAAGTGGTCCTATGTCCTACTATTTTGAAAGGAAATTTCTTCCATGTAAGTGTATGGAGGATCACAGGTCAAAGTATCGATGAAGTAACTTTCTCAAAGCCACCAATGGGTTCCAGAATTCATCAGAATTTCTCATCAGATCTACCTGATACAAATCCTAACTCTTTTTAAAAGGATCATAATGATTTTAAGTGTAAATTTCAACCATCGAAAGTCTTCCATTGTCTGTAATTATAATTTTGATTTTCAGCCATTAGACCAGTATTCTCATTCAAGCCAAAGAAAATAGGTCCATCATTCAGAGTTCCTAATGACAAAGCAGCACATTTAAGATGACCACAAGAAGTGTGAAAGCAAAAGCCCTTGCCTATTGATTGTCCCCAACAACAATTTAGCAATAGTATTTTTTCTTTCGACCAGAGAGGCTCCCTTCAGCTGTGTTATTTATTTAGAATATTCCTAGCATCCTCTCCAAGATCTTGTTCAATATGGTTAAAAAGCATGGATGAAAAGAAATAGTCTTGTATGGAGTCCATAACATAGGTATCAGGAAAGTGTCCAGGGAGAGAGCATTCCAAAAAACCACCATCAAGACAGCCCTGTCCCAGGTAGCCACTTGCCTTGTTTCACAATCAACAGCACATACAGCAGTCCTTGGGGTGATAATTTTAGTTGATGGGCAGGACAATACAGAAGTGGATGGGACTTCACATACCTTGATCCCAAGCTAACTCCCAGCACTTTGAATTATGAGTGGCAACAGGCAAACAGTTCTGAATTTTCAGCACAGGAGTAATGTGATATATTTGGCCTCCAACAACAATCCTAGAGCTGCACTTTAGATCAGTCATGGCTAACAACCTCTGATAAATTTATCTTTGTTTAAGATTGCCAGGTCCCCACTGACCACCAGTGGGGGACAAGGGGTTAGAGTTGCCAGATACAGGTTGGGAAGCTCCTGGTGACTTGGAGATAGAGCCTGGGAAGGAGTGGGACCTCAATGGGGTACAATGCTGTAAGCCCCTTCAAGCTTGGTTGTGGCCAGGGATGGGTGAGGTGCAAGTTTAATATAAATAAATCTTCTAGAGCAGCCATTTTCTCAGGAGAACCAGTCTCTGTAGTCTGGAGATGACAAGTAATTCCACAGGATCCTCAGGGCCCACATGGAAGCTTGAATCCCTGTCTTCCTGAATTTGTCTAATCACCTTTCCAAGCCTTTCAACCAGATAGTTACTATTTGTACCATCTCTTGAAGTCATGAATTTCACAAATGTCCTGAATTTTCTGCCAAAGCATTTCTTTGGATGGTCCCTTGTGTTATGAGAAAGAAATGTTCCATCCACTTTTCTCTCACCCTGCAGAGTTTTATTAAACCTTTTTATTGCACCCTTTCTCTTTGTTTCCCCCCCTCTAAACTAAAAAGCAATGAGGCATAATATCACCCATTTACATCCTAAAAAGTACCCCAAAGAAGTCTTTTTTAAAATCATGCAACATTAACTTTGTGGTAACATGCAAACTATGGGTAATAACTTCTAAGTGAATTGAACACAGAATACATTATAAAAGAAGCTATGGATAAGGACTCTTTGGGAGAGAAAGACCTGAATAAATTAAAACAATCTAATTTCTTAGTTGATAAAAAGCAGACTTCCAAGATAAACCTCAACACAATCTACCCCTACACATCCTATTAAACCCACTTAGCTTTTTCCAAATGAAGCATATATACTTCTTTTTAAAAAAAATTAGCATCATGCACTGATTTTTGCTGGGTATACAGGGAATAGAGAGAGTGATCTAAATAGAAGTCAAGGAATCTAGCATCAGAAAAGCATTAGATTATCTCCGCTCCACAGCGCAGACAGTATCTTGAATTAAACTAGGCAGTGCTACTTGATTGTGAGTTTAAAGCTGCAGAATATTTATGGTAAAATAACACCAGCATCATTACCACAGTGTCTGTATTCAGCAGATACTCACTTGTTTTCACTTGTTTTCACACACAGGAAAGCTGCTTGTAAATCCACTTGGTTAGAAAATGATGAAAATCCTTTGGACCCCAAAAGCACAACATATTTACCAATAAGTCACTGTTCTTAAGCCAAACTGGAAGCAGCTAAAGAAAGCAGCCAGCCAATACAGAATCTTAGCCTCACAGTAAATCCTGCAAAAATACATCTCTCTCGCTCGTGTGGATCTCTTTATTGCAGTTGACAAGGACTTGCCCAGGGGACTAACTTGTTGTTCCATAAAGATCCCTAAACAGGCACAACTGATGAAACATTTAATCCAGCCCCTGGCATCAAATGACTTCTATTGCCACCGATGGTGAGAGAAAAATCTATTACCAATTGAATAACTGCATTCAAAACTACCCTGTATAATTTGGACTCAACCCAGATATCCTGAAAGATATCTAAAGAAACATTGCACATTACAATGATAAAGGGGATTCAACAGAAATTTACATAAAACATACTGTCTGGAAAAAAAACACAGAACATTCATCTGCATTAGGACAAATTATAGTTGCAGCGAGGAAATTACTTGGTGGAGTCACAATATTATTATTATTTAATTAAAACCAGTTTTGTTTAAAAGGATACCTTTATTAATATCAGGTACCACTAACTGGTCAAAACCCTTTTACTACAACCCTTCCTTCTCACCTGTTCAGACTGATTTCCATTTTTTACAGCACCCTGAAGAATAAATGGCTCATTGCACCAAATAATATACATGCAATTGAAACTACTGGACGCTTGCCATTTGCTTGGATTCATAGGGTCCAATGGAGGATTCATTTTTACATTTTTACTTCTGCATTTAGTTCAATTGTAAGAAACAATCCATTCACAAAGAAGACCCCAACCACACTGTGCATGAAAAAAAGACTTTGGAGCTTCGGATCAAAACAGTTAAGAGATGTAAAATGTCACATTATACAAAATTAACATTTTATAACTAGATGGACCACTTCTTACCTGAAGAGCACTTAAGGAAGTGCCAAAAACATGAACTATCTTGCTGATATATAGATTTCATTAGGACTCTAAAGCAAGATTAAATAAAAGGGGGAAATGCAATCAAAATAATGCATATTTTGAAATGTTATGAATTAAGAGTGATTCAGGACTTCATGACCTCCATGACAACCATGGCCCTGACCCAAGAAATTATAGGTCCCATACATTTAGCAGGACACACACTGGATCTGGTCTATTTTGCTGAGGGGCAGAAATCTAATGGGGGTGGTGGTGGTGGTTAAAACTTAGTCCTCATCATAGGCACATCATTCCATAGGGTTTAGACTTACTGCTTCCCAGAGGCGTATTGGGGAAAATAGTGCCCAGGGACAAAACCTGCTCTAGACACCGCCCCCCCCATGCCCCTGTGCTTGTGGGTGGGGCTTGGGGATGGCTTGGATGAGCACCGCAGCAGCAGCAGGCCATTAGCGCCCCTGAGCCCCACCCCCAAGGGCCTGGGGAGGGAAGGAGGTGGCTCAGACGGGTACCACAGCAGTCTTTAGGCACTTCCTCCGTGCTGAGCTGGGAGGGGGCAATTTTGCGGCCACCACCACCATTACGCCTGGGGTCATTTGACCCCACCTGTCCCTGTGGGTGGTACACCACTGCTGCTTCTCCATTCCTCTGCAGGGGTGCTAGACCCAGTAAGATGGTCCATCTTAGGTGCATGATAAATCTTGATAGTTTCTTATTGCTACTTAGAGTTTTTCCACCTCAGCCGCTGACAATTCTGTCAAGTCCCTGACTAGAATAGAGAAATGGTCAGCATTGTTGACACAATTGGCCCTAAAGCAAAACAAGAGGACAGAAGTTTTAACAAATTCTTAATTATATAAAAGAAACAACAAAGACTTCTGAATGTACCATTGAAATGGTTGATTATAAATGGCAGATTGAGGGTCGGTGAGAGGAGAGGAGTTTGGAGCAGGTGGGAGATGTGAAACAAAAAATAAAATTGAAGAACTCAGCAAAGACTGGAGAAAAACAGGGAGTGGACGGTCGAGAATGGACAGGTGACAGGAGGGACTGAGCTATATGTGCAATGTTCAAGTGGGAGGGCACTGCTGACATTTGAGGGCATGTATAACATTGGCAAATGAACTAGCGAATGAGTGGATATGAGGACAGATCTTGGTTTGTTGCAGGTCCCGGTTGGAGACTGTCTTTGGGCAAGAAAAGGTTTGCCTCCCATTGACTGTAAGAAGAGTATCATTTTCCAGCATGGGTCACTGGTTGTTAATGATGTGTTCAGCCAGTTTGAGCTGAGAGCCATATTTTAATATTCTAAGCTTGTTGAAACCCGCCCAGAGCCCTTCAGGGATTGGGCAGGATATAAATCCAATAAGTAAGTAAGTAAGTAAGTAAGTAAGTAAGTAAGTAAGTAAGTAAACGAACGAACCAACGAACCAACGAACAAACACCCTCTCCCCTGAGACAGAGACAAGCAATCTCTATGGCTTACTGGGTAATTGATGGTGATGGACTGGAAGGGATGGTAGCTGCAGAACTGCTGAAAAAAAGTTGGAGTGAGACTGATCAAACACAGCATAGAGCTTATCTTAGAGCATATTCCATGGCAGTGATGATGGCAAAAAAGCAATATTTCTCTGTCACTATTGGATCTGCAATTAATTGTATAAGTGAGCTGTTTTGTGTGGTACAGGGGCTTTTACATCATAGCCCCAGAGAGCTGGATGTTAACCACAAATGGCCCGCTGTGATCAATGTGCTACTTACTTTGCAGACAAGATCACCCAAATGAATTCCAGGCTAGATGTTGGCATGGATGCATTTTCAGACAATGATTCTTTGGAACTCGCTTGTCTGATTTATACAGATTCCTTCCAGCTTGTGAAGACTGAGAATGTGGACAAGATCATTGGAGAGGTGAAACCTGCCACCTGTGCTCTCAACCGTTGCTCTTCCTTCCTGGCTGATGAAAGCTGACAAAGGGACTGGCTCAATGGATGAAGGTAAATGCTTCCTTGAGTGCATGGGTTGTACTACTCATGCTCAAAGAGGCAGTAATTAGACCTGTTTTGAAGAAAAACCCTTCCTAAATTCTCTTACGCTGGAGAATTTCCAATCAGTCTACAATCTTTGATTCCTGTGAAAGATGACCAAGCAGGTGATTGCTTCTCAGTCCAGGGACTCTTGAAAGAGACTGATCTCCTGGATCAGACTGAGAATTGGAATAGTCAGTCACCTTGGTTGATGATCTCTAGTAAGCACTAGACAAAGGGAATGTGACCCTGCTAGTTCCACTGGATGTCTCAGCAGTCAACCATAGTAATCTAACAAGCCACCTCTTAAAACTGGGGCAGGGAGGCACCATATTATGGTGGTTCAAGTACTATCTAGAGTGGGGGTGATGGGGATTCCTGAACTGCCCCATGGTTACTGACCAATGGGGTTCTGCAGGGTTCCATCTTATTCCCCATGCTATATAATATGCTATATAATAATATAATATACATTGAAGAACTATCCCTAAAAAAACCAACGCTAATGTTCACTGTCAAAGGCTTTGCACTGTCAAAGGCTTTCATGGCCAGAATCACTGGGGTGTTGTGTGGTTTCCAGGTTGTATGGCCATGTTCTAGTTGCATTTAAATATTCTAGTTGTTTGTAAATATTCAAAAGATATATGCCTTGCCATTAAGAATGAGGTGCATAGCTGCCAAAATATGAGTAATTTTCTAAAGATGCTCTCTGAAGTCTACTCAAAGGGCTGTGTTGGAGCATATATTTAAGCAAGGAGGGAATCCCCACAAAACAGGCAAGGAAGGGAAATTCCATTTGCTGCCTCCTTGACTTCCAATTTCTACTTTAATTCCACTTATTGTTGGCCAATTTTTACTTTCACTACCTGTTACCACTTTTTTCTCCCATCTCCTGCTCATTTCCTTAACTACTTCATTTTCTCCCTCCTCCCTCCACTACCTAATTGCCACTTTCTCTCTCTTCCCACTCTGCTAGCTTTACTTTCTCCTCTCTCCTAACCTCCTTTTGTGCTGGGACTGCCTCCTTCAAGCCTCCAACTGTGCCTCAGTTGCTAGGCAACACAAGATAGCTGACTAAGCAACATTTCACAAGATCCTAAGTGTTACTCTTCATTTTGGAAAAACATTAAACCTCCAATTTTAATAAAAGTTTTCGGATGCAGGGGTCAGGTTCAGAATTAAATATATAACTCTACAGTTGGACACCAATATCTCTAATTTCAACCCTGACCTAGGGTACAGATTTAAAAAACTGGACAGAAGGATCATGTCACTACAAATCAGATGAATATCCAGGCTTGCAGAAATATCTGAATTTTTTTTTTAATATAAGTTTTTCAAAAGCCCACAATTGGAGTTGTGATGCAGACATTAAATTTCAAACAAGGTCTTGCATCACTGGCCCTATTTCATGGCAGCAACCTGGGGGGAAATGGCTTGAAGAACAAGGTAGGCCACAGAGAGTGTCTACTCTAAGCCTCCTTCCCAGCCAGCCAGCTACTCTGGGGATCTGGGTCTGATACATAAAGTTCTGCCCCAGACCCTCCTTCTCTTGGATTTCTATTTCAATTCACTGTTCATCAGGAACCACACAAAAGCACCCAGCATCCCCACTACAGGGAACAACAGCACAGTCAAAGAAGGCATGAAACAATATGTAATGTTTGCTGTAGGTTCTCAGTTGTGCTTTCGTTTTATCCAATCAGTATCATATAATTCTGTCTATATATGTATGCTTTTTCACTGCTACACAACAGTACAACAGACTGATCTATACTCCATGCCAAGACACTTTAAAATGTATTGTTATCACAAATTAATGTGTGCCTATTCTAGACTAATTATTTGTCCTTGTTCTGTAGAGCTTAGAATATTGAGAGAATAAATGAAGAAAACCCACTTCTGTTTTATTTGGTTATAAAGTATTGTCAAGACCAATTAATTCAATAGGCCAGTAGTGCTTCACATTGGGCTTTGAATATGATTTTATTTGTCTTATAAAGCAGAGACACTGGAACTGAGGTTAGTAAAGCTCCTTATTGCAGGGACACAATAGAAGTCTGGCGGCCTAAATGCTGTCTCTAAAATGACCTGCCCTAGTGGATGAAAATGGGTACTGCAGAGATCGCATTTGCTTTTGCCTTGGAATACCCAGTTAAAGACAACAGACACCAAGCATAGATTGAACTATTTTATTTATTCATATAAAGTCAACTTACATAAATGGCTGATCTACATTCAACTTACATAAATGGCTGATCTACATAACTGCTTATTTCAATGAGCTGACAATCTAAGGGCAGGATGTGCTTAGCATCCTCATGGACTGCCTTGAGGACAGATTCACCCCAGCTCCAAATCCCTATGTGCAGAGTGGTGCCCAGCTTCATCCCTTTCCCCTGATCTACCACAGAGCTACCAATAGGTTCAGAAGATGTCACTGAACCTCAAGGGAATCCCACAGTGCACCTAGTTACAAGGCATGTGATGCCCTGTTCTAGACATGCTCTCCATCATGCCAATGTCTCAGGGTGTTTGCCAGTTAACCCTACCTGTCCAAATTCCACCCTACTTCGGTCACACAAGGGAGTTAGCCTACCTTAACACCCCTGCCCCAACTGCCAACTATTATGTCATGCAAACATAATAGATGTAGATCATCTAAGTAAATGTCACACCCATCCTCAGATAGGTGGATCCCATTGTTTCTGTATAGATGTGGCCTATCAGCCACAGTGAAAAGGCTCAAGGTGAGAGAGAACCACAGGGCAAAACAGCCAGTTGCTCTCATTTGATTGGCTGCCCTGCTTTCCCCATAGCCAATGGAGCCTCATGCTTCATTTAAATCAAACTGGGGGCCAGGACAAAACAAACCCACAGTATAATTTGTTGTGAACCCTGCTTCCTGCAACATATGTTATGCCAAGGACAGCAGTTTAGAACTCAGCCAGATGCAAAATGAGATGAAGGAATTCCCTGTAATGGCATAGAAGAGAGCTGACAAGCCTAATACAACTAAGGTAGAGTTGGATTCTTTATGGATCACACCAGTACTGAAATACTGAATGTTTTGAAGTTCTAAATGAAGTACTGAGTGTTATGAAGCAAAATAATTTCTTCTAAAATAAACATCAGAATTTCATGAGAAAATAAACTACTTTTCTTTTTTCTGCCTTGATTGCATTAAATTTCAGTTCTATAAAACACAAGCTGTTTGTTGAGTAAATAAAGTGGTCATTGTTAGGCAGTATTATATCTCATCCTGTGGTTCCTGGTTATTTATATGGGACAGGAATCAAACTGTCAATGACTAAATTGAATATGACTATATATTTTCTTTCTTTACTTCTCCCTGCTAGGCAAAATTTTATTACAATAAAATATCTCATACAAGGCACACTATAAATGCAAGGTGTCTTACAGCTTGACCCTAAGATTTGCAGAGCTAGCATAAAGACACTTAACTTACACAGCTATTGAAATGTCACCGAAGTATGGTATTACTGTAAGCATTATGGTGGCAATGAAGATGGATAAATCAGCATAGTAGACTATGTTTCGGGCAAATATGCTAGTGCCGTGGTGGTGAACCTTTGGCACTCCAGATGTTATGGACTACAATTCCCATCAGCCCCTGCCAGCATGGCCAATTGGCCAGCATGGCAGGGGCTGATGGGAATTGTAGTCCATAACATCTGGAGTGCCAAAGATTCACCACCACTGTGCTAGTGGAATGATTAGGAAGAATGCTAACAGCCTGAGAGAGCAATCCTAAACACACCTGCCTGGGAGTAAGTCCCACTGAATAAAATGGGACTTACTTCTAAGTAGCTAACTCAGAAGTTCAGAAGTTACTCAAGGATTCTGTAGGGCCAACATGTATTTTTGACATCCAGCAAGTTGTCACAGTCTTTATCAGCAGTCATTTTACTTCAGCTACAGCAAAATGAAGGCCTGCTTCTCACAGTGATTTCTTACTATGGGATAGCCTTTGAATATCTTGGAAAACTCTGCAAATCTTTTGCATCTCTTCATTTTTACCACATGGTGAAAAACAATCTATATAGGCTTTACCTGGTCACTTTATCATGTTGAAAAGTTAGACAAGGTATCATGTGAGCAAATATATCCCCATTTTCTCCTAGCCATAGTGCTTTAAATGGAACAATGAAGATACCAAAAGCCTATTGAGGTATACTCAAGTACTTCTGACCTACACAGTCAAGTTTTTGATTCTTGTTTTGCTTGTTTCACAAGCCCAATCATATTATCACACCAAGTTTTGACGCTACGTCAAAGTATCACAAGCTGCTTTTTGATGGGACTGGAGATTCTTCTTAAACAACTCAAAGGGACAATGCACAGTAATCATACAGAGAAATAAGGACTGGAGAGCAGATATATTATAGAAATATTTTAGTTTTTAAAAAGTCTAACATGGTCACAACAAATGGATTCACAGCACAAAGCAACCTCTGATGTGAAATAAATACAAAACTAACTTGGTCACATTTTCAGTTTCAATCTCAGTCTCCTAGTGATCAGATTTTTGTGTCTATGTATCTATGTTCTTCTGATTATCTGATGCTGGTTTGCTTTGATTGCTTTGTTATTTTATTTATCTCCAAGAGATAGGATGGGTTTTTTCTTTCATTCTTTTGAATCTATAATGATACTTGATATTTTTCTGTCTCTATTCTCTAAAATTATAGTCGTTTCTTGAGTTAAAATATTAATCTTTACAAGAGCATCATAAAATGTGTTTTGATGCAATTAGCAGCAAACAAAGGACTCTTTTTTGAAGTTATCACAATGAATACATTGGCCTCAATATCTATTCTCTTGGTGAGTCATTTTTGTTTTCTTTTCACAAACATGCATGCAGCAAAATAAGAAACTCTTCATGGTGATTGATGGTCTCCCATTGGGCACACAGAAAATTTCCCAGCCTGGTTCCCTTGAGAATGCTCCACAACATGGATTTCTAGGCAAAGCTAGATTAAAAGAGGAGGAGCAACCGCTATAGTCCTCCCACCCCACAGCCATCAATTATATTCACTTATAAATCAAAGTTTTCAGTAGGAACAAAGACTTGTGTGGCAGACAAACAAGGGTGTTCACAGCAAATTGTTGTGAAGCAGAACCTAACTCTGGAATGAAACAATGGAAATGGAACCGACACTGTCAAAATCATGATAATGTGCAGAGGATTTATAAAGAATTAGACACTGCATCCAATTTCTAGCTGAATTAAACAGAAATCAACAAAAAGAAAATGATAGCAAGTTGCCCTTTCCCCCAGCTCTACACTCTAATTGCAAAATATTTTAAATTTCATGGAATTTCAAAATGAATGCAGGTGTGGATATGCATACTTCAAGCTTTAACATTCATTTTTCTGTGCAAGAACACATAATCTAACCATATTCTTCCAAAAGTTGAACTTGCCAGCTAGTTCTCAGTTTTAGTTCTGAATCCACATGGTTTTCAAAAAATTAATTAAAATTCATTATTAAAAATATTTTAAACAATCAATATGGGAGAAAACTCCAGGGATATGAAGTGCAAAATAAAGTGTTTGACAGTTTTTGTCCTGTATTGAAGGCTGGTCAATTACACTTCAGGGACTTGGGTTGTTTTTTGTTTTGCTTTTCAAAACTACAGGATATCTAATATGACTGAAAGTAAAGTAATATGTCTGGATTGAATCACACATGAAATTGTCCTAATCCTTCTTTCATTCTGAAACCAGAACTCATAGAAATACCTTTGGGGATTCTGATGGCAGTAAGGCAGTGTCTCTCATTGCCCTGGGATTAAGGTCTACTTCGCTCAGTACTGGAAGGAGCTCATACAAATGCTTCTGCCCTGCTCCTGATGAAAGAACTCAATCACACAAAGTATGGTCAAATGATCTCTGTCCCCAAACAGATTGGTGAGAGATTGTCTTGAGGTAAACAAAACGCGCCCCAGCTACACGCTTTCTTGATGCACAAGCAAACCTTGAAGAAAACAATACCTGTCAAGTGATGCCTTGGTATTGTTTGCAGCATGCTGATCAAATCCTCTGCAGCTGGGCCTTCAATACCACATGCAAAAATCCTAAGATTTCCAAGGGTTTTTAAGGAGAGTACCTAGTCTACTTGCACCCCTTTTACTATTCGTTACTTGTAAATAACATTTCCTTTTGCTATCCAATTTCCCAGTTATTGGCCCTGGTTATCTGAATGCAGCACATTCAAAAATAAGGTACAAGTGTTCCTTCTACTGCTGATTTCTTTTATTCTTCCCTTACAAACATATCCTAACAGTGCAGAGAAGTGGCGTAATGAGGCAAACTGGAGCCCTGGGCAAAACCTGAGTTTGATGCCCCTCCATGGGCAGCGGAAGGAGGTGGAGCTCCCCTGTCCTCCTCCCCTGGTGGCTTGTGGCTTCCCACCTCTATGCCAGCTGAACTTAGGCGCCCCCCTTACCAGCAAAATGGCGCAAAATGCGGGGAGCACCCAAGTCTGCCCCCTACGAATTCTGCACGATCCAAACTTGCGTTTTTATTTTTTGGTGTTTTTCGCATTTCGGCCTGTAGGGGGCGCATTTTAGAGGTATCAGCACCAAAATGTTAGGGTATCTTCAGGAGACTGTCCTGATGATGCCCCCAAGTTTGGTGCAGTTTGGTTCAGGGGTCCAAAGTTGTGGACTGCCAAAAGGAGTGCCCCATCCCCCATTGTTTCTAATGGAAGCTAATTGAAGATATGGGCTGTCCCTTTGAGGGTCCATAACTTTAGCCCCCCTGAACCAAACTTCACCAACTTGGGGGGTGTCATTAGGACAGTCTCCTGAAGATACCCTGAAAGTTTTGTGACTGTGCCTTCAGAAATGTGCACCCCACAGGCTGCACCAGAAATTCCCCATTGACATCAATGGAAAAAAAGCAGAAGTAAGATTCTTGGCCAAATTTCTGGGAGTGCCTGTCAGGGGTGCAATTGTTAAGCTAGTGACACCAAAATTTCAGGGTATTATCAGGAGACTGTCCTGATAACACCCACCAAGATTGGTGAAGTTTGGGGGACAAAGTTATGGACCCTCAAATGTGCAGACCCCATCTCCTTAGCTTCCATTGGAAACAATGGGGGATAGGGGCTACCCCTTTGGAGGTCCATAACTTTGGACCCCATGAACCAAACTGCACCAAACATGGGGGGTATTATCAGGACAGTCTCCTGAAGATACCCTGAATTTTTGGTGCCAATATCTCTAAAAATGCGCCCCCTGCAGGCCAAAACGTGAAAAAACACAAAAAAATTAAAATGCAGAAGCATGCCCAGCAAAATTCCTGAGCCCTGGGCAGCTGCCCACTTTGCCCAATGGACATTACGCCACTGGTGCAGAGACTCATCAAAAATTCACTGGACATTATTTCCAATTTTTTTGGAGAAGTGATCATCTATAGCCGTTATACAATCAGTTATAAAGCAAATGAATGAAACTGTCAAGGTCAAGTAATTGTTTGTTTGAAAAAGAAATATCTGTTTGCAGAAGACTGACTTTAAAAAGATGTTAAAAAAAAGTAAAGACATATGAATCCTGTAATAGAATAAAAACATTTTATCTAGTACTTAATTACCTGCTGCTAGTTACCAATGGGCTGGATACTCAGTTCTGGCCCCTAACTAGAGAAATCCACACTGATCAAAACCTGCTCAGTTGGGAACACCATGGCAATCCGTGGGAACCTTCTCCCCAAGTCACGGAACCATTCTATGAAGCAGAGACAAGCAGGCCAGCTGCCTAAGGGCTCTCTGGCAGGACTGGCTAAAGGAGGCACTTAAGGATGACTATAATGGGCAACGCTCAGAAGCCCAGGTACACCCAGAGGCATCAATCTGGCTACTGAATAGTGATGAATGGGGCACATGTTCCCAAAAACACAAGGGAATGGTGACTATAGGCCAATGCTGGTCAACCAAGAATTCTGGATAATTAAGTAAAAAGGCTTTATTATTTCCCACTTATTCCCCAACCAAAACAACTGCGGAAAGGAGCACAGAATAACCAATATTGCAGTAACCAGATATCCTTAGGTATGCTGCTGCTTGGTTTCCTGCCACAATGAAGGTACACTCAAAATTCAGGCTACAGCTCCTTTGGAAGGTTCACAATGCCCTTTAGGAAATGAACTCTTGAGGGTATTAATAATACCGTTCCCTGTTAACTCCACAAATCCTATCAGGTGCAGCCCTCTCTAATACTACAAACATTTTCAATGATAATCAGCATCAAGTTACCCATGAAGAACGGAGAGTCTGATAACTCCACTGTGTGGCTTCTTGGACTCCCTTCACCTTATCTTTTTAAAGACTTTTGGTCAGTGTTGCAAAAGGTTCTGATTTGTATGTATTAAAAGAGAGAGAAAAGGAAACCACCTAAATCAGGCCATATTCTCATAATTTAATAACGTCTGCCTTTGTTTACAGCAATTGTTCTTCTTTGGAAGGAGTTTTATTCAGGAATTTTTTGCTCCATATAGGAACACCTAAGCTTGATTAAAGATTCTGGGCACTTGCTGATATTAGAAACAGTGGAGCCATTCCTCTCTACCCTATGAACAGCAACTATTAGAAACATTTTTCTATTATATACTCTTTTTTCGTTCAGTTTCCTTCAAATTTTGTCAGCAGATCTCTGTAGCACCCACTCCCTACGTTTGAAAGCAACAACAAAAAACAGCCTCTTCACTCAGCAAAGCTACTTTTACCTCTATTATCATTTTATTGTGAGGGACAGTCTGGTACTAGACATGGCTGAAAGGAAAATACTATCTCACAAAAGAGGACCTTCAAGTGCAAAGGATTTAAAGAAAATGTAACATGTTTTCTAAAGGCATGGCTCTTTCCTATTTTATGCTTTCAAATAACAATCCTGAATCATAAATGTTTCAACAATAGTTACTAACATATTAAAAAGGAGGAAAACATCTCTATACTACTCTTGATTTGCAATGCATCTCTCATACATTCTCCTTACAACTACATTATTATCCCAATGTTACAGATCAAGGAGCAGAATGTAACTGAAAGACAGTGCCTTGCCGAAGGCAAGTCACTGCGCCCACACATTTTTTACAATAGCTGCTTCATACTGGGTTTGGCAACTGCATGTTTAGATCATAGCATGCACCAGTAATACAGTCATATCAGCAACAGAGCATTCATTGCTTCACTAGAAAGAGAGAAATAGGTGAGATCTAGGCCACCTGAATATCAATATACGTCACAGCCAAATGTTGCTTGCCTGAGGCTGTGGATCCTGTATTTTCCCCCTCTTCCTTAAACACAAGATAGAAATCTACAAAGCAAAATGAACAAGAAAAATATTTTCAATGTTGAACCTACTTTATAAACTAAGAATTCAATATTCTAATCTATATATATAAAAAGCTAACCGTGTATTTGTTGATGACAGCATACCTCAGTAACTGCTGGGCCAATTCCTCTGAAAATTCCCAGCCACTATAGTCACCCAGGCGAGAGTGTTTTTAGATGTTCACATACCTGAAATTTCACACCTGGCCCAGGTAAAACACCTTTTTCCTGGCACTCCCTGGTGAAGGACATGCAGCTGCCTGTGTGTAACTGTCACCCTTAGAATGTTCATGCTGCTTAGAATGTTCACTCAGATGGCCAGATATGAGCAGTGACAACAGTACATAGGCAGTAACTCGAGTGGAAGTGAAACACATACACACACGTACACACGAGGGAGAGGGAAGGGAGAGAGAGGAAAGTGACGGAGGGGGAGGCATGCAAGGGAAAAGAAGTGAGAGAGGGGAGACAGTGAGGGGTGGCATGCAAGGGAGGGGAGGCAGGGGGCCCAGCAAGGAAGGGCCGGGGTGGCACGCAAGGGAAGAGAAGGGAGGGAGGGAAGAGAGTGAGGGGCGACATGCAAGGGATGGGAGGGAGGGGCCAGGCACTTTAGATTCCCTGAATACTGCGGTTACAGTTAAGAAAACCAGGCACGCATTACTCAGGAGTAAGCTCGGTACAGCAATCGTGACATACTTTGAATGGCTGTGTCGCGCCCCTCAGAGGGTTTCCTCAGAAGCGACACTCATTGCCACCAACCAAACTTACTCCCAGGTAAAGGATCATGACCAGCCAGCCTAAATGTGTGGGAGGTGTGCCTTTCCATTCCCCCCCCCCCCAAGGAATGCGGGCACACACATCAATGACATCGTACAGTATCAGGCTGCGTGTTTGCATGAGCACGTACTGCTGGCCTCTGCAATTGATCTGCTGCTACTGTTCCTTTTGCATTTCACCACAATAAACCACAGCAACGCATGGCTGGGTCCCACTAGTTTATCTTTATATATAAAAATCTATCAGTTCATTTTTCTGCTGACAGGTAATCTCCCAAACTACTGGTCTGATTGCTTTGAAATTTTCACACAACGTCGCATTCACGTGCGGCCAGGTTTCTATACTGTTTCCACACCTCCTGTTGTGTATATGTCACAACTGTGCCAGTTATTGTGAACCTGCCACATCTGTGACAGTTGAAACCACAGTTCTGTTCCACAAAAGCGCCATCTGCTGCCCGTCAAAGCAACACCCTCTGATACAAAGGAACCATCCATGCCTTCCTTGAAAACCACTGCCTTATGGAGTGACAGGTATGGGGCGGGCTATCTGCACATGGCCCACCCACCATAGCGGGGTGAGGGAGGGTCCAGGGGTTTGTTGGACCATACGCTCTGAAATTTGAATACAATGTAGCTCATGCCTCCCAGAGTGTTTTACGCTAGATAATTTGCCTGCAAGGGAAGGGAGCGAAAGGGACAGGACCAGCCCACCTGGACATGGCCCGCCCACCCTAGCAGAGGAAGGGGAATGTTAGGGAGGGGTCTGCAGGGTTGCCATGCAAGGAAACGGGAGAGAGGGAGGGGAGCGAGGGGCCCCTTACCTCTCTCCTTCCTTGTAATCATTGTGCAATGACACATGTTCGAACCGTTCGCTTCCCCTTTTCTTCCATTTCCACTTCACCAGAATCACCCACACCAACCCGTGGCCGGGCCGCTAGTAACCTTATATATTAACATATGAAGTTGTGTTGTACCATCCATTTGAGCAATTAAGATCTGATCTTCCAGTTCTTTTTCTGTGCCACCTTTTGCAGATGTGAGGCAGGCAGAAGCTAGAGACAAAGGGTAAATCCAGTCATCTTCTAAGGAGACTTCTTCCAACCTAAGGTACCTTCCTTCAGCTTAAGTGGCTCTTCTTCCCACAAAACAACCACACACTCCTAAGGTTGGAGGAAGCCTTTAGTGAAGTCCCCTATTTTGAGGCTTGCCTGGCACATTTCATATTGTAAAAATGGCCCCTTTTAATTAAACCCCTCATTGAAGAATTTTTGCCTTTTTAGCTGTTTTACAGTCAGAGATTTTATAAATGTTTCAGGATATTCAATGAATCATTTTTCGTGCATAATTTTGTTTTTATATGGAGAGTTTGTGAGGTTTCATGATTTTATGGCACTGTTTTACTTGCACACAGCCTCAAACAATACTCTGGAGAAGTGGGATACAAATTCCCTAAATCAGTCATTCAGTAGTTTACCTCACAATACTCTAACTGACAGTGACTCTTCATAGCCTCAATCAGAGAAAAGACTCTTCCAGCATCTAATGGGGTTCTTTAACTGGAGATACCACTTTCTGTCAATACTCTGCTGTCCTTCAGCAAATCTAAATTGTGAAAATATAGATTTACATAACGGTTTATGACAGCATTCATTAGTTACCTGTCATTGCTATGAAATTCTGTTGCCCTTCACAAAAATACATAGAACCCGAATACTAACAAGATGTTCAGTTAATTCTTATGTTAAAATTAGCATTACTATTATTATCAAATTAGCACAGTGGCCTTCTGTTTTCCCCTGGCAAAACTCAAACAACCATGATGTTTCCTTAATAGCAGGGAAGTCTTTATTTTTAATCTTTTCCAGTGACTAGCAGGCATTTAAAGACAAAATGTCAAACTTTAAGGACCCTGCATCCGTTTCAAATCAATAGAAACTGCAATAGCTCAGCACCTCTGAAAATGGGAACAATTATTTAGCTCTCTAAATATGGATTTGAATCATAACCTAACTTCACACACTCTGCAGAAGACAGACAGACTCTGCAAACTCCCAATGGGACAATTATGTGGATGTATACTACAGGGGCTTTGTAAAAATGAACTGCCTCAGATGATATTTTTCAAACACATGGGAGTCCAGTTCACCATGCTGATTTACAGTGCAATCCTAAGCAATGTTACATCCTTCTAAATTCATTGAAGTCAGTAGATTTAGGAAGATATAGTTCTGCTTATGACTGCATTGTTAAACAGTCAATTATTACAAGGGTATTTGATAATTTTCACAATTTCTTTTTCAATATCTAAGCCAGAGTGACTCATATTGAAACAAATGCTGTTAGTCTTTAAGGTGCCATTTTACTTTACTACTTCCATTTCACTTTACTGTAGCAGAATTACACAGCTATCCATTTGCATAACATACGGCCTATAACCTGCCAACACATGTGGTATATTCTCAATCACTAGTTCCAGAGGTTGAATTCTAAGCTGGCAGTGTCAGAGAAGCTGGTCATGAATATGGAGACAAATACTGACTTTCAGGAAAGCTGCCAAGAGATATAGACACTAGGACCAGTTGCCAAGGCAATTCCTCAAGCTCCCATGTTCTCACAAGAAATCCAACTCTTGCAACAACCTGGGAACTCCTCCCCCACTTCTTGTAAGAACATTCCCCATGGGCCACTTCCCAGCCCTCTTTATGTTGCATTCTGTCAGGCTGTGGGCAAGGGAAGTAAGATGGGTAAGGGGTCAACAGAAGTCCAGGAAGTGAAGATATCCATTATGCTTGCCAAGACAATCCCTCTGGTTCTCAAGCTTTCATAAGAAGAAACTCTGATAAAGTACATATAGCTTGCCATAGTTTATTTAAAGGTCAGGATCTATCACATGGAGCAGAAAGTAAAAGGGTGATGTGACAGAACAGACTGTAGGAAGGACTCAGTGGCTGAAAAACACCCTTGTACATCCCCAACAAAGAAAAGGGGGAAACAAAATAACATCCAGTGACAATGCACAATGAGACAGAGGTGAAGAACAACATTGCACTTGCCTGTGTAACAACCATTCGTTGAGTGGGTTTCTATGCAGGCATACACTCGGGAACTGTGCATGTGCAGACCTGCCTTCAGAGAATAGAACACTTTAATTTCTGTTCTATCGCGTTAACTCAATCCCGGTCTCTTCGTTCAGGTAGGAGCTTTCCCTTTAAGCCCCTAGATGGCTTGGGACTAGGACATTTAAAGGACCCATACTTCCAGCTTACTAAAATCATTCATGAAAAAATACTACTTCTCATATGCATCCTTTACAACAAATACTCTTCATCTTTGATTATCAGTTTGATGCAATAAAATATGGAGAGCATAATTCAGGCTCATAATTAATGGAGTCTCAGATTATCAGTGTGACACACAATTCACAAAAATTTTAGTCAGTTTTTATAAGGCAAGACATTCTGGTCAATTTTTAATTGGGCAAGACATTCTAAAGAGACCATGACATATAACATTTATGTGGAAATGAACTTCCTTTTGTACATGATTTGATATGTAAGAAGCATTTCTATGTATGTGTTAAAATTCAGAGAGTGAAAAAAATTAAGATGTTTTCAGTATCATTTCCTTCTCACTACAAGAACATATTTTTAAAAATTAATTTTGGATGCTTTTAATACCCAGTTCCTCTTTTAGTAAATCAGGATATCAGAGTTGAATATCCACTGTGGTTCATTCTGCTATCAGCCAGCACATCCTTCTAGCCATCATCATTCTTAAAAGTAGTTTTGGAATGAATTATTCAATGTACAGTGGTTACAATAATGAAATTCATTTATCTAAAAATGTCACAATTCGAAAACATCTGTGTATGTGTGTGTGTGATTGAAAAAAATCAAGCAGAAAGCAAAAGGTGAACAGCCACTATTTTGAAATTATTATCCGCTAAAGCATTACAATGAGAGTTACATTTATGCATTTTAATTCTGATAAATTGGCATATTGGACTGGGGCACAAGGCTCAACTTCAAATTCCACTGGCAGCAAAGAACTGCATTTGAAGCAATGGTATGATTTTAGTATCTTCTTACCCACTCACACATAATCTGTGATTCATCTATGATACTATGATCTGAACATGCATGTGGCACATATATAGGAGACCAAAGACCATGATTTCTGGTCTGGCTGTGGACTGTGGGTCAAAAGAAAAAAAGAACTAGGTTTGGGCAGGATTTATCCCCGAGCCAATCTTCAGTAAGGAAGGGAGGCAGACAGACCAAGTCTGTCCTACTGCTTCTAGAGCAGTTTTTCTTGCCTCAAATTAAGAGGCAAAGCCAGCAATAGCACAACTATCTAAACTATCCTTTCCAAAGCCAGCAATAGCACAACTATCTGTCCCCAGAACCATCCCTGGGATCAGGCAGGAGGTGATGAGAAAGGTCTTCATCTGAGACTCCAGAGAGGCACTTTTAGTCTAAGCAGACAATACTTATCTTGATAGACAAATGGTCCAATTCATTATCAAGATGTGTTCAGTCCTGACTTTCTCCAGGCTGTGCCTTGCCTGGAGAAATTAATCAGGTTTATTTGCCATGGCTTCCTCTCCCTCCTCAGAAAAACTTCTCTTTAATTTCATTGTATCAGGCTGATATTAAAGGTCCATACTGAGAATAAATCAAAGATAAATACGTTTCTTCTACAAGGGCAAACAAGTTTTTTTTCTGAACAGAAACTAAAAAAGCAGCATCTCATCAGAAGTGATACAGTGCACAAAAGCACCTTTTAAAAATTAATTTCACATTTTTAACAACTGCTACCATTTATTTCAGTTGAAAGAAGCCACCCCATTTAGGAACTTTGCGTACAAGAATATTACATTTCAAGAACATCTGTCTTCCTATGAGAAGAATCTACCAGGAAATGTAATAGTCTATTTGTTTTTCTATTGATCTGGTACCTAAATACAGCTTTCTTCCTCCTACAAAATGAAAACTCCTAAGAATAAGCAAGTCTCACTGCAGGAATGCTTTTATTAAGGTGCTGCAAATCAAGCTATAGAAAGCGCTGTTGAAATCCCCATAATAAAAGAATAAACTAGATATTGGCTGACCATGCCACTAGCTAATGATCCATCTTACTACCCTTTTACTAGGTTTAGACTGACAACTAAATTAGCTCATGGAAAAAGCACCTGTAGGCAATAAGGAAAAACCTGCTACCTAAGGTTTATTGACAACCAGAAGTGGAAGACAGCAATATAGCTGAGAATATACTGTCATAAGGGTAGCCAATTGCATGCATATGCAAATACACAAAGAAAATAAAATAACATAGGACTTGCATAGATGACTCCCTCTTAACCATTATTAAGCACTGAGAGTCAATCTTGGGAACATGCATTACCTTCTACATACCTACATCAGTGATGGCGAACCTTTTCAAGACCGAGTGCACAAACTGCAACTCAAAACTCACTTATTTATCGCCAGCAATTTAACCTGAATACTGAGGTTTTCGTTTAGAAAAAAACGGTTGGCTCCAAGGTGCACGTTACTTGAGAGTAAGCTTGGTGGTAGTCGGTGGCTTTGCTTTGAAGCAACCGTGCAATGCTTTGAATGGGTGAATCATGACTCTAAGAGGGTTTACTTAGAAGCAAGCCCCATTGCCAGCAACCGAGCTTACTCCCAGGTAAAGGATCATGCTTCAGTTCTTCCCATCAATGAAAATCAATGGGGTTTAGCAGCGCTTAACAAGGTTACCTACACTGCTTCCCCAAAACTAGGTCTGAAACTTAATGCTAATAACCTCCCTGAAATAATTACACTATTATCACATTGGGGGCCTGGCGGGGGAAGGGTGTGGGGGGAGGGAAGTAAATATTTCACTTTCTGAAACCCAATTCCCCCCCCCCCCCCCCACACACACACACACACTAGAAGTAAAAAGGCAGTCAAGGAAGGCAATCCTAAGCAAGAACGCTGTGTGAGGGGTAGGATAACTTCAGGAAAGCTTCACATGTCAATACAGCACTTGACTTCCCACAAAAACACAACAGGAACAGAAAAATAAAAGCATGGATAATATTTTAAAATGGATCTCCATGTCCCACATTTGCCTCTGTCAGAATGGCCCTAATTCTGACAGGGGAGAGAGGAATGCTCAGGGCAGTAAGGGATGCTCCTCTCCCTTTCCTGCCAGTTGGTCAGAGCCTGGTTTAGCTCAATTCTTTATCGGTATGAAATGCCTTCTGTCTTTTGTACTTTTACTTTGATCCTGGGGGAACAGGATTGGTGTAGCGAGCCTAGGGACCTTGCAAGATCTCTCCTCCCTGCCCTGGGCTCCCAGGCACTAAAAGCCCCATCACTCTCTCTCCCAGGGGAGGGGGGCCCTTAACAAACTATTCACTCCAATCAGGGTGAGTGCCCCACCACTGTGCCTGCCCTGCTCTTGGCAGACGCACTCCTCCCAATGGAAGCCCCTCACCCGGACTGTTGCTTTTTAATCCTACCCTCAAAGTTTTAGTTTGGTCCCAAAAGTTACATGACAAGAAAAGCGTGCCAGCCTCCAGACTCCCAAGCTTTGTGGGGGAGGGGGGTATTTGTGGGGCAGTAGATGGTACTTACAGCAAATCAGGTCAACTCAAGAGGACCTCCCTGAAGCTCAGCTCCAGCCGGCAGAGCAACTTGTGCACAGCCAGTCTGTGCAGCGTGACTCCCGACACCTTTGATGGCAGCCACCTCTGGCTGGGTGAGGGGGAAGGGGGAGGGGGAGATGATGGCATGTGTGCCCACAGAGATGGCTCTGAGTGCCGCCTTGGGCACCCATGCCATAGGTTTGCCATCACGGCCCTACATACATAAATCTGTATGGATCAGAGATTGCTCAAAAAACTTGTTCACCTACATGCAGGTGAACAAGGTTCACCTACAAAAAACTTGTTCACCTACTTGGTCACCTACATGCGAACATTATGCAACTTATTGAAATAAAGATATGTGTCTTGGGCAGCTCAATCCAGATAGGGGGACAAACACACAAAGGGAGCAGCAGAGGGTCATGCCAATATGTATGTTCCTTCTGCTAGTGCAAGTGTATCCCTCCACCCCGGTAGAAGGGGGCAAGGGTACCAGCAGTTAGCTGCTCTTCAGCTCTGCAGTGACGAAGTTGGAGCCACCATGGAGCAGTGCTGGCATATGCTCAGATCTGGCAAGGGGGGACATTTCCAGGGGTGGAGCCATAGTTAGTCAGCTTCCACCGGCATTCCAGCATTCCGGGAATGTCGGCCCCCAAACTTGCACCCTTATGCTGCACAAAAGAGTGGAGTAATCCTGTGCTGCCTATGGGGCAATTTGGGCATCAGGAGAAGCTTTTGTTTTCCCTCCCTTCTATGCACCCAAACCCCCTCAAGCCACTGCAGCACTCACCCTCCCCACTGGATTGCACTGTAAATGTTTTTTTTTTAAATTACACATTCATAGAAGTACGAATGTTTCAGTGCAGTGAAAAAAAGGAAAGAAAAACAGGAGTTTTCCTTCCTAAAAATAACAACCCACAAATGGTAAGTATTTTCCAGTATGGAAAGTGGCTGGAATACTATGGCTGGAATACTATGGCTACCCCACCTTTTATCTTATTAAAAAGTAAATCTAAGAAAACACACTGCAACTTCTACTGCATTTGTTACTTACATGTGAAAGTTGACTGTGGTAGTTTCACAAAATGTTTTGCCATTCTTCAGAATAAAAATTGCATAAACATCCAGTTCGTCTTTTTATCAGATATATAAACTGATCCATAAGAACATAAGAACATAAGAACAAGCCAGCTGGATCAGACCAGAGTCCATCTAGTCCAGCTCTCTGCTACTCGCAGTGGCCCACCAGGTGCCTTTGGGAGCTCACATGCAGGAGGTGAAAGCAATGGCCTTCTGCGGCTGTTGCTCCCGATCACCTGGTCTGCTAAGGCATTTGCAATCTCAGATCAGAGAGGATCAAGATTGGTAGCCATAAATCGACTTCTCCTCCATAAATCTGTCCAAGCCCCTTTTAAAGCTATCCAGGTTAGTGGCCATCACCACCTCCTGTGGCAGCATATTCCAAACACCAATCACACGTTGCGTGAAGAAGTGTTTCCTTTTATTAGTCCTAATTCTTCCCCCCAGCATTTTCAAAGAATGCCCCCTGGTTCTAGTATTGTGAGAAAGAGAGAAAAATTTCTCTCTGTCAACATTTTCTACCCCATGCATAATTTTATAGACTTCAATCATATTCCCCCTCAGTAGTCTCCTCTCCAAACTAAAGAGTCCCAAACACTGCAGCCTTTCCTCATAGGGAAGGTGCTCCAGTCCCTCAATCATCCTTGTTGCCCTTCTCTGCACTTTTTCTATCTCCTCAATATCCTTTTTGAGATGTGGTGACCAGAACTGGACACAGTACTCCAAGTGCGGTCGCACCACTGCTTTATATAAGGACATGACAATCTTTGCAGTTTTATTATCAATTCCTTTCCTAATGATCCCCAGCATAGAGTTTGCCTTTTTCACAGCTGCCATGCATTGAGTTGACATTCCCATGGAACTATCAACTAAGACGCCCAAATCCCTTTCCTAGTCTGTGACTGATAGCACTGACCCTTGTAGCTTGTATGTGAAGTTTGGATTTTTTGTCCCTATGTGCATCACTTTACATTTAGCTACATTGAACTGCATTTGCCATTTCTTAGCCCACTCACCTAATTTATCAAGGTCTGCTTGGAGCTCTTCGCAATCCATACAGGCCCATCCTATTCATGATTAATAGAAGCAAGTCCCATTGCTCCCAAGTAAGGATTATTGTCTGAGGTTATGTAATTTCATTGTGATGTTGTTTCTCATTCGTAATCATTCTGCAGATGCTTAAATAGTTCCTTGCTTGACTATAGAATGTTTCTAAAATTTCAGAAAAAAATACTATTACTTATAAGAGATATCACAATTTAGTGCAATTTCTTCAACTAAACTTCTGAGAATGAGAAACAAACCTATCCTGATACTGATATCTGCTGGGAGGGAAATACCCTTTTCACAGCAACAAATGTGCACTCCAGTCATTATTGGACCAGGAAGGTTATTAAAATAATTCCTCATCCTCTCCACTAAATAGAGACCATTTTGAAGCTTATCATCTCATATAACTTCCAACTCTTCCAAATCAGTTTGTTAGTTTCCTGATCTAAGAACATCATAAAGAAATTTAACCAAACTGAAGTATTGTTCCTTTCTTTAAAAAAAGGGGGAAAGAACAAAAGGGAAATGCTAAAAAAAATTTTCAAGGCAAATATCCTCTGTAACATACTGTCTCCCTGTGGCATCAACTCAGATTTTGCCCAATGAAATCAAACATCCAGAAAAGATTCAAAAAGTATTATCATGCTTATTAATGCAAAAATGGAAGGCTGAGGTTACAAAATAAGTAACAAAAGATCATTGGCATAAAGAATAATTTTAAATTCCAAAGAGTTATGTATGTCGCCAGAATAAATCAAAAATCAAAAATAACATGATAAAGAGGGCAACCCCATTTAATATCCCTCTAAAGAAGGAATGACTCAGAAGATGCCATTATTCAGCACCCTTGATCTGGGAAGAATAAAGAATAAAGAATTCAAATCTACTTCAAAAATTCATGAGGAAAACTGAATTTGGTCAATTTGGTCAAAGATATACTTCTAGTATATTTTGTCAAGGAAGTGTCAAGAAAGAGGATAGCATTTGACCAGATCTCTTTATTATTTAAAGCAATCACATCAGTGACTAGCCTAAGATTATCACAACCTACCTTTTATAAATCCTATCTGGTCTACATGTACCAAAATTGTAACAATCTTTTGAAGCAAGAACAACAGTGAACATCTTAGCATCTACATTCATCAAACAAATACATCTCAAATGTCCATACAAACTGTAGCCAAGTGTGATTTTGGAACTCCATTTGGTAACTCATTATTATACTGTGAGCTTACTCTATTCATCAAATGCATATCCACATCAAAAGGTTCTTCTGGTTTACATTTCTGAAGCTTACTTCTAGGGACATCATGACAGACTGAAATTTTGATTTCCTGAAAATATATGTTATTACGACTACCTTACTGCATATCAAAAGCCTCCAAATAATAGCTTTTTACTATTTCATTATACTTTCAACAGTTACATTTCAAACACTATTTAAATGTTACACTCACAGTCCAGAAACAATGCTTCTCCAAATAAATGAATGAATAAACACGAAATCAGAACCAGGCAGTGTATTCAGTGACCAGATATGCTATTGAATTGGAATGTTATTGAAAAGCCATTAGGGACACAGTAAGATAGAGTCATAGCAACCTCCAATAAACATTTTCACATTTATTTTGCTAGAATGTTTTTTCCTTGGTTTCTAGCATTCTTAACATCAGCATTTCCTGATGAACACAACAGTCAACAGGAGACCATATTTTCAGAATGTGACTCTGTTAACTTCCCATTGAAGTCAAAGGTCAGATCTTTTTTTAGTAGCACTATAAACATTGTAATTAAGAAAGAAAGCATAGAAGTAAGCTCATGTGAGGAGCAAAACACTACAAAATATTTATGTTGATTTTTAAAGATATGGCATAAGTAAATATTTGCAAAAAAATAGGTAACAAACATCACCAAATTTTAATGTGTGGTAAAAATGTAAAGGAAAAAAGATGTAAAGGGGAAAAAAGTCAAATCCTCTGCAGAGAGGAATTGCTACCCCACAGAAGATATCAGAAAAAAAGTCGAGGGAAAAAGGGGGAAAGGGGGGTGGGTAACTGATCTCCTGACACTTTGGGGGGGGGGAGCTTGAGAACGAAATACTGTTGGGAGTCGTTAGTGCATAAATACTTAGACCACAACACAATACCCCCAGCAAATCCCAGAAAAGAGCAACAAAGGCTCACTGCTCTCATTTTTAAAGTCCCAGAGAATTATCACAGTGAAAATTTGCTCAGTGGCAAAGTATCAATATGCTTAGTGATGTGCTAATATCAAGAGGTAATCATGGCATCTTAGAAATTCAATGGAGTTGTAAAGATTCAAGAAAAAGGACGTCTCGCTTTGTTGCTTTGCTGCCAGTTAAAAGATCACTTAGGTGCCCAGAACCAAAGAATTCAGCTGCCAAAACTTTCAAACATATGTAAATGAAATGAAGCTCAGAAATACTATAAAAGTTCCTCAGCAATGGACTTTGATTAAAGATGAAGGAGGATTTATACATTACAGCTGCCACAAAAGCAGCAATCCCATATGCCTTGTCCTTTTTCCGTTTGTTCATAAGCAATAAAAAAATCAAAGTGTCAGCCACACTTTGGGGCTAGTGGGGCGAGAAGCGGAATCAAAACAAGCGAGACATGCTTTTCCTTCCCTGGGCTGGCACTCTTTCCCAAGGCCTGACGGCGGTGGGGTGCATGCAGCTGGGCTGGAGGGGGAGAGGCAGAGCCCAGCTTGCTCGCTTCTCTGCCGCCGCCTAACAATGGGGCTGCACTAAGCCGCCATGGTGCTGGTGGGAGCAGCAGCAGAAAAAGTAGCAACAGCCGCCGCCAGCTTCCTGCTGAGAACCGCTCTTCCTCCTCCTCCTCCTCCCTTGGTGATGCTGAACCAAAAGAGCAACATGGGCAAGAAGAACAAGCGCGCCAACAGCAGCAGGGACGAGCAAGAAAATGGAGCCCTGGCAGCAGCGGTGGTGGCAGCAGCTGGGGCAGCAGCGGGCACCATAAGTGACCTGGGTGCGGTGGCCGCTGCGGGAGGGAGCGGGCCCATGGGAGCCACAGGAGGCAATGGAAGTGCGAGCAGAGCAGCAGCTGCGATGGGTTCAGCTTCGGCCGACGCCAGGCAGATGGGAAGGGGAGGGGAGGGCCTGGCCGAGTAGGACAGGGTAGCCAGTAGGGAGAGTGGAGTGTCATCATCTCATTGCCACATCACAGCGTGAGCACATGATGACGGGGCCAAGCATCACAAACAAAATGCCCAGGGACGGCACAGCAGCCAATCAGGACTTCCGTTTGTATTGCATTCCGCGGCAATGCAAACCAGGGGTTTCTGGAGCAAGAAGAAGATCCATATCAACCGAGTGATGTGTGAATGATGTCGAGCAACAAAACTGAAACAAAAAGGTCAGGATGTTGATGCGGATTGCATTAATTCCAGAGAAAACCTTGTGTGCGAAAAAGCCCAGTGAGACTTAAAATGATAGAGAATTCTCTCTTTGTTACTGTTATGCTGAGATACATTATGCCAATGTGTGGTTTTATTTTACTTACTGGTAAACAATTAATAGTAATTGTTGTACCAAGGAGCATTAAGAACCTTACAGAAATAATATTTTCAAAAAACTTTCACCTCATATAAACTCTAGTTAAAATGATGAATTAAATTATCTCAGATCCCACAGAAAGGACCACAGGACATGTATAGGCTAGTAAAAGAATTTTTTAAAAAGCAGGAAAAGTACAGTAACCTTTTGTCCTTAGGTAAACAGATACATTTTTCCTCTACATTACATAAGTGCTTCATATTAAAGGGTGAATCATTTAAAGGTATCATATACCCAAAGAGAGACCCAGAGCTGCATAATAAGGAATGGAGGAATTTGTTAACCTCAACATCCACAGCTATAAACTTAATCTGTCAGGCAAAAGAAGTTTATTTCACCCCAAGGCAAGAATATTTTCCCTGCATCATTATGGATGACAAGTCTGGCTCCATACCCCATCATTGAAGTGTCAGGATTTTGTTAAAAAAATTGCCACAACATGCTTGGTTATCTTGCCCTTAGGTGATGTAGGAGTTAACTGTGCCTTCAATATGCTTAATGTCATCTCTGGCCTTTGTTTTTCCTCCCAGAGTTTATAGGCCTTTTTGTCCCTTACTGCATTCACGTAAACTGAATGATGAGCTTATTCCACATAGCCAGAGGAGACAAGGAGGGAGACATGTCCACATTTTATAGATACATGTTGACTAATACCCTGGAAGAAGAGAAAAATTTCCAAAATAATACATACTATTCTTCCACAGGGATAAATTCAGATGCAGACTTGTCATTAAGCTCAGAAAGAATCCATACTTAAAATTCTCTCCTGAAGAATGGACAGGATAACCGAGAACCACCAGTGTCAGTCCAGTGGCCCTCCCCCAATGGCATCATAATTCTGATCTGAGATGATAACAGCACAGGACACTGCTGACGATGGGAAAACCTGTTAAATGTAGTAAATTGACATTGTCAGTCTCTGTCAATGTGCAATTTCAAAGGAATAATTTCCCTAAATATGTAAGATTTTCACTTTTTAAAAAGTACCTCTAACAAAATCTCATATTTTGTGCAAAAATATTTGTTAAGTTTTCTGAATTGATTAAAAACACATAATTTTCAAAAGCTAAAACACTGATGCCAATGATCTGCTGATATCTTTGATCAGAATCATTCAAATCAATGAAATTGTTATAACAAGGCATATGAAAATGGATATTTCCTATTTCCTTTGTGGAGTTATATATGGAAACATCCCACGGGTACACCTGAGGATGGTCCTAGTCATTAACTTATTATGTACAAGTTACATGAATTACATATTATTCACAGTTTTTCCATACAACCTCGTTAAAAATACAGCCTGTGAATATGAAACATCACATTGACAATAAAGTTAAAACCTCTGCATAATATTTGAACCCTCAATAGTCTCTCTTAAAATACTTTAAAATGTCTAACATTTATTTCATAAAAATTCTATTACTATTAAAAATGGCTATATATCCCAATTATCCTGCTATGCAAGCTCAATTTTAAAATGTATAGAAACAGCTATGGGTGAATATAAGGAGCCTCATGACACAGACTGGTAAGCTGCAGCACTAAGCAGTGCTCTGCTCATGATCTGAATTCAGTCCCAATGAAAGTTGGTTTCAGGTAGTTCAAGGCTGACTCAATGAAAGTTGGTTTCGGGTAGTTCAATGCTGACTCAGCCTTCCAGCCCTCCAAAGTCAGTAAACTGAATACCCAGCTGCTGGAGGTAAAGTGTTAACAACTGGAGAAGGCAATAGCAAACCACACCCCAAACACAGTCTGCGTAGTAAACATGATATGACGCCACCCAATGGGTCACTAATGCTTGCACAGAGATCTACCTACCTACCTATGGAAAAATATCAAATATTCCGATCATGCCGATGAAAGTTGTGCACTTGAAGCCTTGCCAAAATGTAAGCACAACACTTTCATCTGCAGAAATCTGTAGTCATGCATTATTATTAACTTTGAAGAACAGATTGGGCATTGTTCCACCATCTTTAACACCACCTTTTTATCTGGAAGTCTAATGACAGCAACACCTATGCATATTCTAAATAAGAAAAGTCCACAAAAGTATATTTAAGAAAAACTTACCAGCATGTCTAAATTACAGCACAATTAAAAAAGGAGGTACACCCCTCTATTTCCATTGCACTTTTTGAAAGGGGAAATAATGATTCATCTTCTAGCTGCCATGAAGATAACAGTTCTGGATCAAGTTTGGAAAACCCAAATATTGGATTTGCAATGGGAGAATAGCAGATATTGAATCCCTATAGTATAGGTCCACAAGAGTTTTCAAATATCCTGTGCTATGTTTCAAATGTCAATTTGACCAATTAAGCCATAGTAAGCAAAATGAATACAGCTGGTAAAAAAAAGGCCTTTGATGTTTTGAAATATTAATATTCCTAATCTATATTTTAATGCTAATCATCATCTAATATTTCTATTTTCTTCATTCTTTGCTGATGGAAAAATAAAAAGTTCTTTCATGCTAATAATTTTAACGGGGACGGGGGGAATAGTAATATTTATCTCAAGCCTCATTTTTTTCACAAACACATAAAGAAACCAGCAGTTATATTGCCAAAACAGAAGATGGAAAAGAATTTGAAAGAAACAGTCAAATAAATTAGCAGCTGTTGCGCTAAACAAAAGAACAGAAACTTAAAATTATATCCAGCCAACCTTTAAAAATTATGAAAACACAATATTGGTAATGAGGAAGCTGCCTATCGGAGAACTACGGAGCTGAGGAGCACCCTGTAGCAGATCAGTGATTAATGAGAAAGTCCCCAAAGCAGACTCATGATTGATGAATCTCCTTGCGGCTTGGTGTGGATGGAGAAAAAGCACCCTGTAGCAAAAGGCAATGTGGATTCATGCCTTGCAACACATCAATAACAGAGTGAGAATAAGGTTGCCTTCTTGCCACAAGTTTCCAAGCCATGCTGATAAATGCAATGGTCACAAACCAGTTAGGCTGTTTCTGCAGGGTCCAAAAACAGCACCCTAGGGATGGTAAAAACACCATCCCTGGGGCACTATTCGCACAGCTGCTGCTGTGGGGAAACGCTGCTTTCAAAACTGGACTTTTTTTTTCAGTCCACAGCCAGCCTGCCTAGTCTCCCCCCCCCACACACACACACTTTCATGCATGCTTCTCCCTTGTCTTCCTCCTCGTTGCCAACTATGTCCCACTTCTTCTCCTGCCATATCATTTCTAATACCTATGGCCTCCCAGCTCCTGAATAACTTTAGATTTTAAAAAATTAAATAACCGTATCAATAGATTGATAAATCAATACTAAAAAATGTAAAAATAGTAAGACTAGTTGATCAGTCCAAACTCCTGATTTGCCTCTGCACTTGATCAACAAACTGGGCTGTGTCCAGCCTCATGATTCCAGACCACTTACATCTGTCTCATTTAGCAACAGTGGCAACGTGGCTGCTGCCCCTTCCTTTCACCGTCCACCTGCAGTATAAGGAACACCACAGCTGTGCCCAGACTTACCAGCTGATGAAGAAGGAAAAAGAGCCAGCAGGAATATCGCAATGGCAGCCAGCCTAGCTGCAGGATTTCATTCTTCTTGGACCTGCTCAAGGGTGGAGGCATCAATGCCTGCCAAAGGGCTAGAGTGAGCAGGCCAGCTTTGTTCACCCACCTCTCCCAAGAGCAACCTCAACTGCACTATCCTTCTAGCTGCCAGGCCATGCTGAACATGTCTGCTTAAAAAGTCATGGCAGTATTGACAACCCATCATTGGGCACTCTGCTGCATGCAAAGGAGAGAGAAATCCACACCTGCCACCAACCTCATGGATGAATTAAAAAGTAAATACAACAATAAACATAGTATAGCTTTCAGATGAAAAGGCAAAAGCAATACAGTGGCACACCAAGCTGAAACACTGGATCACAGGAAAGGTGGTTTAAGAAAGCAAATAAGGCAGAATTGGGATCCAACCAGTTCTCACCACTTTTCTAGAAGTGGTTACTAATTTTTTCTGAGTGCCGAGAAGGGGTTACTAAAACAACCTCCCTGCCCAATAGGGACTGGAGGTGTGTGTGTGAGGCGGCGCCACTGTTTGAATCCCACCACCATCGGAACCTGTTATTAAACTTTTTGGATCCCACCACTGAAATAAGGTGTCTGAAAGCTTTAAAGATGAAACTTTGACATATAATGGATTTGTTAAAATTCAGATCCCAAAACAGAGCAAAATGCCCACATGAACGGCACAAAATAATTTTGATTTCTTTATTGTTGCTAACTTAGCCCAGAAAAGCTCTGAACCAGTGTTGAAGTGCTGCAAAGGGATCAACTTAATGTTAAACAAGATTTAACATTTAACCCTCCAGCGTTCTGTCATTCCAAGTTCCTGAATATGCCCAAAAGAAATAAGATTTGTGCATTCTGAATAACCCATTTGTGTCCAGTGACTGCCCTATAAATAAAGACCTGATTGAAATTTCTGTATTCCCAGACTTGTTGTTCCAACTGATGTGGGATACAGAAGAACTTAATTCATGGGTTAAATTCTGACAATGCTCCTAACTTTTGTAGTGAATTTACATTCATGCAGAATTCTGACAATCTTTGGATCAAAGTTTCATCCGCTATCGTCTGCTAGACCTTTACTTAATCATACTAGTGTTTCAGAAGCAAAAAATAATAATCTGTTCTCATGAAAACCATTTGAAAAGTTTCTCAAATCTGGATGCATGCTCATCTAGATAGAGAATTTATGCTAAAATTCTACATCTCCTTATGTGTGCTAAATCCTCCTCCAAATTCAATTATTTTAAACATACATAACTGGCATAAACATTTATTTAAAATAGTGGGATTTATACAACAGTAACTATGCCAGTATCACACCTTTATTTTATTAAAATCACACTTCAATTTGTTAAATCATGCCTGTTGATCCTAATGGAAAAATAAATTAATAGTAATAATCCATAGGATTATAGAGCAGAGGTTAGTGCATAACCTTTTAATATTTAAAGACTGATGACACAGTATATTTTCATTCCGCAGTAATTTAGTGCAGAAATTCACATTGATTACTTAAAAGGCTATTCCATTTTAATTCCCATATTTAATTGTTCTTTCTGTTCAGTAAATGGTTGCCTGAATCAAGTACAAGATTATTTTATTAATTTTGCATTATTTAAAGATAGTTCTGCTCTACCTTACTGGTTCATGTTGCCTCTGGATGCCCTTCAGGTTTTCAGAAAAAGCACAGATTATGAATTTTTCACTAATACAAAACCTGAAACCCTACAGTGTTCAGTAGCCCAAGCTGAATTTAACCCCTCCAGGTGTACAGAACAACAAAAAGAAAATAGTCGATCCTTCCATTCCCAGGGAATAACTCTACCAAAGACAAAGGGGGAAAATATAGGCTTAATAGAGAATGCAGTCCCACCTTACCTTCTGCTTTCTTTAAGAAAAGGTGTTTACTAGACACACACTTTGGGCCTCAATTTCTTTAATTACTATTATGGGATAAGCTGTTGTTCCAGAAAACCTCCAAGACAGGTTAAGCTTTAAAATATGCTTACATCTAATTCTATAGGATCAACAACAAAACCACTGAATTGAGGTTTGGATTTGGATTTTACCAAAATGAATAGAAGCACATGACTGTCTTTTCACTGATATTAAAGCTTCCTGCTTTTCAGTATTTAAGAAGATTAATTTCAGGGATTTTCCACTTTACGGTAAAGAATGAATTCTTGTTTACTTTTTTCAGTAAAACCATATTTTATAAAACCATATTTTTATTGGTAAAACATCTTACAACTTTATCACTAGAGCATGTAGAGCTAGAATCTACTTACTTAAAAAGTAAGCATGAATGTTTTATCTTCCTTTTAATCTCAACCAAGAACAAATTCATGTGCAAGTTTTCCATACAATCTAGTTGAGCTCTGAAGAGAGCAGGAAGTGACAGAGGAAACCAGGAAGCCTGACACAGTACAACTCACATTATCAAGGCAAGAAGCCAGCATGGTCTGTGCTAGGCTACTGGCAAATTCTAGTGGAAGCAGGGAGTAGGTATAAATTTTTTATGGGGGCATGGCCATGCCTCCCGCCCCTGGGGGCATGGCCATGCCTCCCCAAGCCCCGCCACCAGTTTCAGTGCTTATAAAAGCAGCTCTCCAAGGCCAGGGACAGCAGACTCCCCTGCACTGCCCTTCCATGCCCCCCCCCACCAACTGGGCTCTCAGCCAGCAGCTGGCAGCCCCTTCTGCCCTCCCCTCTGGGCAGAGGTGTAGCTAGGGGGAATGGAGCCCATGCAAAATCTGAGTCCCCCCCCACCACATGGGCAGCCACTGTGATGCTGGAATCCACCCGCAAACAGCATCCCTTTCAGTGGTGTTTAAACTAGAGAGCCCAAATTCTCCTTTTAATTCCACCTTAAAGGGAGAATCTAGGGTCCCCAGTTAGAACAACATTGAAAGTGATGCTGTTTTGCAGTGAATTCTCCCCCACCCTGAAACAGCATCACTTTCAATGTTTAAAGTGGGGACTCAGATTCTCCCTTTAAATTTATGCCGAAGGGCGTGGATTTAAAAGGAGAATCTGGGGAAATTTGGTGAATACTTGCTGTCAGGGGTGCAATTGTTAAGCTAGCAGCACCAAACTTTCAGGGTATCTTTAGAAGACTCTTCTAAAGATACCACCCAGGTTTTGTGAAGTATGGTTCATGAGGTCCAAAGTTATGGACCCTCAAAGGTGTAGCCCCCATTGCCTATTAGCTCCCATTGGAAACAATGGGGGATGGGGCACCCCCTTTGGGAGTCCATAGCTTTGGACCCCCTGGGCCAAACTTCACAAAACCTGAGTGGTATCAGTAAGATACACGTCTTATGATACCTCCAAGGTTTGGTGAAGTTTGGTTCATGAGATCCAAAGTCATGGGCCCTCAAAAGTGTAGCCCTCATCTTCTATTAGCTCCCATTGGAAACAATGGGGGATGAGGGCACCCCTTTTGGGAGTCCATAACTGGACCCCCTGAATCAAACCTCACCAAACCTGGGTAGAATCATCAGGAGAGTCTCCCAAAAAGTCCCTGAAATTTTGGTGCCACTAGCCTAAAAACTGCACCTCCTGCAGACCAAAAACAAAAAAACACTAAAAATAGGGGGAAACCCACAAACAGGGGCGGAGCTTCGGACATGTAATGGGGGTTGAACCCAAAGACCCCCCCTTACCTACATCCTTGAGTGGAAGATCAGTGGCCCACTCTGCATGAGCCACTACAGCAGTTTCCCACCGGCATATATGATGCCGATGGAGCCCTGGGGCCGTTCATACGCTGAGGTGCGAGCAGCCCTTTATGGAGATGCCTCCATTTTCTTTCCCTACACTACCCTTCTCTCCCTGTGGAGAGATGGTAAGTGTAGGGGTAATGGAGGTGCCAAAAAGCAGCGCCAGCAGGGGAACGCTGTTTCCCAAAAGCTTCGCTCATTGAGCGAGGCAGGAAAACAGAATTTCTGGCCCAGTGGGGTGGGGGGGGGAAGCATGGCTCTGCCTTGTTGTGGAGGTGGCAGCTGTGTGACCAGTTCCCCAAGGATAGCATTTTTACCATTCATGGGGCGCTGTCTTTGGCCCGGGCAGAATGGGCCAGTGTGAGACCTTCATAACTGGAACGTAGAAACAGTTACAGTTAAGGTAACTCTATCTAGTCCTCAAGTATAAATAATAACAGGAAAACACACTAATAGTAAAAATCAACCAATGGCACAAGTAGGGAGGTACAACTAGAGAAAAGAAACATTTATATAACCATCAGGCAGAAATGAAGGAAAAAAATAAGTACTCTGGTCTCAGTTTAGGAATATATTTAGGAACAATGCTTAATAATGAAAACATTAAAGATATCAGTCGGTGAGAGGACTTCTATCTGGACTTCACCCCACAGTTCAGAATTAGTAGAAAACACTGCTGAAATTAACTGTATTCCATTTCAGATGCGAGAAAACTAATAGTCCAGCTGAGTGGCAGACTACACAGCCTGGGAATGAGCTGACTATAGCTAAAGCTTTAAAATTTCTGGAAGTTTTGAAGCCACCAAAAACAATTATTGTTGTTTTCCAGACAATCTGAAACATATGCAAACTTACTTTCCTATCTCAGACAAAGAATTTATGACATTGAGAGACATTCTGATTTAAGCCTCACTCTGGAATATCTGGCTCCAGAAACCTTTAGATTTCAGATGAAATTAGCGTCTTATCTATTTTTCTAGAGAATAAAAATCAAAGGAGGATGTTTTCATTGGTTTGAAGCAACACCCTGCCATCTGCTGTCTTAGAGGGTAGATTCAAGAAAATCCCCTATGAACAGAGGCACTGTGGTTGCTCCTTGGGAGAAGTTGATTCGCTTGAACACAAGTTGCTTAAGAGAAGAAAATCTGGGGCCTATTTTGATTGAATGGGCTGGGAAATAAAATAAATGGAAATTGAACTATTTGTTGTTGGATAAGGACCAAAGAGTTTCCAGTGATGTAGCCCAGTTTTGTGTTTTAGTAAACAAATACAGGAGAGCAGGTAGACAGGAGACCCTTAATTCCGGTAGAGGAATGTCAAAATAAGTTTTACTTTATATTTTAACATTCTTATCTCTTCATTTGTAAATTACCTGGAATTCAGCCTTTTATGAATTGTTGTTTTACTGGTTGTTAACCATAAATAAACTACTACTTCTACTACTACTTCCCTATCAAACCAAAGTTTCATTTGCTCCTTTAATATCACAAAATTTATAATTTATAACCCAGTTATACAATTGTACCATTTGTACCATATTTATGGAATTTATACATATATTCATTTTCTTTAACACTTTTTAGAAGTGCTGTATATACTCGCATATAAGTCAAATTTTTCAGCACATTTTTTGTGCTGAAAAAGCCCCCCTCAACTTATACATGAGTGAGGTGTATTTTAAAAAATATTTAGGGTATTTATTTTGTCAGCCACCAGGGGGCACAGTTTTTAAGCTAGTAGCACCAAAATTTCAGGTTATCATCAGGTGACACTCCTGATGATACCAGCCAATTTTGGTAAAGTTTGGTTCAGGGGGTCCAAAGTTATGGACCCCCAAAGGATCCAAAATAAATACCCTAAAATGTTTCCAATGGGAGCTAATAGTAGATGGGGCTACATTTTGAGGGTCCATAACTTTGGACCCCCTGAACCAACCTTCACCAAACCTGGGTGGTATCATCAGAGGGGTCTCCTAAAGATACTCTGAAATGTTGGTACTGCTAACATAAACATTCCTCCCCTAACAGGCACCCTCAAATCTTCCCCAGATTCTCCCTTTAAATCACACCCCCTTCTGAGTGGATTTAAATGGAGAATCAGGCTTACCAGTAGCTGCTGCATTTCCCACCCTCGACTTATATGTGAGTCAATAAGTTTTCCCAGTTTTTCGTGGTAAAATTAGGTGCCTCGACTTATATGCGGGTCGACTTATACACAAGTATATACGGTACTTGGAAAACAACAGAAAAGGAGTCAGGGTTCTATGGGGCCCACAATGAACACACTAAGGAGCCCTGTCCTAGTACAACTCTACTGCAGTAATTCCAAACCTGGGGTATATGTACCCCCAGGGGTATGCGCAGGAGTGCTTGGGGGTATGTGAAAAAATATGTAATGAGTTTGCTAGTATGGGGATACAATTTTAAGAAAATTGGTTGCCAGAGGTTAAGTGAAATTAAAAAGGTTGGGAACCACTGCTGTCCTGCATTGACAGTGTTCTGTCTCAGTACAAAGAAATTTCACTGGGGTCTCCATACAATAAATCTAGCCAAAGAACAAGTTAGAGTACATTCACCAAAGTTAATTTTTGCTTATACTTTGTGATGAGAAATTTTACTTAGACTATCATAACTGTATAATTACAGTCAAAGAGGAGAAATGTATGATTTGCAACTACAAATATAGTATCTCGTGGTTGGACTATAAATATTCTTGTAATTACATAAGGTTCTATTGATCCAACTCTGTGATAGAATAACTGTTGCCCTAATAAGATTCACATTTGACTTATTTTTTAAATTTCACAAATAGTTCACCTGGAACATTTACAAACAAATCAATTAATATTGACCCAACGATCAATTGCTGCACAATATGAAAGCAGTTTTGAGATGTTTGATGTTCTCTACAGCGAAGCTTCGTCTTCTGTTGATTAATGTTAATTTTCTTTAAAGTATTCACAGCACTAGAAGTTTAATTAAAAAAGAAATTAGAAAGTCTATAAGAACTGGAGAGCATCAATAACCAGGACTGGGTATCTTGCACTTTAACTGCCCGCTATACATGTGGTTCCTATAAAAATAAATTGAAACGAACTTCTGACATGTATCACTGACACCTGCACTTCAAAAGATGGAGTATATAATATTAGATTTCACTAATACTAATAAAGATTAATTACCTGCTTTTAAAATTATTCTCACATTATCTACTTAAAAATATCATTTTATATGGGGCCCTCAGAAACACAAATTACAAAGTTCTTCAGGGATTAAGACAGACCTACACTGTAAGTGCAGCAAAAGTGGTTTGAACACACATTTCATACCCTGAAAAAAATGTCTTAAATCAACCCCACTTCAAATATATGCTGGTCTAAACCCCAAGTATACAAAAAGAAATCAATGTAAATAATAATTTCTGATATATATTCAAAAACTGCTCTGAGTACTATTTTAATTAGCATTCTTGGTTCTTGTTTTATTTCATTCTAATGTTGTTAAAAACTGAATTTTTAATTTTAACTGAATTTTAAAACTGCACATTCTCTTCATAGCACATTGGCATACAATTGGTTGTACCAAGTCATTTTGGCCAATGGGTGAGGACATATATGCATACATCACATATTCCTCTTAGGCCTAAGCTATTTTTAACTAACATGAATATGAAACAATAGGAATATAAGAAATATGAGAGAGACTTCCCATTCTGTTTAACAGTCACGTTTACTCCCTGGGAACACATCCATCCCAATTTAGAGGAAGGGGCAATGAGGACTAACATTCCCTTGTTGTGATTATTATGCCTGTGCTGGCCAGCACCAACCCCCCAATGGCCATGTTTTTTTTAAATGAACCCACAGATCTCAACAACCAACCACCACATTCCCCAAAACAGGGAGTGTACCAATATTACAAAAGTTGTGATGGCTGAAATCAGTAAGCCCCCAACCAGCATGTTCTTATGGTCAAATGAGAATTGTCATAAAAATGGAAAAAAGAATGGAAATAACAGCAAAATGAGGCAGTTATCTACCACAGCAAATACAAACTTTTGCATATACCTACCTGCATATGGGCTACTGTCTATTGGGGAAAAACCTGGGGAAAGGGGGACGAGGTAGCAATAAGGCAAGTGGGGAAGGTGTTTGGAGAAAATCAAAAGGAGAAAAGAAGCAGTCAGACTCCTCTTCCCACTAAGAGGTGCCACAAAGGCACAGGAGCCAAAGGCTGGCATAATAGCAAGATATTGCTCTCTACAAAATGGATGCCTCTTAGAGGATTTTGGTGCCGATCTTGTGTATCAAGCCTGGGCAGGAAGGCTGGCTAGTAAACATTTTCCCTGGCCCTAAGGTGTGCCAGACTAGACAATGGGGTTGGCTAATCTCCACTGTATCATTCTATGGTGATTTAAGCAGCACTGAGTTGATCATTTACCCTATCTGCACCTATTCTAGCTATCAATCAGTATTCAGAACAACCAAAGCTGCCATTCTTGCCAGCTTGCCTCATACTGTCTCAAGATGCATTTCAGGGGTATAAATATTGGTCCTTTGGTCATTTATAATGTGTATGTTTGTGTGTTCTGGATCCATGCACACTCCTACTTGCGCGGGAGCTCTTTTGTTTGGTCCTGAAAATGCTGGTTGTTTCCTCTTCAGTCATGCTCTTCCTGGATGTCTCTTCAAGACTGGTAACAGCCACCCATCCCTGAAACCCTATCCAATTCCCACTTTTCTCTTAAGTCAGCTCTTGAATGCTTTGTGTGACTGTGTCCATTGCTGCAAATATAGTTCTTGGTTTAATATTTTTATTTTTTTTAATGAAACCAGTTTTAATTGTACAACTGCCTGATCATTTGAGTGTAATCAATCCCAGTTACTCCCTCTCACTCTCTGTCTTCAGCTAATTCTCTCCACTAAAGTGGAGATTGCCTACTTGGGGTAACATACAAGCCTAATCCTTCAGAGTAAAGACAGGTGAGAGTCCAGTCTGGAACAGGAAATAAAAAGTTCCAGGGTTCAAAGTAGGGGAACATATAGTGATTTCAGCCAAAGGGTCCAAAAGAGTGAACCAACCATATGGTTGGGGAAGAAGGTTTGGTTTCAAAATCAGCTATAAAAGTAGGAAGTCGGGAGGATGATTTTTATATACACTTAATTATACTATCCAAGGGGGGAGTTGGTACTTAGGGCAATGATGGACCAAAGTGTAGAATCTGGGAATTTCAAGTCAAATTTTAAATACCATATATACTCGCGTATAAGTCGAGTTTTTCAGCCCTGTTTTAAGGCTGAAAAATGCCCCCTCGGCTTATACACGACTCACTGCTTACCAGCAATCACAAGCGCTTGTTCCTGCCCTCCCCAGAGGGCGAAGGGGAAACCCCCCCAGCCAGCGGGCTCTTCAGGCCTCTGCCAAGGCTGGGGGCGTGGCCCGGGATGACCTCCCTGTGGCTGCACAAGCCGCTTGTTGCTGCCCTCCTGAGAGGGTGAAGGCAGAACCCCGAGGCACCCCAGCTGGCTGGGCTTCCTCAAACCCCAGCCGGGAGGCAAAGGGAGCTTCTTATTTGGGCAGTGACATCAGGGGGAGCCCAGCCAGCCAGGAGGCAGAGGGAGCTCCTTATTTGGGCAGTGACTCTCCCTGATATCACTCCCCAATTAAGGAGCTCCCTCTTCCTGCTGGCTGGCTGGGCTTCCTCAAATCTCACCTTCCTACCCTCGGCTTATACAGGAGTTAATAAGTTTTCCCAGGTTTTGGTGGTAAAAACAGGTGCCTCGGCTTATACACGGGTCGGCTTATACACGAGTATATATGGTACTTAGAAAAGAAATGGTCTGTAAGGATAAAATACAAAGTACATTGGGTAGAGTAAAGATAAAATTCAAATTACATTGGGTAGGGTAAGGCAGAAGAGTATACAACTGAGATATGTACAGAGTAAGACAGTTTCTAATGATTGAGAGATTTGTTATCATTCCACATCTTGGGTAGTTAATCAAAGCTGAAATGGGTTAAGGAACATGTCCAAAATCTGAATAGAACCACGATTAATAGCTCCATAGAGTATTCAAGCAGGTGGGATTCTCCATGGGGTATTTCTGCCATTTCAAGGGACCTGAGTTTGATAGTAGGCTAAATATTTTATCCAGAACTCTGGCAGCTAGGTCAGAGGTGTTAGCAAATAAAGGAGTCCCTGTTGGCAGGTTGGCTCTCAAGGTATCAACAGTCCACACTAGAAACCTGCTCCTTTAGAGAGACTGCAACTCCATCTAGTTCTCCCCACCAGTAGCACCTCTCTTTTGTTGGTATTACATTTCAGCCTCCAGGTTCATGGTTTTCAAACCCATCCTAGGAGCAGCTAGAAGCACAGAGAAGAGTGTCATTACATATTGGTGGCAACTCAGCCCAAATCTCTGAACTCTGGTCCAGAAGACTATCAAGATTGACATGTATTTTCCAAATTTGATTGGAAACCTATGTTTGCTAAAGGCACGTGAGTTAACATATTGGTCAATTCATACAATATGAAGTTAAAATTTATTGAAAGAATTACTTTCCTGCATGTGCCAAATTATAAGAACTGAAAAAGGCTTAAGGAATGAAAAACACTGATTTACAGTGTGGTCCAAAACAGAGTTACAACCTTTTAAGCCCGGAACACTGCAGATATTCTTGAGTGATATGAAAAACTGTGCACAACCTAATCTGGAAATAGATGTCAATCTGTGCATATTGTTTCTACTACCCTTATTTACACCAATGGCAAAGCAAGCCTTTTGTCAACTAGAAACTCTACCTTCCACTACTCACACACAATAAACTTTTGGCTTGAGTTAAGACTTTCGAAAAATCTTGCATTCATCAATAGAATTACAGAATCACAAGTTTGCCTACTGTTTTTCTTCCAGTATCTTCAAATAAGAAAAGCAGACATGAAGATCACAGCACCACTGATTTTTTCCTCATAACAAACAGCCTGTCATTCTGTGTTAATCAGATTTGAGCTCTGTTTGTGACTTGGGCCAAATTATCAGCACTGTCAGAACAGTGTGGAATTTATGAGCCTGTATATACAGTAGAACAAGCTCAACTCCAGTGAATATAGCATGCTTTCTAAAAAAATTAATCAAAAACAAAAATGAGCTAGAGAAAGTGACTTATGTTTCATTAAGCTGAAATTCAACCCTTGGGGAATTCCAGGCCTAATCCAACGACTTACTTTTTTTTATTTCTAAGCAGCTCTGGAATTCTCTGACAGCACCCCAAATTTTAATTATTAAAAATGCAAAGAATTTTCAGAGCACTGGTCTGCTCTGTGGCCATTAAGAGACTGAAAGCATGGGAAATGTATCTGGCACACTGCCTGGCATATTTATTGCTACTTATAAATTAGACACTTGAGTAGGGATACAATTTTTATGTAGGCTTTGTCTAAATGAGCTTAATAACAGATGACCAAATAGGAGCGTTATGGGCCTGCTAAAGAATTATACTGCAGCAAATCTGCTTATGAAACAAACAACGAGGAAGAAAGCTGCTACAAATCACATTAAAAAGAGAAGCTTGTCAAAACTTTCCACAAACAAAAGTGTATAAAAATGACAAATACAAAATCCTGGGGAAAAAACATAGAGACCATTGCAAGAATAAAGAGTAGCCTGAGTGTCACTGTTTTGTATGATATTAATAATAGCTAATTCTGCTGCTGGTGTATACTTGTTCAAATGTTTCCACAACAAACAACAGTAGTTCACTAGAGCTGTCCTTACCTATTCAGAACTTGCCAATTGAACTACATATAATGGTTAGAGGAAAATGTTCCTGCAATTGATGCTCAGCAGAATTCAAATACTTAATAGTGCAGTTCTTAAGGGAGGAATCAAGTTCAAATCCTCATCTGGCTTTGGAAACTATCTGAGTGATTTTGGTCCAGTCACATGCTTTCACAGTCTAACAGACCTCACAGGGTTTTTCTGCAAACAAAATGGAGGAGAAGAAAATAATACAAGCTGTTTTTATCCCCACTGTAGGGAAGGGTAGGGTATAAATGAAGTAAAAAATAATATAGCTGAAGATGGAAGGCAGATAAAGGTAGGTTGGTGAGCAACTGAGAAGGACAGAATGAGGCAGGGTAAGAGGAGAAAATATAGGGATTGTCAGGAGGAGGGAAAGGGCAAAGTGTGGTGCCATCCCACAAATACTTCAGGGTTCCCTACCATGCAAGTGAGATTTGCCCAGCACTGGCACCACGCATCAAGGCCACAGTTCTCCTAGGCAGAGGACAGGCTGCAGGAGGGGGAGAGAAGCTGGACAGAAGGGCATATGAATGTAGCTGGCTTTGGTTGGGAAGGAGAGAAAGAATCAGGAAAAGGGGAGAGGCTATGGGGCCTTCCAGGAAAGGGAAAACAAAATAGTGTGAATAGGAAATGAGATGCGTCTTGCAAGTAATAAAATTTATTTAGCAAAATCCCGAAAGTTTCTCTTGGTGTATTCAAGAAAAATTGCCTGAAATTGTATTTCCAGTGGCAACTTGCCTCAGTTAGAATGACAAATATCTCTGGAAAATCAGAGTTCTGTTGGAATTGTGGGAAAAGAGGTACTCTGCTACATGGACTCACAAACTAGTTCAAAGATTTTTGGAATTAGTTTATAAAGAAATAGTACATATTTCTTTTATCCCTTTTGACATATCAACTAGGGGATTAATCTGTTCAGATATTATAGCTTCTATTTTTTTTTCTTTTGCTGCCCTTTCCTTCTTTCCTCCTTGGAGAATATTATATGCCCATTAAGTGTATCTGTTGAATTCTCCACAAGTTTAATTCACTGGTTGCAGATAATGTAAAAAAAATGCAATACGCTGTACTATGTCCACTGAAATAAGTGGATTTAAACTGGAATAACTCTGGATAGTTACTGGAACCTCCCTCTTTGATTTTAACGACTGTACTGCATGATATCTAAGATATGCACCATTCATTTCCCAAAGAGATATCTTTAATTAGTACAATGACTAACAAGCAAGAGACTATCCATAGCAGCTTTACAGATATGAGGACCTGGAATGTCTTTGTCCAAAGTGGCATGGTCTCTAGTCAAGGGAGAGAGACTGGCAGAGAGAAAATCTGAAGGGGCAAGAGGAGGAAGTTATTCTTGAAGTGTGGTTCTTTAAATCATAATATTTTCCCATTAAATCAATATGCTCTTAGAGAGTAATTAATGTCTGCTTACATTGTGGAAACACATTTTCCTTTTTCAAATCCTGTTATCACCGTCAAATTAACTTAATTCAGAAAAAGCTAAAATCTACTCTCTGCCGTGCATCATTAACAATACTCGTTTTATCCGAGATCCAATTAATCATGCTTTTGCTAACTCAAAAGAAATCATAAGTGTTCACAGGTGAAAAAAGGATCAGAGTGAAAGGGGACGTTCTGCCTCTCCACTTCTTTTGGACTTTGATGACAGAGTTAGAAAGTACACAGAGCAGGTGATCTAGCAGATGTTAAGACTTCCAAAAACTTTTGACTGAGTCTCCAATTGAGCAGCTGAGAGGGGAAAATCAGGAGGAAGACATCATGGGGTTTAAAAATTGATAGAAAAATGTGACAAAATGTGAGCAGCAGTGGCGTAGTGGTTAAGAGCAAGTGTACTGTAATCTGGAGAAACTGGGTTTGATTCCCTGCTCTGATGCCTGAGCTGTGGAGGCTTATCTGGGGAATTCAGATTAGACTGTACTCTCCCAACATATGCCAGCTGGGTGACCTTGGGCTAGTCACAGTTCTTCTGATCTCTCTCAGCCCCACCTACCTCACAGGGGCTGTTTCCACACGGGCGAGTGAGCGTGGGTGCACTGACATAGTTGCAGTCAGTGCACCCCCCGAGGCCATTTGCAAACCATTCTGCAAATGGCTCTGGTGCCCCAGCGACCTATGGGGCCACCTTTGCATGAGGCATGCCACTTTTCCCCCCTCTTACCTCTACTCGGCTGCCATTGCTGTAGGAGAGACCAAGGGACATGCCCCCGCAGCCATGGTGACGCCTCTAGGCACAGAGGCCAGGAGGTGTGTTCCCTGGCTTCTCTACAGTGACGGCAGCCGAGAGGAAGTAAGGGGGGGGAAGCAGCGTGGGGAAAACACCACCCTTCACCCGCTGCCATTCACACAACAGTGGGTGGAAGACGCTGCTTTTTTAAAAACTCGCTCAGTGAGCATGTTTTGAAAGCATCATTTTCGCGCCACTTGAGGGGGGCGAGCACGATGCAGCAGCACCAGCTGTGCAAACAGCGCCTCAGGGATGGTGTTTTTACCATCCCTAGGGCGCTGTTTACCATCCCTAGGGTGTTTGTTGTGAGGGGGGAAGGGAAAGGAGTTTGAGTCTCCTATAGGAGAGAAACGGGGGACATAAATCCAACTATTCTTCTTCCAAATATTTTTAAGTCACTGCTGTAAGAAAAAAATTGAGATTACTTAAATATTACTTAAAGAAACTGATGAGCAACATGCTCAAAATAGACAACAGAGTATTGTATAGAGTTTGTGCCACAAAATGTGGTGATGGACACTAAAGGAGCAGCAGTGGCGTAGGAGGTTAAGAGCTCGTGTATCTAATCTGGAGGAACCGGGTTTGATTCCCAGCTCTGCTACCTGAGCTGTGGAGGCTTATCTGGGGAATTCAGATTAGCCTGTACCCTCTCACACACACCAGCTGGGTGACCTTGGGCTAGTCACAGCTTCTCAGAGCTCTCTCAGCCCCACCTACCTCACAGGGTGTTTGTTGTGAGGGGGGAAGGGCAAGGAGATTGTAAGCCCCTTTGAGTCTTCTTGCAGGAGAGAAAGGGGGGATATAAATCCAAACTCTTCTTCTTCTTCTAAAGGAAATTATACAAATTAATGGACTGCTTTATCAATAGTTATTATCCACACTTTGGCATGCTTTAGGTAGAACAGAAAAAACGACTTCATAATAAAAGCTGAAAAATAAAATAGAAGCAACCCATTCTTAGATATGAAATTATACACTGTCAGAAGTAAATCAGAAACATGATACTGCTTTCATATACGCTGCTTATCAGTATGTCACATAGTCCATGACTCAAAAGTCCCAACACATAGATGCACTGAAACCACATTTTCATAAATTATTCGATGCTGGACTATTTTACTTTCTGTTTTCCTCCTGTGATATTTCCCATCATCGGACCCTAGTCATAAATATTTTAACTGGTGGATCTATCTGTGGTGCCAACTCAACAGAGTACACCATCTTCTCCGCAATGCTCATGATGCAGCAGTTAGGCTGATAGTGTATGCTGTCCTATTAAACAATCATGAACTGGTTTCAGTCTTATAGCCTGAATCTAATATGTTCATTGGATGACCTATTTGAATGTTTAATGTGTTTTTTTCCACCATGCTAGTTAGAAAGAAAACTGCTCTGTTAATGGTAATTTTCTGATCAGTTACATAAAAACATTCCGACATTTGCAAGCTGGTAGTTTTCTAATTTGTGTAGCATTTTAAAATTTGTATACTAAAAGAATTATATAACTAGCTTAAAACTGATGGCCACAGTGTTGTGTTTTTTCAGTATAAAACCATCATGCCACAATACACAGTAAATAACTTTTGGGGCTAAGGGTTCTTTAAAATCAGTGTCTGATGAGGTTGTACTGTTCATGCTTTTCAAAAGCAGGAGTGAAAAGTAGGTCATGCCCAAGTCCTAAGTTCTTCCTAGCCCCCAATTTTTTTTATTGTTCAAATTTTTCATTACCAAACATTAAAAGAGTTGCCTCCAGATAAGCTTCCAGAACAGGTGCTTCCAGATTTGTATCACAGAGAGAAACACATCTTTACCATGATATGCCTCTGAAGATGCCACCCATAGGCCTATTATGCACTTTTGTTCTGCCCCGTGATGAGCTTAAATTTCCTTCAGGGCAGAGTTTCCTTTATTGAAAGCTTCCTCCCCCCTGCAAACTCACTATGCGGCAGATTTGATAACCCCACGGTGTCCAAGAGCAGACAAACTACAAATTTTTCCCTGCCAGCACAGGGAAAGCAAAAGAGGTGACTGGCCTGTTTTTGCCTGCTTCATCTTTTTAGTTCCTCCCTGCCTTAACTTTCCCCTGGCTAATAGTACAGCACTTCCTCAAACTCTGCAGATGCCATTTCAGAAGGATCGGGGTGTTTTTTAATTACTAGTGATGCTCTGTCACTGGAACTAACATCAAAACAAGCAAAAAAAAGCCCCCCAAACACTCCTGCCTCTCTACCCTTCCTCCCTCCCCTCCTTCCCTGCAAACCTCACTTTTTTGAAGCCGGTTTGTGACAGCCTGCAAGTCAAAGAAAAAGGGGCATGGATGGGACAGACACTTTACAGCTCTGCACAAAAAGATACAGGAAAAGCACCTTTTGAAGGAAGGAGACGTGGGGTAAGCATCTCTTTCATAATGGGCCATAGATGCAGGCAAAACATTAGGAAGAAGAAGAAGAGTTTGGATTTATATCCCCCCTTTCTCTCCTGCAGGAGACTCAAAGGGGCTTACAATCTCCTTGCCCTTCCCCCCTCACAACAAACACCCTGTGAGGTAGGTGGGGCTGAGAGAGCTCCGAAAAGCTGTGACTACCCCAAGGTCACCCAGCTGGCATGTGTGGGAGTGCACAGGCTAATCTGAATTCCCCAGATAAGCCTCCACAGCTCAGGTGGCAGAGCGGGGAATCAAACCCGGTTCCTCCAGATTAGATACATGAGTTCTTAACCTCCTACGCCACTGCTGCTCACAAAAACTACCAAACTCCATGGTCACGCAACCTGGAAAACCCACAACAGCTAGTTGATTCTGGTCATGAAAGCCTTCAACAATACACTTCCAGAACAATTTCACAGCTGAAAGTTTTGTAAAAAAAATTCCAGAGCTACTGTTAGGAACTTAAAGTCTCCAAAGATTTGCAACCAACTGGAATCCATCCAGCTTCATTAAAATAAAAAGGGTTGAATGCTGGCTTCTATGAAAAGTGGATTGTAGCCAGTGAATAATTAAGAATTGTGTTCTGCTGTACAACTAATTAATTTTGATTAATTTATTCAATTTCTGTAATTGTGACTGTCATAAATTGCATAAATTGTTCCACTATTTTATTGATATTTATCTCCTACAGTCATTCTTCCCTTCCCATGCCACGAAGCCACTTTTAACTAATATCGGGGTTATGCATTTTAAAACCAGTCCTTCTAGCTTCTTGATTTTAGTTTACTTTTCTAGCCCTTATAGTGCTTAACAGTTTCTTTGTACCAGATGTTTCATTTTATATTCCTAAAAGTGATCCTCTAATGTGTTGTTAGATGTTTTTGAATAGGGAGGGGGAGAAGTAGCTTTTTTCATTTGCCCTAAATTTGACTTCACTATAGTCGACATTGATAGGAACAGCAGCTAAAACTTCTTTGAAACTATATTCACCACAAACACACAAAAAATGGGCTAGTGAAATTCTTTTAAATGTGCTTTAATCTAGCAGGAATGCCAGGAATTGCTTCCAGATGTGCTCCATGCAAAAGTCAATCATAGCTATTTATACTGACACTCTGAAGTCCAAACAATCCCAATCAAAATGCCAGCCCTCTGTTACAATAAAGCTATAAATGTCAGTTTTGTTGTATCTGAAGAGGTGTTGAAGAGTTCATGCTAGTCGGTTTCCTAGGCTGTTCATGATTAAAAAATATTTTTAAAAGATTTACACACATACACACACAAACAGGATGGAGGGAAGCAGGAAGGGGGGAAACCAATATTTGTTGACGTATTCTTAAGATACAACTGACATCTTCAAACCAAAGTGATACAAGTTCCCAATTAAAATTTATTTTATAAACAAGAAAAAATGTTCCATTTAGGCAACTTGCCAAGAAAAACTGAAGTGCTTGGCAGAGTTCCCATGTCCTCTCCCATGCTGAACGCACACATAGTACACCTGGGACTAAACTAAACTTCAATATGGTCAAGCAACGTAGTATCTCTACGCAAGAAGCTTCCATGATCTGAGGGAACAACAAAAAATACCACTTTTTCCCCAACCAAAGGATATCTGGAAACTAAATCCTAATATTAAATCCTAAACACACACAGAGAGAGAACTTCAATACCGTATCACTGTTTACGTTAAAATGATCTACATAAAAGTTGGCCAAATTGTGGCTTCATATTGTTTAATTGTGATTTCTAACCTCTTAAAGAAAATGAATATCAGAGAATTCTTTAGAAAAGAAAAATAAAACATGGGGCTTTCAAAAGCCTGATATATTCCAAACTCAGCCCACAATGGAGGCAAATTATGTTGGCATGCTCTAGAGATTAAAATTTTAAAAAATCAGCATTTATTGTTGCAATTGAAAGCAGTAGAACTTTTCAGATTAAGAATGTGCACAGTGTGGGTGGGAGCATTCTGGGTGTTCTTAGGGGTCCATGGGACTTTTAGCCCAGGAATGCCCCCCTAGGTCAGCCAGCAACTTACACCACCTCAAAGTGTGGCACAACCAAACAACAACAACCTTTATTAGGCATTTAAAACAGGCTCTAGAGCGTTACCAGACATTAATGAAGTACAAATCAAGAGTACATTCAAAACGCAGACAGAAAGACTGTATATAGCAGTATACACTACTTAGAAAGTTCTGTCACTTGCAAAAGAAATGTTGCTACTTTTGTATTGTTTAACAGAAGCTCCTCAACAGAACTGTCAGAGTCTCTTTCAGATTTGTCTTGGGCCAGCCTGGGAGAGAAATTCCTAATGCCCACATATCTCGGACAGTCAAGAATAATGTGAGCAAGAGTCTCCACTTGGTTTTTACAGTGTGGGGTGGCACAACCCATTAGGCTGCCAGATCAGCCAGGGGCAACAACCATTGGTACTTCTCTTTTGAGCAAAAGAGAACATTTGGATTTTTTCCAGTAACCAATCAGGGAGGCAGGAACTAAAAGCTTTCGCTCCTGGGTCTGCTGGAACACACACACCTACTTCTTTTGCAGTTCTGGAAACTCCAAAAAGCAGTCTCATGCACCAAGAACATACCTCCCTCTCCCTATGAACAACATTCAAGAAGAACTATAAGGAAGTTAGAACACCAACATGAATAACTAGGGCAAAGTCAGCCCAGCTAGGAAACTCAACTTGAACAGCAAAAAAATACATGCATCACATACATCATAGTTAAGTGACAAGCGAGAGAGAAAAACGATCACATAGGAAGGCAGATGGCCTTTTCTGCTCAAAGGAGAAGGACCTCCATGGGTAAGCACCAATGGTCATACTCCATTTGAACTTGAGGACCTCTGGGTGACCTCCCCTAGTAGTGTCACAATACAAAAAAAATCTTATGAGTGGGTTTCGTTTTCATCAATTAAAATTTTCTGTAGGACTCTTCGACCAAATCTGGCATCTGAGGAACTAAACATGTCCAACTAATAGTGCTTAACAAATGTGGAGATGGAGGACCACATTGGAGCTTCCTTGACAGAAGTGTTGTTACTGAAGACAACATTAATGGAAGCATTAAGAACAAAATGAGCCATAATCCCAGTAGGAACCGGTATTCTCTGAACCCTGTAAGCCTCTGCAATACATTCCTGCAGACATTTGCTGGTAGATTGAGGCAACAGCTTGGGCCCTTTGTTATGGTTAGCTACAGATACAAACAGGGATCTTCTAAAGTTTTGAGTCCTAATCGGAAAAGCCTTCAGAGAACGTCTGACATTGAGTTTGTGCCAGTAGACTCCATGGGATGTCTAGGTTTCAGACAAAAAGAGGACAGGAAAATTTCCTGTCTTTGAAAGGTGGAATTTATCTTAGGCATGAAAGTGGAATCATAGAATCATAGTTGGAAGAGACCCCAAGGGCCATCAAGTCCAACCCCCTGCCATGCATAACACACAATCAAAGCACTCCTGACAGATGACCATCCAGTCTCTCTTTAAAAACCTCCAAAGAAGGAGACTCCACAACACTCCTAGATAGTGCATTCTACTGTAGAACAGTCCTCACTGTCAGAAAGTTTTTCTGATGTTTAGGTGGAATCTCTCAATATTTGGCACATATTTTAGTAGGCTCCTTTGTGATACTATTTGCTTGTTTATTTCATTATCAGCTAAACTGGATCAACTAATATACAACTGAATTATTGTTGATTGTTATTCAGACTGTTACACAGAAATAATGAAAATGTACAATATGGAAAAATTTCAAACTACAGTTAATGAAAATTAACTATGTCCTCAAGTAATGAGGAAAAACAAGCTTGTCCATAAAAAGATGAAATACTAATGTTGAGTTATGTAAATAGGTAATGTTTATTTTACCCAGTCTTGGGTAATGACACTTTTACTTATGTGCCAAATTTCCACATAACTCCAAGTGACTGTTTGTTCCTACAGAAACAATTTCCAATATAATGGCAAATTCTGGTTTACTCTATATCAGTAGTCATTAATCGTTTCCAAATATGAAAGACATGGAGTACAGAGAGGTGTTCAGCAAGTGCATGAACATAACACTTGTTCTCAAAGCTTCAAGTCATAGTTTGGCATGACAAAGAAACTGATGATACAGTCCCAATGAATGCAACACATCCATATCAATATAAGGCAAATACTCCTCCAACCCAAAAATATTTATTAACTCTAAAAAAAAACCTTAACGGACCTTTATGCAACCTATTTACAATATTCATATACTATGATTAACTTTAAAAATCAAGGGACGTATCCACAGTTTGTAAATTGTTAAAACAGTAAACAATTCAGGAGGTACAACCTTTTTATTAGCAGTACTGTTATGTCTGGTGGTTTATCTGTGTGTTTGAGTGTGTGTGTTTGTACATACATACATATATAAACCGCTTTCCTTTTTCAGCCTTACATGGTCAGAATAAACACTGCAGTGAGTTTGTCAAATAAAGTTTAATTCAATATGTAACAGGACACAGAGGCTGAAATGAGAATGCAATTTCCCATGGGACAGTTCTGCGCTCAAATAATTTTAACTTCAAAACCAGCTCAATATTTGAACAAGGCAGGCTTTTGCTCTTGGTTCAGTGTTTGAATAGGGCCAACTTTGAAAAATCATAAATTCAAATGTCTCTTCTTCAGAAACAATTTCAGTACTAAAACAGTCTTAGAATTGCAGGTCATGGCTGAACAACTGCCTAAAGGTCTTCTAAAAGGGATGTTGTTTTACTGCCAACAAACACAGGAGGTAACTCTAGGATCAAACAGAAGGCCAGTTTGTATTTTACTTCACATTTCTCAGAATAAGCTTTGGACAAAGGATGCTTCATAGGGAATGAAATCAGCCTAAGGGCTGCAATTCTTCTGCAGTAACTGAAGCTCGCACCTACTCCATGGGAGAGTGGGGATGACGGGAATTAGCTAGCAGTATTTATATAGACCAGCCTGGCTCTAATTCAGATGCAGACTCACTGGATGATCCTGTTCAAATCACAGTGCATCTGAAGTGCTGCTTGTTGCATTGTCTTGAATAACACCTGGATCCTATTGCTGAAATAAAAGTAATTTCACATATATAAGACATTGCACAAGAGTTGCTGCAAAACCAAACACTGATTGTTTTTCATTTCTAAGCAGTATAATCTGTGAAGAGAAATCAAGGGGCAAAAGGCTATTTGATGTTGTGGTTCCAGTCAAATTTGGATTTCATCAAAGATGCTAAAATATACTTTTGGCTGCTGAAATATACTTTGTAGTAAGTCTAGGCCAGGAAGCAGAAGTGCAAGATGGAATACAGTTGACTTAGTGCAAGAGCCACTTGCAACAACTTGTGTTTCTTCTCATACAAGTACCCTTTTGCAAGCAAAACAAAATATTCTACAATCCACTATGTAGTCTCAGTCTTTTGGAGAAAGTGTTTTGGTGGCTGAAACTCCATGAGTGAATGAAAGGGAGAAAATCCCCTTCTTCTCCTTGGCCCCACAATGGTAGCAAGGAGCCATGTTGATTGGTCTCAGCTGAAGCCTGGGCCAGCCAATCAGGAAAAAGGGTGGGCAGGCTGGGTGAGGACAAGGCTTCCAGGAGGAACTGAGCATCAGAGTTTTCACTCTGGTCTGTCTCTCCCATATTTAGTTATCTGGTGCTGAGTCCTCCATTTTAGTTGGAGCCAGCTTTTCTGCCCACCCTCTTTCAGTCTCTACAGTTGTTTACTGGATCCAGTTTTGATTGCTTGCATGCTGTTGTCTCAGCTTTTTGTAGGCAATTTGGGAATTGGGCTGGATCCATTTTGGGACAGGGGAAAGGAGGTCCTGGTCTTGGGACCTCCATAAGGGGTCTGGGGAATATGCCAAACTCAAATGCCTTGCTCTCATTCTCAGATGTCAAAGGAATCATGCAGTGACTTGAACCCATGAAGGTTCCCAGTATTTTTTATCCCATAGAACCACTTGTTGATAGGCAGATCTCTCAGTGCTGGATCCATGCTCTTACACTGTGCCAATGCTGCTGTGATTGTGTTCAATAAAAGCTGTGGCTTGTTTTTTCTCCAATCATATCAGCTTTGTTATTCCTTCTTTAGACCCCTCCCACCTCCACCTCTACATTCACAAACAACTTCCTCATCAACAAATTATACTGTGACTTTTAATTTTTGGAATGGAAAAACTGTATCTTCAATCCTGAGTATCATTTTAATGGGCTCAGAGTGCCATTTCCCATCTCTCTTCTTTCACAAAAGTCTAAAATGCTCCTAAAAATTCTTCCTGGGGACAAGGGGATCCACAGAAGGGCTATTTGTACATATGAAATTCCTGCCTTTTTCTTTCTGCATGTGCCTGAAGGAAACTATCAATTTATAGTTGATTCAGCAGCAAGAAGCTTTTGTTCTGCATTTCACATTTAGCATAGTCAGACATTGTTTAGTTTTCAAGAGAAGCAATGGATGAATCAAGCAGATGAAGCCAAGACATAGTTATTAGATGCATTACATCCTTAGCACATCATCTGTAAAAATGTCCTGGATAAACTAACGCTCCAAGGGAAACTTGACCTTTAAGAGCCTTCCCAATACTATATCTAAATTAATGTCAGTGACAGCTACTTCAATCTAAACTAGCAGGGTTCCTTCATTCTATCTACAGTATCTCTTCATCCATTTTACTTGTGAGTGTAAACATATGCATGTGTAAATGAATGTGTGTCATTCTTGGCTATGGGGATTAAGAAACAACCATCCTAGCTAAAGCAAAACAGTCTGTGAGCTTGAATGTTAGGGAAATTGATTGCAAGTGACCTGTTTTCTTGCATCCCTTGTTAGCAAAAAAAAAAAAAAATGAAGCTGGCAAATTTTTAGCAAAAGTTATCATTTTCTATGAGTACACCTATTTTTCCATTAAACTTTCCATGTACTATAAAAGATAAGCTCTTGATAAAGGCCACAACACTCATGACATTTTTCTTATAAGTGTAATATTTGAGTAGAAAAAATGCTGTGAAGAAGCAACTCTAAAAGGAAAACTAATGGCAATGATATACACATTAATAAAGTCCCCCCCCCCTTTAAAATGCTGATTACTGGCAAAAGTTCAAATCAAAATCTACTCTGACTTTTAAACATTCCATCTTGGATTTAGATTTACAGGAGCTTTCACACTGCTAAATTATGCACTTTCATACCACTTTCAGTGGACTTTGCAGCTGGATTGTGAAATGACAATCTACTTTTAATGCACTTTTTTCCCATTGTTACTTTGCAAGTTGCAAACCTATCCAGAACTGGGGGGAAAAAACCTACTAGGGATGTTCCCACATGCTTGAGTACACTTGTGGTGTAAATACAAAAACCCTACGCTCATGCAAAACATATCGGAGCATTTCCTCCCAATCTTAACTTGATTCCTTCATGGAAACAGGCACCCACGTGAAGGGAGAAACCGTGATAAAATAGACCTGGATTTTAAAATACCAAATGTAACCCAGTATAATTATGGTAGATTGTATATTTAATTTATATACCACCCTCTCCTGAAAGGCTCAGTGCAGAATCAACCTATGATACAGGGACATAGGTATAGATTTTTATGGGGGAGGGTTCGGGGGTGGGGCCACATGCCCACCTGCCCCTAGGGCATGGCCACCCCTCCCCAAGCCCCACCCTTGGCCTAGCACTTATAAAAGGAGCTCTCTGAGGTCAGGGATGGCAGACTCCCTTGCCCTGCCCTGCCCTGCCCCTCCCCTCCCCTCTGGGCAGAGGCATAGAGGGAAAATGGAGCCTGGTGCAAAATCTGAGTTTTGCGCACACACCCCCCCCCCAGGGCAGCCGCTGTGATGCTGGAATCTACCTGCGAACAGCATCACTTTCAATGGAGTTTAAACTAGAGAGCCCAAATTCTCCTTTTAAATCCACCTTAAAGGGAGAATCTGGGGTCCCTAGTTAAACAACATTGAAAGTGATGCTGTTTGGGGGTGGATTATCCCCCACCTTGAAACAGCATCACTTTCAATGTGGGCGTAGTGGTTAAGAGCAGGTGCATTCTAATCTGGAGGAACTGGGTTTGATTCCCTGCTCTGCCACTTGAGCTGTGGAGGCTCATCTAGGGAATTCAGATTAGCCTGTGCACTCCCACACATGCCAGCTGGGTGACCTTGTGCTAGTCACAGCTATTCGGAGCTCTCTCAGCCCCACTCACCTCACAGGGTGTTTGTTGTGAGAGAGCAAGGGCAAGGAGATTGTAAGCCCCTTTGAGTCTCCTACAGGAGAGAAAGGGGGGATATAAATCCAAACTCTTTCCTTCTTCTAAGCTGAGGACCTCAGATTCTCCCTTTAAAATCCCATGCCGAAGGGGGTGGATTTAAAAGGAGAATCTGGGGAAATTTGGGGGGTGCCTACTGTCAGAGGTGCAATTGTTAAGCTAGAAGCACCAAACTTTCAGGGGATCTTTAGGAGTCTCTCCTAATGATACCACCCAGGTTTGGTGAAGTTTGGTTCAGGGGGTCCAAAGTTATGGACCCTCAAAGATGTAGCCTTCATCTTCTATTAGCTCCCATTGAAAACAATGGAGGATGGGGCACCCCCTTTGGGAGTCCATAGCTTTGGACCCCCTGGACCAAACTTCACAAAACTGGGTGGTATCAATAAGAGACTCACCTGATAATACATCCCAGGTTTGGTGAAGTTTGGTTTAGAAGGTCCAAAGTTATGGACCCTCAAATGTGTAGCCCCCATCTTCTATTAGCTCCCATTGGAAACAATGGAGGATGGGGGCACCCCCTTTGGGAGTCCATAACTTTGGACCCCCTGAACCAAACCTCACCAAACCCGGGTAGTATCATCAGGAGAGTCCACCAAACAATCCCTGTACGTTTGGTGCTAATAGCCCAAATAATGCGCCCCTGCAGGCCAAAAACCAAAAAAGCACTAAAATGTTTTAAAACCCCACAAACGGGTGGGCGGAGCTTCGGACATGAATGGGGGGTTCAAACCCAAGAACCCCCCCTTACATATGTCCATGCTGTGATATGTAAAAGACTATGTCATTTAACAGAAAGGGGAGGGGAGATACATCTCACTGGATATCTGGATGCTGTCTCTGTGCACCACTTAGAGATGTGAAAGACTTGGGGGGAAATCTGCTCCTGAGGAAGACCAGGCAGCAGAGCCAACTCCCAGCTTTTCCTTGCCTGAGGACGTGCAGGTGGAGGCTGCAGATCATCCTAAGGAACTCAGTAATGAGTCAGCTGTGCATAGGAGGCAGAAGCAGAGGCAGCTGCTGCTGAAGCAAAGGAGGAGTGCTTGTATTGCAGAAAGATATGGGAAGAGCCCTCCGGGGATTGGGCGGTATACCAAATTAAATAAATAAATAAATAAATAAAATAAGATAGATGTGTCTGCATCTGATGATTAAATCCTTGTAGAATCCCAACCCCTTGGACAAGGCTCTCTATATAAGCCTTGCTGTGAGCTTGCTTCTGCTTCTGCCTGAGTGCAACAAGTGTGTTTCCTGTTGCCTCCATGTGCCTGGTCTACTGCTGATTTCCAGCCTGTTTAATTGATCTCTTGTGCCATGACCTGTTGAACTGACCTGTGACTACGCCTTCAACTGCCTGCCTTGACCCATTGGACTATTTTCTGACTACATTCATTTGTCACCTATTCTGTCTTGTGAGACGGGACCTGACCATGTCCTGCCTGCCTGCCTGCCTGCCCGCTTGCCCGCCCGCCCGCCCGCCCGCCCGCCTGCCTGCCTGCAGGACAGATGGTTTGCCATGTTTCACCTGGTTCAGTATAGCAACTCTGGATTTCCTTTATTGTCTCCCATCTAAATACAAGAGTCAACCCAGCTTGGAATTTAAGATCCAACAAAGCTGTGCTAGCCTGGGCAATCCAGTTCAAGGCAGTCATAGATTACTAGCCTCTAAATATTTTGTGATTGTCCTCTTACAGTAACAATTTTTAACAGTTTCCACTAGGGGTGTGCACTATTTTTTTTAGCATTTTTTGGGTTCAGGTTTAATAGTTCTGGAAATTTTTGACAAACCTGAAAAAGTCAAATCCTTATACCAGCTTTTTCCAGGAATCTGATTTTTTGGGGGTCAATTAAGCCTCCCAAAATTCCATATGCCTCCAAAATCCACATGGGTCTTGGAGGTAGCATGCAGCACAGAGTTGAACATGCAACCGCTGTTCCTCCAAGATCTGCATGGAGTTCAGAGGCACCTCTAAAGTCCACATGGAGTTCAGAGGTGGCAGAGAAGAGCTGAATGCTGGACATAGCCTGGATGAACTCAATGTTCAATTCTGTGCTACTGCCTCTGAAGTCCACATGGACTTCAGAGGTGGCAGTAGTGATGCAGAGCTGAATGCTGGGTCCAGCCAGCCAGCAGATGAGGGGAGAGAGAAGGGGAGAGGGATTTCTCATCTTTTTTTAATGGTGGCAAGGCCTAAGTGGCCTGGAAACACACACACACACACACACCCCAAATTAGCATTTTTTCAGAATCTGCTTTTTGGCTTACTTAAATCACCACCATATTTCAGGAGAAAAGACCCCCAAAATACCTATGAGGTATTTTTTGGGGATTTTTTCAGTTCAGCATTGCCAAATGCACACCCCTACTGTCTGCTACCCTTTCTCAAAATTCCAAGTCCACAACTTCAACAATGCTGAAGACTATGACTATGGTCTTTTAATTATTTTAGCTCTGACAGTAGATTCTCATTTCCTTTTCCTTTTTGTATTGAGGTACATAGCACTTTTAAAAACTTTTAAGTGCCACACTGATCCTTTCCTTGGAATCCTGGAAAAAATTAATTCAGTATTCTAAACAAGAACAATCCCCAAACTTCATTCCATTAGTTGTTGATATGAGGCAACAGGACAACAATTCTGTCTTCATTTTCTACCAGTGATGTATGAGCTCTATTATATAGCTATAAGTTGATACTTGCACAAAGGAATAAAAGCTAATTCCTAAGCATCATCACAATCTCTGTTCTGTTCACAAGGCCTGATATCTCAGTTGCTTTCCCCACCTGCTCCACTCTAAGGTTACACTGCACAAATGATGCCGTACGTATCACAGCAAACACAATATTCCGCACTGGAGTATTGCCTCCCATATTGAGCAGACCAGTCTGATTAATCAGGGTTCCCTTAGTGACTCACACTGACTTGGTCAGGTCACAGGGCACCCGCTCCAATTTCCTTCAGCTTTTTATAGGTATTAATCAGTGGGCTTTTGGAAGGTACACTCTTCCATTTCGGTGTGAAGATTTCTTAACCAGCACTGCAGCATAGCGGCATCTTGTGGGATTAGTTGGGCCTGTGACACAGTAACCAAGCCCACCAAAGTCAGAAAAGAGACTTAATTTGCTATAAATTTGCCACTATAAAAACTCAAGATCCTGATGCTATTTGCAAAACTGCTGTAACTGGAGTGGGCAAAAGAACTAAGATAACAAGATTTTGTGAGTTCTCATTTGTTTCTAAAAAGACTATACTGGGCTTTTTTTTAAATTGACCCCCCCCCCCCTTACAATACAGAACACATAAGGTAATCGTTCATACAGGCCTATATTTTAACACATAAGCTGTTAAAATAATAGAACTGTGTTAAAAATAGGAAGTGAATAAACTAATTGTGAATTTACCAGAATTATAGTTTACAGAAAGTATACTCACATTTCATTTTGGTCTCTACAGCTTCAAAAATACAATATTCAAAATAGAACAGGAATTAAATGTTCCATATTTTTTACCCTCAGGCTTTAAAGAAAGCCTTGGTTATTTATTTTTATAGCATCATGCCATGAATGTGCATGACACAATAAAGATAGTGATCTCTGAAAGTATCAGACATCTTTAGCTTAAAAAAATCAATATCAAATCCTGGGTCTATGGCACTTTTCATTATTTATTTTAATACCTCAAGAAAGCAGACAAGGTATACAATTCACTGGGGACTTTCTAGCACAAATACCATTCAAATAAATAGGAGCCTTGCAAGAGGATAGGTTTTAAAGAAGTATCAGGTACTGATGCACAAAATATGCCCCGTACAAGACTCTTGGAAATGAACAGAAGTTGCTATACAATGTCAAGCCCCGGATCTGTTACTCAAATCAGGCTCTGCAACATGAAGGTTTAGAACTCTTTATTGACAGACACATAGGCTGGAGGGGAAAAGCTAGTTCTGCTGGAACATTCAAACAACTCCAATATAACAATCCCACGTCCTTATCCCCCTCCAATTCTCTTAGCTCTATCCCACACTACAGAAGCGCAAAAGACAGGGATGCAGGCTGGACTCAAGGTCAGAAGACTGAGATAATGCCACCTGGCCCTGAGTACCTCTACTTGGTTACCTAGGGAAAATGAAAGTATTTTGCCATCAGCTTGTTCATCCCCCCTGGTGCTTCTCTGCTTGATTAATATCCAATGGTGTATAGCGGATAAGTATAGCGGACAAAGATATATTCCACTAATACACAAGCCTCAATATAAAGTGCACAGTGCATTTATTGTGCTAATGTGCTTCCTAAACATCTACTTATCACTATACCTAGCGGACTAATTCTATATACTATTGCCTAATTCTAACACATAACAAATACCTATTGCCAAACATACAATCATACAACTCTTACTCATGACATACAATCAAATATCCAAGAACCTAACAGACATTCAGAATGTACATATTAACCCCAAAGCATACTTAGAGTTTATGGAGAGCAGAGCAATAGGCAGTAGAAGTCCACCCACCACAGAGAGTTCACATTAAGGAATATTGATAGAACCACCTGAAAGATGTGAGCTATGTATCTATGAAAAATAAGAAATGTCCTTTTCTCACATATTCCACACTCCAGCCACTTCAAATTACGTTGGGCCTAGACTAGGGTATAGCTTACTGTTGCTCCTAGAAGTTGCCAGCAGAAAATTAATTTGCACCTATTGTATTTAGCTAGGAAACATATTGCCTTTTTTAGATTGCTGCACCAGAATGGTTAAGGAGTCACCAGATTTCACTACCCTTGTTAAAAGGTTCTAGAGGGATAGGTATGGGGTCTGCTGGTATAACCTAATTTAAGAAGATGTTTCAGTCCCATAAAGGGACTGAAGGTAGGAGAAACTACAAACATGGTTTGAATGGGTGTGTGCAGTAGAACATATATATCAAAAGCACTGTCAGAAAGTCACAGCTTTAGCTACTAATTACAGACACTCAGGAATAAGCACTAAAAGTCTTCTTTGTATACCTTAATTTGAGCAACTACATAGAATATAGCACTAGGATCTTACTCTACCCTTTCACTAAGTGTAGAACATAGGATCCATTTTCTAATAGGCTCCTCCCACTAATGGGGCCTGGAGAATTGAGTAGGATCAAGTCAAATTAACTTCAAGCCTACTTTTTACTCGGAACCTCTAAAAATTCATCTATATGGAAGATATGTCCTGCAAGTTCTTTATGTTTACAATTCTAACCTCACTAGATATAGTGGGTTTTTGTGAACACTTACAGGAAGGGATTGTAGCTCAATGGTAGAGCATGTAAATGGCATGTAGAAGTTCCAGTTAAATTCCCAACTTCTACTGTCAAAAGAATCAGGTTGCAGGTATTGTGAAATACCCTGGGGAGCCATTGCCTGTCAGAGACAAGATTGATGAATAGATAGATCAATGGTCTGACTTGGTATAAAGCATCTTTGAGTATTTGTATGAACTTAGGACATTCCCAGTTACAATCATCATAGTAACAACCACATGAAAAGACAGAATCAGAATAAACTGATCTGGTAAAGTCACTTCTGTACAGATTTGCTTTTTCTTCTGTGTTCTGTTGCAGTAATTGCAATAACAACAGATACATACCCCACAAACAGAGGGACACAAATCAATTGTTTCTATATTTGTTCTTCTTGGTGTTGAACTGAATTGTGTATGTTCTCACACACTGAATAAAATATATTCAAATACAATGCACAGAAAAAATGTACAACAAATTTATGAGCGCTTCACATGTTGATGTAGGAGGAACACACTGATCTTGCGGAGCATGCCTGCTGCCCTCCTATATTTCTGACCACCATCGCCAAGTGAAGAAAGAAAAATAAATTTCTTAGTTACACACTGTTTGTTTTATTCTTAAAATCAAGAGGATTCTACTTAAAATGGATAACACACCTGAACAGCTATAAACAATGGGAATCAGTATTGGAACCCACAAGGAGTCCTCCTGCTTCTGAATGTGAAAAACTCCATCCTTAAAGTTTCCTCATCTTCAACAATAAGCAGCATTTTACTCACAAACTTTCCCTTTCACGTGCACAACAGCAACTTCTTCCATTACACTGCTTGTTATTACAATGTATTAGAACTATCCCCATTTTGGGTTTTTTTTTCCCCTTACGTTACTCTGTTGTCTTACAGCTAATGGTTTTGTAAGTCTCCCTTTGCTGTAACTCTTGCCACATATAAACAATAGCACCAGGCACTAGCCTCATTGCTGTGACATATCTATTTAATTAACACAGCGACTGTAGCCACTGTGTGATGCACTGAGAAACAAAGTCATACTGGGGTGGGGGGGGGGGATCCATGTTGTAATGTACAATGCAATTTCTAAAAAAAATTAAATACTGTTAAAATTTGCTTAAAACTGAGAAAAAATTAAATTGTTAAAATATTTTGCAGACAAGTTCCATACAATTAAATGTTAATATATGAATCTATTATTTGATATTCTAGAACTGTTACAGTTTTCTTCAGTAAGCACAAAGGCCTATCAACTAACATTTAAAATCAAGCATTCAGCAGAAACAGTATTTAGAAATGTTAGTAGCTGAATGATAATTTATTAGGAATACCTTTCTGTGTACAAAACACAAAAAACATAGTAACAGCACCACATAAAAAACGCTTGCAGCTAAGCCAGAGTTCATAACATGAAGACTGCAAATACATGTAGGATGGCCCACAGCCCACCCCACAATCTGGTGACTCTGTGCTTGACTCCATGCCCCTGATGAGTTGAAGCTTTGAGACAGTTTCAGAAGGTAGCCATGTTGGTCTGCAGTAGAACAGCTATATTTTAGTCCAGTAACTCAATAGAGACCAAGATAGAAAGCTCCCTACATCAGACACCATCTTATACCCCAAAATATATCATCTTGTGCTACTCAAAGATCAGATAAGCAGTATCAGGGCACATGGGCGCCAATGAAGCAGCCCCATAAGAGATAGGTGGAAATTCTCTGGCAAGATGTGAAGAGACACTGAAACCAAGACATTTTTTCCCCTGTTTAAAGAGGTAAAATCAAAGCAGGGAAGCGAGGCTACAAAAACCAAAACCAAATGCTGAAAGGATAAATCCTTTCTTCTTTTCCTGAAGAACCCCAAGGCTAATTTAAAGAGTGCACTTTAAAAATTACATGTGGAATGATCTGGTGATCTTTATCTCATATGTTTCAGCCCTAAGTGTGCCAAACCCACAGCATCCCAAACTCTCAGATTCATGGGGGAAGGTCTGATGATGCCATGGGGCAGGCCTGATGATGTTATACTTTCACAATATGTGGTTTGAATAGAGTGCATACCGTGTACATTATTTTAATTGTGCACTTCTTAGTAAAGGCAGATGTGCACAAAAAGTGATTTGCACATATGAACAGTACAGCTATAACATTAATTGGAGCTAAGAGAGCAGAAGTAGACAGCAAGATCATGTACTACCTCCCTCAGGCCCCTTCCACATGGGCCAATAAACTTGGGCTAGGGATGGGGAAAACCCCATGGGGGGGACATTGCATGGCTCCCACCCCTAAAGCAAGGTTACCCTGCATTCCCCCCTGAAACGGGTTATTGGAGAATCATGCTATTCATGATTCTCTTGTTTTAATGCATTTTGCTCTATCTATCCACATCCACTGTTATATCTGACCACTGCCACCTTTTAAAAATTCAGAGAAAGCTCTAAATCTCCATAGAAGAGAATGAACAATTGAGAAGGTACTGGAAGATGCTATACAGCAAATATTCAACTCCAGTTAATGAAGTTATGAGATAAGGCTGATAATGTCATGACATGGACAATGGAGAGGCAACCTTATTCACCCTATACAATAAATCAAGAGACAGTTCAAAAGAAGCTAACCACTGCCACAAAACTAAAATATTGCTTAGTTTCAACACAGAAAATCAGCTTGTCCACAAAAACTCAATTTTATTGTACTATTTTCTGTGCCTTCCAAACACTGTTCAAGGAAGTTGATTCAGTTAAGCATCTCCTCTAACGAAAGCTATTCATCGTCTCATGGATAAGAACTGTTATTTCAGCTTCCTTCACCTTACCCTTTAATTTAATTTACTCTGACTTTCATGTGGGCTATCTTAATTTGAACCTGGGTAAAAAGGCCATCTACCTTGTTTACCGTTCCTTTGATTTGAGCAATCTCCTCCATTAAGTCTTTAAACAGCAGTTCAATGGCCATTTTTTGGCTCCAGCTGTTTGTCAGAAGAGGTCAGCAATGGCCTCATCCTTTGATTTGTCTCAGTAACATTCAAATTGGTTTCAGGGCATCTTTTTCTATTCCTTTTTCCTGCCATTCAAGCTGTAAAATAATAACAAATGAGCTAATTTGCAAGGTGGGGTTTATTCCTTCAATATATTAGCTCAAGGAAACATCTTCAGATGGCCCTGAGTTCTGCTAAATTAAATTCACAGTATAGACAATTATATAGGCTTTCATCTAGCACCATCTACTTAGGATTTTCAGTGTGGCATACAGATTATGATATATAGCATCACTATGAGCTATACTAAATATTACTAGCCTCTATTCTGTATGTGTATAAACCATAAAATTTAACCTCTGATTGAAAAATCTGAATTCACAAGTATGCCTTACCACACAGGTTGAGAAACGTAAATTGGATTAAAAAATAAATCATACACACACACACACACACACACAAATCTTCAACAGTGGTAGAACTAAAGTCCAAACTTTTGCAAAATATCTAACCCTATTCAATAATTATAAGAGAACCACTGTGCTGTTTCATATTGGCAAAGAAAATAATATATGGAGAAAGTTAAGTAAGGCCAATTGGCCTTTGGCAAACTTTTTTTCAATCTGCATATAGTTGTCTAACAGAAACTTTTACCTAAACAAATCATTAACAAAGGTCAAGAGTCTTCTGAATACCCATAGTTGTGAGACTCACCCTTCACAGGATGTCCTAGCTAATTCTGCCTTGTAGCTATAGCCCTGGCAGTGACACGTTGGCCTTCTGTTTTTTTCTGGCTATAACCATGTGCTAAAACAATACTAAGAGATTAATTAAATTCTACATATAAAATCATTCTGTTAATTATTTTCAGTTCACTACAGTAATACTGCTCTATTTTTTTAAAAAAGCAAATGTCAAAGAATAGATCAAAAGCATTTTCCTCTGTCTAAATATTAACAATGTTTTTTGCAGGATTATAATGAATATAATTTATGGACAAACAATGAGTCCAAAGGAGGACAGATGTGTAAAGAGCAACACCTCACTCCTTATAACAGCATTAATCAGTCAATGGAAAGATTCGGCAATAAGCCATGTTCCTAATAAGATTAATTCTTTCAATCTTACCTAAAATTTTTGTTATGTTACACACTATATGTGTGCATGCACAATATAATGATGACCATAATTGTTCCAATAAATGTTTATTAAGGAATTTAGTCTCTACATTAAATACAAATACAATACAAAATGAACTGACATAAGTTATTATATTCTCCTCCTAGAGTAACATATCCCAAATTTTTCTGCTACGAACAAAAGTTAAAACTAAATACCAGAGAGGAGTGACTTGTATTAAAAGAAGAAACCATGAAAATATAATGTTAAAAATGTAATATGAGAAACATTATTTATCTGAATTCATTCTAGTTGTGTAATATGTTAATGAACTGTTCCATTAAAGAACAGTTCATTATTATATTATGCAAATCACATTAAAAGGCCAACTATTTACAATCACAATTTACAGAATGCATAGTGAATTTTATTAACTTGTGTTGCAAAACCAATAGCCAAAAACCATTTGTGGTAACACCTCAATGGTCATATCCCAATAATTCAAATATGGGTAAGCATCAAGATAAATCTAGACAAAATAGTTGCTTCTTTTAAGAGAAAAAGTAAACAACAGTATTTCCTGTATTGTTTACTTTCATTTCAGCCACCATAGAGTGGATCTTTTACTGATTCATTAGAAAAAATACTGCTTGAGGGAAACTGATTTAAACTGATTTATGTGGTAGACACTGAAAGACAACCTTCTCAAATTGGACAATGTGGCAGATGGTAATGGATTTATGCATATTTATGTGGCATGTATTTACTTGTCAACCTTGTTATCCATTTTCCTCCCACAAGAAACAGACAGTAATTTACAGAAACGATGATACTATGACTAGCTGGCATTCCCTTCACATCTTTTTACTTTGGACATCATGGAAAGCAGAATGTTTTGTAAAGCTCTTTTAATGGCTTTACACTTTTATTACAAAACACTCTGACTGATGCACTGGCTTCCTCAGGCTATAATTGCATGATACATGCTGCTGCTTGGAGTTCTTTTTGTGTTACAAAGGTTTTTTTTAATAGTCATTATTAAATTTTATTAAAGCTCACCAACATGCTGGCATTACTTTGTCTTTTTTAAAACAGAATTTTTAAATGAAGCGACTGACAATTCAGGATGGTGGATATACATTAACAAAGACATCATCATTAACCCTGCTGTTCGGGAGTTTTTTGCCAGTCAGAATTTTAAAATTTTTCTGACTCTTCCAGGTAGCTTCAAGAAATGCAATAAATGCATTAAAACTGATTAAGCTTCACAACATAAAAACAAAAAGATACACTAAGATAAACCTGCCATATTTATTTCACATTCAAAATTGTATGTTTGACTAAAATATCTAAAATATATACCACCCTGAGTTCCCTATATATAAGGAAAAGGTACAGTTCCTAACTAAGGCTTATCACATTCCAAGTTGGTGATATGATGTCTGGCATGAATACTTGCCACAAATGTAAATAACTGCAAACAGGGATCTGCACTGCATGATACATTTTCTCTTTCCTTTCAGAGCTCCAGAGGTTTCTTTTTCCATAAGTCATTGATAGTTTTCTAAAGGAAGTCGCAGAAGTTCTGAAACAGAACAGTTGACACACAGAAAGCAAAATCTCCCTTCTTTCAGAAGGCTGCAACCAGAACTCAATAGCTGGAAATTACCAAAAGCATAGTTCCATAGGCAAACATTCAAAATTACACAGGTTAAAAAGATTCTTTGCAACCATCACTCAATTCTAGAGGTGGACTCCTTAGGCAAGCTACCAACTCAACATGCCAAATTCATACAGCTACACTTATGCAGACATCCAGAATGGCATAGTGGTTACGAATTCCCACTTATGCCATGGAAGCTTACTAAATGACCTTGGGCCAGTCACATACGCTCAGCCCCGGCTAGTATTTGGATGGGAAATCTCCAAGAAATGTTAAGGTTGTGACATGGAAGCAGCCCCGTCTGGACAACTCTTGCCTTGAAAATCCTAAAGGATGGCCATAGTCAGGTGTGACTTTTGCCAAAGAAAAAGATACATATGGAAGTGCTGTTCTATTGCAGCCAACTTATGGCTACCCCAGCAAGGGGTTTTCTGGGCAAGTGAGAAGCAGAGATGACTTGCCATTGGCTTCTTCTACACACCCTTCTTGGTTTGCTTCCCAGTACTGATCCTACTTAACTTGTAGATATAAGATCAGACTATACCCGGCCACCTTCTCTCACAGAAATTATCCTATCGTAAGCATATTATTTTGACCAGGCCTATGTAATTACTAATGCTGTTCATAATTATCTCAACTACTTAAATAGAAGTGGAAAAAATAAACAAGCTTACTGGTCTGAAAAGATCCCATTGGCAAAAATGCATTTACACCACCCTTTTGGGTGGCATAAGTTGGAGGCCTGTCCCAGGGGCATACTGCCTACAGGGACATGGGGGCCAAATGTCCCCGAGCTGCAGCCAGTCATGTGGGGACAGAAAATCTCCACCACATGCCTCCTCATTCCCCCTGTGTCAAAGTGACCCCCACCTCAGACTCGCCCAGCTGCCCCATCCCAGCTACCGGATCGTGCTGGGAATGGAGGAGGCAAGACGCCTTTGGGCTGGGACTGTTTCTGCTCTGCGGAAGGCCAGTGTGGCAAGCTGCAATCCCTTCAGAAGCATCTCGCCAGACAAGAAAAGCAAACCTGGGTAGCAGACCACATCTGAGTCCTATGAGAACTCTGTTTGGGACCCCAGCCTCCCTCATTTGAAACCACAAAGTGGCTCCGCAAAGGTACAGGAAAAGGTACAAGAAGCCGGGATAGGCTGCAGGGAAGATCTGAGCAAGGAAAGGTGCACCACAGAGAGTGGGGCAGTGCAGACCCCCCCAACTCGGCTGCTTTCCCCGTCACTCATTAGGGGTCCACAGCCACTGCTCTTTCCAAGAGATGTAAGACCCCAACCCACCCAGTGCTCTTGGCTCAGGACTGGGGGGGTGTTTTGGGGAGGAGGCAGGCGTGCACTTGCCAAGAGATTCTAGTGGAGTATTTAAAGGGGGTGGGGTACAGGGCATACCACTTCTTCAGAATCCCAGTGCTGGGATAATCTAGATATGTACTACTGAAAATTCTCCCTTCCACCATTCCCCCCACAAATCTCCCTTCCACCACTCCCCACACCCACCATGAGGCTGCCCGCTCAACCTTGTCCCCCAACTGGGGAATGTGAGAAGGTGGGGAAGGACGGCCACACATTGGGGGGGACGGAAAAGTCAGTTCTTGCCCCAGGTTCCATTTTCTGTTAATATGCCAATGGCGTTCCTGGTTTGAAAGCCTGGTGAAAGCTGACTAAGGTTGGCTTCACCCCAGGAACTCCCCTAGCCTGTACCCAGTTGCTCCAGCATACTCCTTTAGGCCAGCACAGTTCTGCAGGCAGCAGGCTCTTCCAGGTTGGGCACTGCGGAACTCCATGGCAAACACGCACCTCTGTTAGTTCTGGTGGGTTTTCCGGGCTGGGTGGCCGTGGTCTGGTGGACCACCAGACCACAGCCACACAGCCCGGAAAACCCACCAGAACCATTTGAATCCGTCACTTATGCCAAGAGAGTGGGCAAATGCACTGATTTCAGGAGCCACAGCCACTCCTCTGCCTGGGATTGGACTGCCTATGCTACAAGGTCACTCAAACTGGACCATGATCTCCTTGCATTCAGTGGCCTCATTCTCAAATCACAAATTCAGTTCAAATTAACCTAGTTAGTTACTTTCTAGAAGAGTTAATCTACATTTAGTAGTAAATTTACAGATTACCCCTTTGATATTTGACAGACACCTGATCAGAAAGGGTCATAATGCAGGAATCCATTGCCTCCACAAAAATTGAATGCCTTGCCTAATAAGCTACCAAATAAATCTTAGTTGCTTCCTCAGGGAAATGGTGAAATGGGGCAGCTTAGCTTAGCATAAACAGTGCTAAGATTGGCATCCACTTGTATCAGGAAGTTATTCAAAAAAGTCCTCTCCTTCTAGGAAAAATATTTCTGTGAATTCATCTTGAGTTGGTTACACACAGACATTATATATTGCAACTAGTTTCCAATCAAGTACAGGCACAGCTTGTTGTCATCTTCATCCGTTTCTCCAATCTGCTGCTACATTCTAAATGTACATGCCTCAGCCAAGTGGAGTTCACTATTCCCACTAAGCCAGAATTCTCAACTGAGATCCCAGCTCACAGGGAATAAACAACCTCCACTTTGGCAAGGCAACAGCATCCAGACATCAGAAGTACAATCAAACCCAACAGTTCTCAATCAAGCAGGGGATGGAAGTAGGAGAAGCAAGGAGACTGAGGCCCCTTCCGCACACGCAAAATAATGCATGTTCAAACCACTTTCACAACTGTTTGCAAGTGGATTTTGCCACTCCGCACAGCTTCAAAGAGCACTGAAAGCAGTTTGAAAGTGCATTATTTTGCATGTGCGGAATGAACCTGACATTTATGGCCACAAGCGATGCTTGTGAGCAAGTACAGCAACATCAGTGGTGGGATCCAAAAATTTTAATAACAGGTTCCGATGGTGGTGGGATTCAAACAGTGGTGCCGCCACACACATGCACCTCCAGTCCCTATTGGGCAGGGAAGTTGCTTGAGTAACCCCTTCTCGGCACTCAGAAAAAATTAGTAACCACTTCTAGAGAAGTGGTGAGAACTGGTTGGATCCCCCCTCTGGGCAACATGCTATGTTCATGCCCAACTATAGGTTCATTACACCTTGTACTGATTTTAAAAGCAGCCAGTATATAAGCCCACATTATAATTTTATCAAAGGCCGTTTCTGCACGGCCCCCTCGCGCCCCCACGCCGGCAGGAGTTCCGTCGGCGTGGGGGCGGGAGCCTGCTCGCACGCAAGCGTGCGAGCAGGCAACGGGGAGGCCGGCAGAAGGCAGGGCGGCTCCGCACGGAGCCGCCTCTGCGCCCTCCCCCGCCCCACTTACTGTGTCTTCCTCGTAGCCTGCGGGGCGTCACAGCCCCGCCCATGCTGCCCTCCGACCCCTGGAGGTCGGAGGACAGTGTGGGCGGGGCTGCGACACCCCGCAGGCGACGAGGAAGACACAGTAAGTGGGGCGGGGGAGGGAGAAAGCGTCTTCCCGGCGGCACGGTGCGAACCCTCCCCAACAAAGGGTTGTTGTTTAGGGCGGCTTGACGCCGCCCTGGGGGGAGGGAAGAGGCATCAGGTCGCCGCTGCTGCAACGAACGGCGGCCTGGGGGCGCCTTTTTTGGTATCAATGGCAGCATACGATAGGATCCAAACTATTAATATTTCCCACTCGTGTCTGGCTGTGGTTCCATTTGTTTTGTTTTTAAAGTTGTTTTAGCTTTCTTGGCTTTGACTTATGACATGTTCTCGGGATCAGGTGGGAAAAGTTATACACAATTCTGTCATCCTCTGAGATTCCTGGAGGGTCTGTAAGCAAACTGACAGTTCATTTAAGACCCATGGGTGGCCATGGCAACCACTTGTCACTATGCCTGCTTACTGCCATGCTCCTGTTACACAACAAAAAGGGTTTAAACATCATTGAATCAGGTTGTCCTTCTGCATTTCTACACCTTACAGATATATTTTTGTTAAATTAAAACAATGACTACAAAGCCATTGTAACCACCAGAGGTGGCATACTGCAGCCAATGGAATAAATAAATGAAACTTTTAACATATATTTGTAGCTTCTTTGGCATTCTGGCAACAGCCTTCAAGCTGTAAACTAATTACTTGCTGACAAACCACTGTGCCCAACTGGAGCACTCCAGAAGTCAGCTGGATGCCACAGGAACACAGGAGTCCATCCATGTGCCAAATCAATAAAGGCAGCACATCTATAATCAGGATGCCTTGTGATTTGCCATTAGGAAATGGCTTTCTATCGTTGTCACATACTGTGAGAGTGTCTGATATTATTCAACAGCATAGTGGTGAAAGGACAGATTGCTTGTTCTTGAAAGTGATATGAATATGCACAGCAGTGAAACTGTACTGATTCATTTACCTGACCATAAGCTCTTTCCAAATATACTCTGTAGCACAAAGTTAAAAAAATTAGGATTGAAGAAAACATCCCAGCAAATTATTATAACCACACTTTTTATTAATATAAATATTAAAATGCTGCATACAAGTTCACACGTTCAAGATTCCAAATGCATATTCAAGTAACAGTGTTTTCAAGTATGTTGTTATGGCTGCAATCCTAAGCAGGTATACTAGGGAGTACATCCCATTCTATCTCCAGCCTGAGACAGAATGAGATCCAAATGGTAGATGGCAATACCTCAGCAGCCATTCTTTAACTTCTGGTCTCTTGGAAATCAGTTCAACATCTAACCTAAACCCACTGCAATTACAATGACTTCCCATTTTTCGTGCTTACATGCATGATTTATAAGTTGGTATGTTTCTCAAAACTCCTGCTATGTACACATGCTTTATCTGTTGAGGCTTCCACGGCTTGCCAGAGGAGATGAGGAAGGCCACACACATCTATCATTTTGCAAAATATGCAAAACATAAATGTTCAGGAGGGAATTTTTATAAATGGATTAGAATCATAATACAATGGAATGTTTTTATAAGGCAATCGGACTTTAGTTTATTGCAAATTTTTTGGATGCATCCTCTTGCCTTCACTTCATTACCTTTTACTATTGCTGTGCACCTGGAAAAAGATGAAGTGAAAATAAACCCAAAAAGAGATGTTTCAACTTTTTCTCCAAAGTTTATTTTCGGTTGGAAAAATGGTGATTATTTAAGGGAGCCAAAAAACTCCCTTAAAAAGTTTTCTGGTATTTTGGGGGCTGCTTCAGCCCCTCTGACATTTAAAAAAAGGCAAGAAGCAGAGCTCAATACAGGGGTCAGATCAGCCAATCCTTGTATTCAGCTCTGCGGCTTGAAATTTTTCAGCTTTGGCTTTAAATTTGCAATTGCGGGGCGGGGGGGGGAGAGCTTTGGAAGCAGAGTGGGGCTTCGGCAATGGAAGTCCTCACTCCACCGCCATAAGGGTCAAATATGATGATGAAGACACTATTATGCCACCAACAGAGCATTACACAACTGTGTGGTGGCCAAACCCAGAAACTGCCACATGCACAAGCAACTCCACCAACCCAGGAGATTCCACTGGCATTGGTATGAGTACTCCAGGGACATTCCCAGAGACTGAGCTGCCTTTAGTTGGCTCCCAGTGCAATTTCAGCCCAGGAATACACCCCTTCACTAATGCAGACTTATGCCACCAAAAAGGTGCCACAAGTCATATGCTGCGATGGGTTTTCCCAGGACAGAAAGGAGTTTCTCCTTTTTCCCTGGCACCTGTGCTACCAATTGCCTCTTGGGAGGCAGTGTTTTGGCAGCATTCTTGGTCACTGCTCCACTGTCCCTCCTTTGGACAGTATTAATTTTAAAAAATTGAAAAAATTAAAAAAAAGCTGGTATGGGTGTTCAGCCTTTTTAAAAATCTCCAGGTCTTTTAAAGGCAAATTCAAAAAACACTGGGGGGAAATGGTGCTCAACCCTACTTTTACCTTGCAATCCATTTTCCAATGCATAGTATGGCATGGCTTAGACAGTTTTTATTTTCCGTGTTTACTAATTCTGTAATCCTAGTCTTGTAGCACTGTTTATTGAATGGTTTATGCTGTGTGCTTAAACGGTCATTTATATTTTGCAGTCTTCTTTGGCAAGATATAAATGAAATTAATTAATTAATAAAATCAAAGGAAGTCCGTTAATAGGGAAAAAGAATACCAAGCACTGAAAACTGGGGTTTGTGTCTCAAAAGCGAGTTTGAGTCCATAAACAAAAATTAAACGAACTGGACAACTTGGTGTCTCACAGAAATCTCTTCCAAGGCTTCACATCTAAGTTCAGTCAAATCCGCAGCCTTGAAAAAAGTTAACTGTAATCAAAATACCTAAGAACCAAGAAATTTTATTTGGTTGCTCCATCTTCCCTACGGAATCTCTAGCATGAAGGATCATTTCCAGGGAGAGAAGCCCTCTGCTGGTTAAGGATTTTTACAAGAAGATTTAGGAACTCCAGACCAATCCAATATGATTTATTTTTCAGAGAGTAGATGCTATGGGTTTTTTTTAAAGACAGATAGCAATTTAACAGAAGAGTAAGTACAGGAACAGTGAATTAGTTCCTGTTGGTTCCCCTCCCCCCCCCTCTACTTTGCATACAGAGCATCTGCCCACACTAGTTATGGTAAGATGTACACATTGTTTCCACACTTTGAGCTCACAAAATTCACAGGAAGAGTGTATTTGTTCCCCCTTAAAGCAACATAAAAATCGCCAGCCAATTTATATTTTTTTCTCCCCAGTTCTTTCAAAATTCAGAACTCTTAAACTGTTTTGCAAGAAGAAAGTGACTAGGACATACTAAATGGTTCAAAAAAGGTTGGAATGTGACAAATTTATTCAACTTCTTATATCTGGCTGTAAATGAGCCTAGAAATATGTAGGACTACTACATCAAACTTTCTGCATGTATTTTAGAGGGCTGGTTCGAGCCAATGATAATGCAGCCTCTACAGGCACCGGAATGTATTTGTGACCTCCAGTGCAGTCACTCCAGAAGAGCAACATATGATGGACTTCTTAGAAGCCATATTTATAAAGCATATTTCTATGTAGTTATGTATTGTGTGTGTGTGTGGGGGGGGGGGGTTATCTGCTTAACTTGAAAGACTAGAGGACCAAGGCCTTACCCTCAATCAGTATAACTAGGCTTAATAAGGCTTTTCTGTAATAAACAAGTTTTATATTGCAATTTAATTTTGTGATAGGAAACACAGTACCTCTAAGGTAAAATCACCTGCTATCAACAGGAACTATAAATGTAAAGAATAAAAGGACATGATATGATTTTTTTTCTTGAAGCTTTCTACACTCAGTTTGCATTAAGCTTTTACCAAGATTAATCACTATATCTGCTACAACAATATTAAACTATGACACATACCTATATTGTACAATGGGGTATTGTAAATTCATTCCAAAGGAGCAAGGACTAATTTCACTGTCCACACAAACCACTAACTGAAGTTGTTGGAGAAGCTTTTTTAATAGGCTCACAAGCATACATTGGGATAAAATCATGATAATAAAATGGGCACTAAGGTAGAGATAGTAAATTAACTGCAGAAGAGATAACTCTTAACAAAAAAAATACTGTTCTTCACAATGATGCTCTTCAATAAAAAAATATATCCACGTCATGTGACCTGTACAACAGCTATAAATAGTTAGGACTATCATAAGCATTTCATTCATAAAGTTGGAAGTTACATCAAAAGACTAAGTTCTTGGTTAGAACTATTTCATCAAGAGACTGAAAGCCAGTTTTCCTGGTCGCATCCACAACATGACTCATCAAATACTTTCTCCCTCTTCAGGTCTTGCTCCCCCACCCCCCAACCCCAACAATTTATCTTCAAGCAGATTACAAAAGAAGAAGGTTTATTGAGCCTCAGTGGCTAAAATGCTTGTCTGGTAGATGAGTTCAGCTTGGCCTTACTAACCTAGCAATGTCACATGCAAACACAACACCAATAATCTAGAATTGTGTTCTTTGATGACAAAAGTAACTTGGAATGAAACCTGATGCTTATCCTAAAAAAAAAAAGGCAAACAAAGCGTACAGTGCCATAGCTTCTCTTTTCAGGACAATACATCCTAAGCCATAATTAAATTTATAGCCAGTGAGGCAACTGTATCTGTAAATCTATACCTGTATATTTATTTTAAAATTATTTTACCCTCCCTTAGTTCTAAAACAGAGCTCAAGGAAGGTATGATTGAATCATTAAAAGGGAAAAATACCCTATGCCTTAAAGTACGCATACAAAAGCCTCCTCTATCCTGCTAGTGACAAAGGAACAGGTTTCCATGGAAGAACCCCAAGTCAAGAAAAATTGAAACTACTGGGAAAAGTTGAGACTCCATATGGTTGAGAAAAGTGGGGCATAAATCCAAACTCTTCCTCTACTTAGTAACAATGAGGTTTATCCCTATAATTTCAAATGGAATTAAATGTATTTATTTACATCTCACCTATCTCCCCAAAGCAGTCTTCACTGTTTTCCTTTCCTCATTTTTACCCTCACAGTAACCCTGGGCAGTAGGTTAGGCTGAAAGTATATGACCGGCCCAAGATCACCCAGAAAGTTTCCATGGCAGAGTGGGGATTTGAATCTGAGTTTTCCTGTTCCTAGTCCCAACACTCTAACCATTATAGCACCTCAGACTATGGATTGCTTTCAAAAGTGCAGATCATATGTGACTGTAGGAAACTTAGAAATTATTTGTGCAACTCAAAAACATGTCCACACTACAAATATATTCTCTATACATTCTATATAAATAGTGAAAAAAATCCAATATTCAAACTCATAATGTAAAGATGTTTACACACACCCCTATTTATTACACTTGTATTCTGCTCTTACATGAGGCTTTGAGCAGTCTGTCTTACAAGGGATTTGATCAGATCCACACCCAGTTTATTTCAACAGTGCTCCCAAACTAATTACAGGTCCCCTGTAAGACAACACCATTATATTTTGATTCTTCATAACTAATAACTTTGATTTTCCAAGTTGGTTTTTTCTTTCTGCATTAAACTATTTTTGTTGGTACTCATTTGTTGTGAGACATCTTAAGCCAAAATAGCTCACTGTGTGTGGTAGAGTATCATTTTCCCAGCAATAATTTAAAACTACAACAGTCTTGAGATTTGGTGCCATTCCAAGTATTGCACCAAATGTACTCCATGAACTGCACAACGATCTAACTGGGAAATTAACTCCAATGAGGCCTGTTACCCTATACCAGTGGCCAGGTCTTTCACCTAAGCTGCAAAATGCATATACTATATTGACAACCACTGTTTTTTCTCAGTGCTGGCAAACCGTGACTTTCCCTGCCACTTCACTTTTCCCATAGCTAAACTGCTAAACATTTTTTTAGAAAGAAGCATAATTCTTTCTCTGGGTTTTGTTTCCCCTCCAATGCCCCCCATGCTCCCCTCACTCACCCAAGAGCTCTGATGGTCATGCTCATATTTTGTGTTTCAGGATGCTGCTCTATCAAAAATGCAACAGACCAGTGAAATCTATTGTATTTTTGATAGATCACCTCCTGACCCAGGCTGCAGGTGCCCCCCCCCCCCAGAGGAAGGTTGCACTTAGATGAGAAGAAAAAGCAACCAACAGTAAAAATGGAGGAAAATGCTCCTTTAAGAATGGGGAGCAGAGGAAAAACCAGCCATGCTGCAGCCATAAGTGCCCAAACAGCCTCTGATTTAGCAATTCAGAGGGTCCTATTCTGCTAAGGATTGAAGGTGGGTCCTGGATCTGGAAAGGTTGGATACCACTGCTACAACACTCCACCATAAAAGTTTTATTCTAGCCCTCAATCTACTTGCAGTATTTCCCTTGACTTCCACAGAAATCCCATCATTCTGTAGCATTTTTATTTTAATTTCTTTTTTAGTTATGTTTTCACAAATTATATTCAACCCAGGACCCCAAGTGGCTTATAACCATGAGATCACAATTTTATTCTTTTATTTCACTTATTTTAAACTTAAATTATTTAAAATTCATTCCTTTTAGGTTTCAGAGAGCAAACACCAACACTTATAGATGCCCCCCTCTTTCAATATGTAGAAACAAGCATTCACACTACCACCACTGGATCCACTCTAGCATCCATAAGTGCTATGGCAGAAGTACATTTAAAACAATCAGCTAAAAAGGACTTAATGCATCTTTAGTACTTCTAGGCACAAACAGCAATCCGTATACTGGCAGTTTTAAGTAGTCTGACAAAATGTTTGAAGTGTCAGCACTTCCCATACTTAGACAAATAAAAACAATGGATAACCATGAAAAGCGATTAACATCTGCTCAAAATCTATACTTCTCTTTTTCTTTCCACAGCACTTATTTGAGATAGCATTCATTTATGTAATTCCTTAAAGCACTGTGTAAGCGTGTCCCATTTTATACAATATCTTGTTTATATAATTAGTGCTAACATATGGCTCACCATCAGTGTGGGAAATCTAGAATAATTTTTGGCAAGATGACAAACCCAAAGGGATATAGTTTCCAAATGCCTCACAGAGAATTATACTAAAGAAACAGGAACAAGAAAATGAAAGTTGAACCCAAAGTTTTGATTCTGTCACTAAAAGCATAGGGAATACCATACAATAAATAGAGAACAAAATGAATATGGTTTTCTTTAAACATGATGTTTTAAAAGTTGCCCTTTGAAAATTCAGCTAATGGCTACAGCAGGCAGATTCTGATTCCAGGACCAGTTAAGAGCAGATCACCTAAAATATCCTATATCATAAATACTTCTTCTGGGGAAAAAAAGATTGCTTTCCTTTGAACTGAGTAGTAATCAGCTTAATATTTAGCACACACTAACATGCCATAACCCACTAAAGTTCTTCATTCTTTGGTGTCTCAGCACCACATAATGTTGATCTGCAAACAATATCCAGTGCAATCCAGTTTGGGAAAGGGGGAGTGCTGCGGCTACCACAGGCAGTGCAGCGAAGGTGGTGAAATGCTGCCTTCAACGGGGCTTTGGGTAGCGTAGAAGGGAAGGCAACTTGAAATTCCTCCCGCCACACAAATCACCCTATTGCTGACCATGATTTATGCTGCACGTTTGTGTGGGGTTACGTCTGAAAGTTGGTGGTGAACGCTGGTGAAAGTTGACTAACTTTGGCTCCACACCCAGGAACACCCTGGCCCAGCCCACCATGTGCCAGTATACAAGCAGACACCACCAGCATTGCTCCACAGTGGTCCCAACTTCCAGTTTCTGTCGCAATAGAGCTGAGCGGTGGCTAGCAGCTGACACTCCTATTCCCTCTGCTGGCAGAGGTGCCCCTTGCACCCGTGAAGGGGGCAAATGCATCAGTGCAGCCCTCCATCACTCCCTATGACATTCAACCCTCCTCATCTGGATTCAGTTGTTAGTCTTTCAAGTTCTTTACCAGTTCATATTTTAGTCTGAATGTGAGCTGAATACCCCCTACTCATCCACTTACCTAGATGCTGCTGGCATACTATTCAGCAGCACTTTCTTCCACACTTTTACAGTGGTGAAAATGACAACAAGAGAGCAAGGCATCCCTTTCTTCCTTCGATGCTTGGATGCTGCTATGGTAGTACACGAATATGTCAGCATTCCAGTTCAAGTCAAGGCAAGTCAACCTTTATTGGCATATCAGCATACAGACAGACAAGGGAAAAAACTATACATAATATAACAGAGTTTGAGAATTGGCTTCAGTGCTATAGAACTCCTACTCCATGTTTGTAGATGCATCATAATAGCGAGACGTAGAAATCTGGTTGTTTCAGTTATATTAGCAACATCATTATTCAACAGAGGCCCTTTCCGCAAGGGCATTTTATGGCGCCCTGGGAACGGCAAAAACGCCGTCCCCGGGGAGCCATTCGCACAGGGGGTGCAGCTGCTTCGCAGCCACACCGCCCTTGCATCGCTTGACCGGCGCGAAGCCGGCATTTCCCAACCTCGCTCGGGGAGCGAGGTTGTTGGGAAATGCCAGCTTGGAGCTGCTGCCGTGCGAATGGCAGTGGCTCCAAGGCGCCCTCCCCCACCACTCCCACCCGTCACTTACCTGGTCCCTGGCCCTCCAGTGCGTCGCTGAGACCTGGGGACACGCCCCCCTGCCCTGCGACGCTCAAGTAGGCACGCAGGGCCGGGGGGGGGTGTCTCCAAGCTTCGGTGACGTGCCAGAGGGCCAGGGACAAGCCAAGTCGGCTGGGCGCCGTCGGTCCGTGGCACCGTCGTCCCAGCCGGTTCTGGGATCGTCCATGAGGACGGTCCCAGCATTGTCGGGTCGGCATGGATTACGCCGACCCAACCCCTTCCGCTTCCGTGCGGAAGGGGCCAGACATAAGATTTTTTTGTTGGTCTGACAAATTTTCTTCTTTGCCAAAAATTGTTACAAAAGATTTGATCTGGTTGTCTCATAGAGAGGGCAGTACAAAGGCACATGTTTGAGTGATTCTACATACTTCATGGTGAAATGTGCAAAGAAGAAGAAGAAGAAGAGTTTGGATTTATATCCCCCCTTTCTCTCCTGCAGGAGACTCAAAGGGGCTGACAATCTCCTTGCCCTTCCCCCCTCACAACAAACACCCTGTGAGGTAGGTGGGGCTGAGAGAGCTCCGAAGAACTGTGACTAGCCCAAGGTCACCCAGCTGGCGTGTGTGGGAGTGCATAGGCTAATCTGAATTCCCCAGATAAGCCTCCACAGCTGAGGTGGCAGAGCTGGGAATCAAACCCAGTTCCTCCAGATTAGATATACGAGCTCTTAACCTCCTACGCCACTGCTGCTCCTCTCACATGATGGGAAATTTTCAACAGTCTGCCTTGTAACAAAACTGATGGAAGTATGTTTCATCTTGCATGAGTAAAGGTTTGATTGAGCTCTATTCGTTGTATTAAATACTTTGCCATACAACCTATCTTGGGGTGAATTCCAAAGTAGAGCAGAGAGCAGAACTTTATGTAATTCCTTGAAGCAATTCCTTATGTAATTCCCTCTCTGGTTAGACTCTAGTATTCTTGGGTCAATCAACCTCCTTTTCAAGCTCTGAAGGATTTTGTTGGCTGGTAACACTGGCTGGTTGGCTGCCAAAGCCTCAAGTGACCAACCTAAACTTAAGTATTTTGGCCTCTATGCAAGCCCACCACTCAGATCATTGGAGAGCGGGCAAAGCTTCATACATTAAACTGGGGACTTCCAGACTGAAGCATAAATGTACCCAGAACATGAAGGTCACTAACCATGCCCTGGTTTCAAGAAGATGTTGACCAGCTTCTAAACATAAAGCAGCATATGGCACACAATGGGGGACACCCAGTATCTCATATAAGAAGCAAGATTGAATTAGCTCAATTGAGTGGTTTCAGTCTCCTATCCATAGTGGAATTCCAGTTACCCAAAGCTATAAAGAACCACCATCTTGTGTGGAAAAACATGAATCTTACACTGTTCTGAGTGTTAGGGATGGGAAGGAGAGGGTAGGAGACCAATATCCTCTAGTGTCATTGCAAACACAGAAAAGGAAGAGAGAGACCAACCTTTCCCCTAAACTAAATTAGAGAGTTAGGGGACTTCATCTGAATCTTTTCCACTTTTGCTTGTACTTTCCTGTCCATACAAAATAAACTGTGGGGTGGGGAGAAACAGAAGGCATCAATAACTAATACACACATTTTTTACTTTCAGTTACTTGTACCTAATGGAATGCTGCTCTGGAAGGCAGGCTGACCCTCAAAACCAGTTTTCAAGTTAGTTGGACAGCTCCAGAATATTGGGTCTATAAGGAAATGACTAAAAAAAACCTGATGGATACAAGGAATACTACATTTGGTCCTTTGGATTCCCATTACAGTATATTGCCTTATTGTTTACATTGTTTACATTTTTTACATTCTATTGATGCACAGTAAAGGGGTGGGGGGCTCTCAGTAGCAGTACAGAGGCAAAAGAACCATTAGTGCTATATATGTTTTGATTAGAACATTTCTAAAAATAAGTGTACTTTTTTCCCAAAGATTTTTGTAGATGCCCCAAAAGACAATGTCAGTGTACACACACGCAAATACATGAAAATCTATTTTTTTAAATACACCTAATGTGTGCATTCATATATTAACACAAAGTTTCAAAAAACTAGTAACTCCAGTTCACAGGACATCTCAATCATGCACAACTGGCCTTTATAAATTTAAGAGATTGCTTAATGGGAACATTCTGACCCAGAATGTTTGACTTGTTTAAAGGAAAGTTGCTTGTCAAGTCACCATGCAAGCAGTTATTCAAACTATGATGAAAACAAGCTACCTGCAAAAGCAGATACTATGTGGTCATAGGGGGAAAAACAGTTATCAAAACAATGCATCCAAATGTTCCTAATCCTCATGTCATCTTCACTGTCTCTAAAATCAGCATTTTAAGTTCTTCTATCAATCAAAGGAGAGGACTGGTAAAAGACAACTTGCAGTGAGAAAACAACAGCATGATTCAGCCCTATGGCTCCTTCTCTGTTAAGTGTCTTCACTGAATGCACTCATCTTTATAAAACAGGGAGAAAACCATGTAGTTAAAGTCTGCAAATGGTAATATAGCCACAGAATCTTGCCAAGAGCCCTAAATGAGCAACATGTGCATACTGCGAGTGTTTAATGAATTTACAAATCTGACAGCTGTTAAAAGAAATGGAACATGTTAATAGCAGGGGAAACTGTTATATGTTATTTAACACAGAGAAACCTCAGGCAACCCAAAAGAAGGAACTCTAAGAAAGGAATGATGAGAGTAAACTTGGCAGTCTCGTCAGACTGTTATCTAGCTTAACCATCTTCAGTCAACTTGATCCAATGTTCACACAGAGCTGGGAGGGAAGAAAGGGCTGCTACCTTCTTTTCAATGTCAGGGAATGTCCCTTGCATATAACACATGTATAGTGAGCTAGAAACTCACATATTAGAGGAACTCACAAAGAAATCCTCCTACCCCTCTTTCTTCATCACTGGCTGAAAATCTGTCACTCATAATACACCCAAATTTTGCCTCACGTTCCACCTCTATTTCATCTTTATTTATTTACATTATTTATAGCCTGCCTTTCTCACTTGGACTCAAGGTGGATTGCACAGTCGGTCAATATAATCAAAAGGATAGGACATTCAATAAACCATACAACAAAATGAGTGTTGTAGAACTAATCAGATATCTAAAAGCAGAACTGAAGCAAAGCTTAAGTATGACACCTCAGATGAAGCAAAAATTACACAGTTGGATTCTAGTTTCAACAAGCTAAACACAATAGTATAAATCACAGTCTCTTGTAATTTATCTAAGTAATTTGGTGAATCATTTAGTACAGTGCAACTCTATTGCCTAAATGGAAAAGCCCTCTTGAGTCATTCAATTTTACATAGTGTGTGGGAGTGGCAGTCTTCCTGACCTCCTCAGGCAGGCCATTCCACAAGGTGGAGGTCACAAAGGAGAAAACATATGTTCTTGATTTTGTCTGTTAGAAAGCTGGCACCTGCGGAAGACCTGGCTTGAATGAACATAGCTATTGTGGATGTGAATTATCTCTTCCAGCTTCCCCATTCTCTGGTTGCACCTAATATTAGTCCAAGTCTGCCTTGCCTCCTATCAACTTCCAGAGTGCTACCCAATGGTTTTTTAAACCCAAGATTCTTTTGAAAACCTACGGGTTCACCTGCATTTGCTGACCTCTAAATGGCAGCTGGAACTGGCCGCATTGCATCTGTTTGCTAATCCATATGGCTACCAAATACAAAGATACATGCTAGTTCCCAGCTTGGCCACAAAACAGAACACAGATTGCAACGCTGCTCATAAGGAGTAGGTTCATTTCTCAGGGTCTTAGAGGTCATCAAGGGCAACAATTTGAATCCTGAAACTTGTAACAAGTCCAAATGTAGCAAACAATATAACTGTTCAGAGTTTTTGCTGCTATAAAGCTGAGTGGTACTAAATGTAGCAAGCAAGAGTGAAGTGTAAAATTAATCTTCCATGCCAAAAACAAAGCAGCCTGACCTTCGCTGCCTGGAGATCCTGCAAAGGATGCAACATGTCTACTGCTCTAATAAATACCTTAAGTCGTTACAATATATACACTTTCCATCAAAACACACACTATCTATTTAACGACAACTGTTCAGCTGATTAAAAAAACCCAAGATCTTTCCTGTTTTAATAAGAAAAGGTTTTTAAGAAGTAAGATGAATTTGTGAAAAAATGCTGTTAGCATAAAAAGAGCATTTGGCAATATTTTGAGGGATCACTGTGAAAGTGATTGAAAGTGATTGTAGTGGTATGTTCTAGCGGTATGTTCAATATAGAAAGAAGAATTGGTTTTTATGCCTTGCTTTTTATCTACCTTTAAGGAGTTTCAAAGCAGATTACAATTACCTTTCTTTCCCCTCTCCACAACAGATACCAGATACCTTCCGCACGGGCCATATTCGCCGCCCTGGGGATGGCAAAAATGCCGTCCCCAGGGAGCCGTTTGCACAGGGGGTGCAGCTGCAAGGTGCAGCCTGAGCGGTGCGAAGCTGCCATTTTCCTACCTCGCTCCCCAAGCGAGGTTTACGGAAAATGGCGGCTTCGAGTCGCTGCCTTGCGAACGGCAGTGGCTCAAAGGTGCCCTCCCCCCTTTCGCCCTCCACCTACTGTGTCTGTGGCTGTCCAGCATGTCGCCGAGGCCTGGGGACACGCCCCCCTGCCCTGTGACGCCGGAGCATTCGTGCAGGGCAGGGGGGGCGTGTCCCCAGGCCTCGGTGACGTGCCAGATGGCCACAGACACAACAGGTCGGGCGACAGCACTTCGCGGCGCCGTCTTCCCAGCTGTTTCTGGGACTGTTCGTACGAACGGGGGGGGGTTGGGTCGGTGTTGTATACGCCGACCCAACCCCAATCATGGCCATGTGGAAAAGGCCACAGATTTTCTTTTACATTTTCTTTTATCATAATCTTTTATCATAAACTGCAAATCAGTAGTTGCCATCACTTTTTGTGCTGGTGAGTTAGTTAATTGTGCATCATGTAAAGAAGTATTTTCTTTCATTTATTCAAAATCTACCACCAGTCAGTTTAATTTGGTGACTTCAAGTTTGAAAATTTAAAAACAAATGGAACATTACTGGAAACCAGCAAAATAGCCCAGTATATTTTTTTCGTCTGTGGGAGAATCTGGATTCTGAGGACTCAAAAATAAATTCATGCATGTTAAGAAGGAAGGGTGTATTTTATTTGTTAACAGAATCAGAGTTTTACAACTGCGCGTGCACAAAAAGGGGTACATTAGAGGCTAATGCAATCTGATTGCATTAATCCACACCACTGACTTTCGTAAAATATGAGTCAGTATCATTTTTACTGATGCACTGTCATAACGCTAATCTAATAATCCAGAGCTAGAAGAACAACTAGACCATCATCTGTGACAACATTCTCAATAAGGACAGCTATTTTATTCTGACACAGAAAATATTATAGCCTTGTAACCTAGCTTTGCAGTCTGGATTCAATTTCGTCAAATGCAGCATTCTCCAGACTGCATGCCGAATTTTACTATAATTTTCTCATCAAACAATGAAAAGACCAAGACTGGATACACACAACAAATGGATCAACACAGACTTGATGTGGTTGTCATCATTCACGTCCTATATTTTCATGTTTGAGTATTGGGGAACAACTGCAAAGGGCAATATCCAACATATATATCCTACATGGATATCATTTGCCTTCTGGATTTTCTTATCTACAAATGATAATGCAATATCTAAAATAAGTATTACAATAAAGCAGTGGCCACCAACATGCATTTCTTATAAAAACCCCATCATATCCCTTAATCTAACTCATAGACAGGAGGGAAATCTGTTGTCAAAGACAGTCTCACTGGTCCAAATGGGACGTGCTCACTCCAAACTTCAGAGGGGAAAAAAGACAGTGTGGTTCATCTTGACTATATACAAAGAGCACACAAGATGGAGAAAAGGGACAACCATAGGAACTAATTGGTCTCGTATTCTTTTATCCCACAGTTGAGTGAGACTACCTGGCTGCATCTGGATTCCAACTAAAAGTGAGTTCCCATGGTCATTCATTAAGCTGGGATCATTCAATCAGCAAGAGATCTCCCCACAACCAATGTAAATCATTAGATCGGTGTTATTATTAGAACAATCCTATGGCTCTATATATTTCACTATGGTATACCACTGACTCAAAAAGCTAGCAACAGTTCCCTTTGAACAATAAACATGACTTCCTTGAAATCTGAGCTATCTAATGCATTATTAAAAAGATCAGTTTTGCCCACTTAGAACATCCTTCTGTATGCCAATATTAATTCATTGCTTTTCACTGAGATGGTGCTCCAGTGACTCAGATATATGTTTCATTAGACCACTCTGCATTCAGATCCTATTATTCCATGCTTTTTCTCATATATTCCCTGCATTGTCATTGTACATAGTCAAGTGAAGTAATTTTTATTTGTACATGGCCCTAGGCCTTTACTTTACAATCACTTTACAAAACATCACTTTACAAAACATCATCAACAAAGATAACACTTCATAATATAGATATAAACTTTATGGGGTAAAATTTCAATAATATGAACAGCCTTAAAACAGTAAATAGGAAAAAAAATTCTGCTGATAAGGTTGCAGCAGCTCTTCAATCCTATCTTTCTAAGAAAAGCTTTTATTAATTTTGCCAAGAGTATCTGACTGCAAAGTCCATTATTCTATGCTGCTTTGATTGGAGTGAGTTATCCCACTTGAAGTATGGGTCATAAGAAGAGACAGCCTAAACAGGAAGCACCAAGCCCCATTAGCTAAGCAGCTTAAAATGGGGTATTTCTATAGAACTGGGAAGGATTTATCACTAAGGTGTGATTTGAAAGAGTGTGACTCTCTACATGGAGTTGAAAAATACCAAAGCAAAATTTCGATATCTAATCCTATAGAATTAACAATATCCTGTTCATTCTTTCCAATTCTTGCATTAAAATCACCAGCAATTAAAATCTCTGTTCCCAGGAACAGGGATCCCAGTATCTCATAATAATTAATTAATTGATACCATTGCATCTGAATTGTCTCCGTATCCTTACTGGGTGAAAGACATACATAAATTATTATGAATGTAAAAGTAGCCCCTTTAATTAAAATGGCCTGAGCCAACTTAGAACAGATGAGCAACTCTGAATTTTCAGCTCAGTTTTAACTAAAACAAGTAGACCAGCTTGATATTTTCCCATGGGATTCTCTTTAAAAGCAGGTAAATAAAATGTCCTATAACCGGAAATTGAAATTCAGCTCAATGTCCACATTTCTTGCAATAAAATAATATTAATTTTAAAAAAAAATGTTTTAAAGTCCAGGTTTTTAACTTTACTTCTCCATCCTGCAGTGTTCCATGAAAGTAAATTCAGGGGAGGAGATGGGTCCGAACTGTGTCCTTGGCGTCATCCAACTATTTCTAGCTGTTCCAGTGCTCTATTGGAATTGTAGAATATGCAACCGTTACTTGACCTTGTCACATCCTCATGCAATTCCAGAATTTTCATGTCAAGGCCAGAGATCTCAGTTTGGGCCTCTGAGGGTGAAAGATTGTGCTGTATTTTGAGTTTTGAGACTGATGAAAGCAGGTCTGTTTCTTTAATTTCCTCAGGTTCCTGGGCCCATGATTTACCTTTGGGTTTTTAAAAACTCCCCATAATTTATCACCCTACTGGAATGTAGATGCAAGTTGAGTTCTATTTCCTGTTCAATTTGTTGCTGCGACTCCATAGAGGAACAGAGGGGAGAATTGAGCTCAACCTGTAGAGTTGTGCACACATGTGAAGTAGGCTTTGAGATGGTTTCTATTTTCACAAGGGTAGTAACCAGCCTTCACTGGGGTACTGTTCTGAATGGATTCCTCAGGAAACCACATTAAGTCATCTATAGTGGGCATTATTTAATTGGAGGTGCTATTAATTCCTTTTGTAAGTTGCTCACCCAAAGAAAATTCACTGGCATCACTATTTTTACTTGTCAAAAGGCTATTCTTGAGTGAGTCTAATCTTTCTATAATTTCCTTTTGTTCTGTTACTGGCTGGCATGTCCTGTTATATTGTCCCCTGTATAATTTGTCTAGAAATATATATCTATGCCCATTGCTAGAAGAGACTGAGAATTTATTGGATGAACAAAGAGTTGTATTTCTCTTAAATGGTGAGTCTAAGGACAAGTTGGAACCTGTGGCCAAATGTTTATGTTATGTTATTGCCTCGTAAGAGCCTAACTGGTTCTAGTATTAAGTGTATTGTTTACTTATGCCATTAATGGTTTCTTTGAACTTTGAACAGTATATATTAATAAAACAATCAAAACAACGAATCAACCAATAAAATCAATCTTGCATCAGACTCTCATAGAAACTACTTTGGCTCTTATTTTCATTGCTGCCGGGGCATACACTGACATTCTGTAAGATATGTAAACATGAGAATTTGATAAAAATAATATTATTTTATCAATGTCAGAATGAAAATTTAAACCAGCAAGAATTTTAGCCCTGGGTTGCACATAAAGTGGACAGTCAAGTATATAATGTGATAAATCCTCCAGGGCTAGCATACCATATATAACAAAACATTGGTCCTTTGGTGTTTGACTATAGCAACTGGCCAATACTGCTATTGACACTGTTTCGACATGTAAGAATGTGAAAGCTGCTCTGAGATTATGATTTGATGTCATAACTTAGTAGAGAGATCTAAAATGATTGGATTTAAATGATTCACACCATAATGTGGACAATGATTTCAAGAAGAATCATCAGTCTATTGAAATATCACACAAATATCTCTAAGTCTCTAAGGCCCTTTCCGCACGGGCGTTTAATGGCGCCCTGGGAACGGCAAAAACGCCGTCCCCAGGCCGCCATTCGCACAGGGGGCGCAGCTGCTGCACAGCCGCGCCGCCCACCGGCGCAAAGCCGGCATTTCCCAACCTCGCTCGGGGAGCGAGGTTGTTGGGAAATGCCGGCTTGGAGCCGCTGCTGTGCGAAAGGCAGGGGCTCCAAGGCGCCCTCCCCCCCACTCCCACTCCCACTCCCACCCAAGCAGGTGCGCAGGGCCGGGGGACGTGTCTCCAGGCCTCGGCGACATGCTGGAGGGCCAGGGACAAGCCAGGTCGGCTGGGCGACAGCGCTCCACGGTAATATAAAGGGAGTGAGAATTACTGCTTTGTTTTAAAAGTCCATACAGCACCCTTGTACCCACTGGTTCTCCAGTTGGCTTACAAGTAATATTAAAAATGCATAGCCATCAAAGACAACTAAAATCAGGAAACATCAAGCAAGCAAGCAAAGTACTAACAACTGATAAGCAACAGATACAACAAATACTATTATTTTGCAGAACAAACAGATGCAGTGGGAGTATTTCCTTGAGCAGCAAACACACAACCCCAAGCCAGGTTGGATGTACTTGAAATGTTGGATTATAATGGCATATTTAAGTCTTTTTTGTTGGTCTTGGTCATGTACTTACTAATTAAAATATTTATAATCTGCCTTTTCTTTTGGTGTATGGTGACCATATCACATTATTACTTATGAAAAGTAATTTGTTTCAATAGTGAAGAGCGAGCACAGAAATATTAGAATTTTAAAATCTACATTTTAGTGTATTTAGTATTGAACACTAGATTGCATTTCTAATTTTTTTACCATAAAACTGCAGAGGAGATAAGGAGCATCATGTGCTACAACAGCTGGCAGGAAGTAGCATCACAGGAAATTGTGGAGAAATACAGTGAAGTACAAACAGGCCACCTAACATGATGAATTAACCAGTATAGTATTACTGAATAAAACTATCAAAGGGACAGGCTCTTCATACCTTCTGGGCAGAAAAATTTTCTTTGTCACTATAATACTTCATGTGCATACTTCCAAGAAAGACTCATGAACACATAAGTTCATTAAGGGAGTGAGAGAATCAATTGTAAAATGGAAAAGGCTGTGTGAGGCCATATTTCAAAGAGATTAATATGGTACATTCCATTATGTTGTAATCAAGTTCTCCCTTTCATCCTATGAGCTTCAATAGTTTATTCTAATTTCAAAAATGGATAATTTTGCCTCTTTCACTGCTTCTGAATTTTTTGCTCTCTTCCAATCGTGCTGCACTGCATGCAGTTTGAATTTTAAAATGGCCTTTGGCGTAGAAGACAGTGAAATTACTGACCATTTTTCTCCTTAATAAGAAAAACATTCAAATGCTACTAATATTGCTGCCTTGGCAAACTGCACTTAATAGATGGGACTTGCCCTGTACGTGACATATGGAACATTAATCAATAGTGAATTTTATTTCAATTTATTATAGTTGCTGTCCGACTGGAACAGGGAAAAAAGCTTACATTGCTAAACTGTCTTGCACTATAAATGCACAAATAATACAATCACGGGTTTGAAGAGGGGGGAAAATCTTATTTTGGATTTAAAATATTTCCAATTCACTGTCTAAATATTCAATTAATATACCAAAGCCAAAGTCACATTTATGGTAAAAAACACTGCTTGTGCAGTTATTTAGCAATCTTATACTGGAAAGCCTTTATCTTTCATAAGGTAGATTTATTGCACTTCAGCTTTCAAGAATGGTCAGGCTGATATATATCTGAATAATTCATAATAAATTACTTTAATCTTTCTCTCATTTAGGACACATGTGGATCATTTTTAAAGGATGGTCATTTATCAGAGTCCCCCTTATGTCCTAACCTGAGTGATTACGAGGTGAAAACAGACTCATCAAGCTGCTGCTTTATAGAAATTCCTTGGTCAAGGCCCTGCAAACTAATCCCCAAGAGATTTCATATCTTCCAAGTCAGCGGATAAATCCGATTTCGTTACTCAGAGATGTGCTGCCTGACCTAGCAAGAAATCAAGAACACTTACAAAAGGAGAACTGAGCTCACAGTAGGTCAGCTTCAAACTGGGTTTACCTGAAGTGATGGTACAAAATTACTACCCAACCAAAATAAAGCAAAAAGGGTCATTAAGACTAAAAAACTGACAATACTTATGTTTGGTGACACTACTGTTCTGTCTTGTCAGAAGGCACCATCGTGTGCACTTTTTCAATTACTGGTCTATTAGACTTTAAATAAAAGTCTTTAGACTTTATACTTGGGTTGTTTCACTGGTTTGGATGGCCCAGACTAGCCTGATCTTCTCAGATCTAAGAGCTTAAACAGAGTTGGCCCTGGTTATTATTTGGATGGGAGACCACCAAGGAATTCCAGGAGCTATGAAAAGAAAAACAACATTTGAGAGTCTTCTTCCTTGAAAACCAACAAGGTCACCATGTGTCTATTTTGACTAGACAGCACTTTACACACACACATGGATTGTTTCTTCTGGATGTCTAGAATTAAACATATCTACCATCTTAGAAAAATATTTATCAGTATTACCAAATATGACAAAGGCAAGACAACCAAAACAGGAATCGATTTCTTCATCAACTATCAAACTCCCTATAACTTTGCTTTCACAAATCATTTATGAAAACTAATAATACAAAAATATTTGGTGTTTAACTAAAAATGATAATTGCTTAATACTATATGTATAGATAGTAATAATTTAAACAATTATGAAGAATCAGCCAAACATATGGACAAATGAGGTTCAAAGCCAGATAGGCATTGAATTCAAATGGGTATCTATTTGCTACTAAACTGTTTCTGTACTTCTGAGAATACACATTTGTTTTCTGATGAGAAGACCATGATGCTTTGTTTGCACCACACAGAGCAGCAGGAAATAATAGTGTATTTTTTGCAATGACTGTGGAAACAAACATTGATTCACCCACTATTTCCTGTTACCAGACAAATGAGAATATCATACTTTCTGCTTTGACAAAAATTAATTCTGGTTAGGATAGTGCATGTGTGAGTGGAATAGTGAATCATGCATCAATAAGGACATTCAATTGGGCTTTATCAGAACCACTAGTCACCTCTAGGAAAAACTTTCAGCCATTAAACATTTAATAGGAGCTTGCTAATCAAATCCCACTCATCTGACCGTCTCATCTTTATTGCCCTATAGGTCTATAGTGACACTAATTTCATCAAACAATTAAAGAAGGAAATCTGAACTATTACCGAGAGGATATTGGCTTGGCTATTGCTGTTTCCCAGATTTAATGAAACTATTAAAAACCATAAGGCTATCAACTACAAAGGGGTGATGTATTTGAAGAAATTGTTGAAATTCACACACTGTTTGTAAAAATCTGAATAAGCAATAAATCTCCAAATGTTTCATACCCATCCAGCCTTTCCCACTAAGGTTACATCATACAGGACAATTATTTCAATGTAATTTCATCTTTTATTAGAAATATCTAACATAATTCATTAAAACTGAGAAACATTTGCTCAGCAGTTAAAAAGAAATTAATATAGAAATTAACAGACAACCATTTTTTTCAAAGAAAAGTTAAGTTCTATACCAGGAGTCCTTAACTTTTTTGAGGCTGCAAGCATGTTTGGAATTCTGACATGGCATGGCAACTGCAGTAACAAAATAAAATTTTTCATTTAGCCTTTATTTGGCATAAAAGTAACAAAATGGCCGCCACAAAATCGCTACCACAGGAATCGATGCCAGCCACAAAATGATTGCTACAGTTTAGCTTCAATACACAGTACAGATCCTTGTGCTGTGATGGCAGCAGCTGCCAAAGCAATATTTTAAAAAAACATTTGCACTACCAATCAAACATCCAAATGTCAATCAAATGTCTTGCTGGTTAAAAGCTCTTCCTAGCCCTGCCCACTTCCTAAAAAAAACACTTGGTGGGGACCAGAAAAAGTATTTGCTGGCATCATGGAGCCCATGGCACCATATAGGGGACCTGGTTCTAGTTAAACTGAAATTTTTACACTTCTACATTATCTGTTAGCAAGATACTATAAAATATTAAAGAAGCTTTCTTCCTTTAAATACTGGAGTCACAATGGAAAGCCCAGACTACCTTTAAAGTCTTGCTTACCTGCAGCTTCTAGCAAGCTTCACTTGTGCAAAGTGACAAACCAATCCACATTAGAAGCTGGCTAAAAAGTGTTCAGCTTGACACAACAGTGGGATTCTGTGATCAGGATTCCTTCAGCTTTTTTGAAAGCTAACTAGCAGACACGGGGGTGGAAATTGGCACTGGGGTAGTGGTGGTAAATCTTCACATCCACTCTTTTTTTCCCTTTACAAACCCATCACTCTCCAAAGCTGTGATTTTCCCTTGCAACAGAAAACATTACACCCTTATTTCACGTATGTTCTGCTTTTGCCCCAACGGGGACCCAGAACAGATTATACCATAGCTATCCCCATTCTACCTTTACAACACTGCACTGGCTCTCTATGTGGTTGTTTTGGAGGTAGAAACTGACCAACAAAACACATTCTAACATTTTGGGAAGGCAGAACATATAAGTCACTTCAGGTGCCCAGTGAGAAGAAGGATCTAAACAGAAATAAAATTAACATCGACATTCTCTCATATACTGCCATCTCATTCATATGCTTCAAATGTGCCTTTAAATCCTAGGCCCTTTCTGCACAGGCCGGAATCACTGATTCCGGCCTAGTAAAACATTGTTTGATGGAGGGAACACTTCGCGCAGGCGGCGCTGAGAATATGATGCAGCACCATTCTTTCCCTCCCCAAACGATGTATTCAAACCTCGCTTTGGGAGTGAGGTTTTCAGAATACGCCGGCTTCCACCCATTGCCGAGCAAACGACAGTGGGTGGAAACCAGCATATTCCCTGCGCTGGCCCCAAACACCTTCCTACCTTGCCCAATCTTCTGTCACTCTGAGGAGGCCAGGGGACACATCTCCTGGCCTTCGTTGCTTTAGCCGTCACGCTGGCCACGGGGGCGTGTCCCCTGGTCTCTTCAGAGCAACAGATTCCCGGACAAGGTAGGAAGGCGTTTGGGAAGCTGCACGGCTGTGCGGAGCCTGCTCTGCCAGCTGCGCAGCCCGTGGGGCCATTTGTGCAAATGCTCCCAGGAGTGGCATTGGCATTAATCATACCGATGCAGCCCTGCAAATCTGGCAGTGCAGAAATGGCCCTGGATTATACGTTGGCTTTCTATAAGACATATACAATCTATACAGGTCAGTCTGAGCGCACAAAGTATGATCTGAAGGCAAGTGATAGAGTATTCCTACTGAAGCTAACCAGGCATATGCCTTGAAGAGAAGATCTCCTGGGAACCCAATGTACAACAGCTGGACTCCTAAGATGGAAGAAAGGGAAGAAGCAAATGAAACAAACATAATTACACAGCAGTGTTCAATGCTCATCACAAGTTCAACCAGCACACAATGTGCATGAATGAAAGAAGAGTGTTTTTGAACTTGTGAAATGTATTATGTTTGTTTTACATTGAATGAGACATAAGAGAATACATCAATCACTAATGTATGGAGAGTCTGTTTAAGTAAAGATCTTAAACCAGAATGGCCAGCATAGGGAATAAGCAAATTCCAGTTTGCCCACTTGAAATATCTACATTAAGATGATACGGGAAAGTTCTCAAAATCAAGACAGAAAAAATCAGCTTATATGGAAAATAAAACTTTATTTCTTTATTTTATTATCCTCCACGAACGTTGCTTTATTCTTAAATTTATTGTTAGTATGGGCTGTCAGCAGATGTCTGTAATATACTTTGAATATTTCTGCAAAAAAAACCACTGATAAAGTGCTTCCCATTTTTTGTTCAGCCATATGGGCTTTATACTTTGACATTTTTAATGAAAATTATTCCTACCTCAAAATGAAAATTCAGCAAAATCCCTAACCTCACTCATATATCAGCCTAATCGTAACTCTGCTATTAAACAATCACCTACATTTTCAACAATATTGTGCGGCACATATAATAAGCAGTTATGACCTTCAGAGAGTCCTTTGTAATTCTCCAAGTGCTACATATTAACATTCAACTTCCTTGACTGGCAGAAAATTGTTTTTATAAATAGTTGCTTGAGGATTTGTACTAAAAGATTAAGTGGAAAAAGTCCATTAAGTTTTACGGCCATTCAAATTCAAAATGTTAATTATGTTAATTGTATGTTATTTTTGTAATAAAATCATTTTATACCTTGATCTGCTGTGTACCGCCTTGAGGACCTTCACATGGAAAGGCAGCTAAATAAATATTCTGAACATACTGAACAGGCTCATGGTATAAATAACCAAGAAACTTAAAGTTGCTGTTTCTCTTATGTAAACAGTGGCAAGTGACAAAGTTAAAGATCTGACAAGATCAAGTTAGCCTGACCTATCCAGGTCAGAGCGAATTGTGGTGTTTTTTTCCCATGGCAAGAGATGTTCAGAGATGGTTTGCTGTTGCCTACCTCCAAGTCACCCAGGTATTCCTTGGAGATCTCCCATTCAAATACTAGCCAGAGTCAGGACTGAAATTGTGTGACTGCCCCAAGGTAATCCAGCAAGCTTCTTTGGTGTCAAGAAAGTATCCATCTAAAGATAATCTTCTGGGTCTAACTTAGCTGTAAGTTCAGCCAAGTTGATTGGTCACAGAGTGTTGCTTGACCACTGTTTATCTCTCAAGAACACTCTTCCCAGCCTGGCTCTAATTAAGAACTTTTACTACATCTGAAGAAGCTTCTAGCTAGGAGAGGCGAACTACTCTTTCTGGAGGGGAGGGGGCAACTTGCTCCAAGCTTGGAAGTTTCAGTCAAGGCAGTCTCAGTATTGCTTGAAAGGGGTCACCAGATTATGGCCAGCATTTTCCCTAAAGAGTCATAGCGTAACACCTAAGCATTCTCTTTTTTAGCACCACTCCCAATGTTGCTGACAGAGAGAAGTTTGCTTGTGCTTTGAAACACTGGTCAATATTGGGAAGGGAGACTACCAAGAAACACCAGGGCTCCTATGCAGAGGCAGGCAATGGCAAATCACTTCTGGATGTCTCTTGCCTTGGAAACCCCACAGGGTAATCTTAACCTGCTGTGATTTGATGGCAAAATTAAAAAAAAGAACCACAGTATACTGACACCTTTAGGTTACAACTTGAGAACTCAAACACACTACAGTTCGGAGTACTACATCCCTCTGAAAATTCTGCACAGTATTTTTAAATATATCATTACCACCTTGTGCGGGGGATTGTATCTCAGTGATTGAGATGTATTCCTAACAATGTAATTGCTACAAGCTATATGTAACCAGCATGCTATATGTTACCACTGCCATTCTAGGGCATTCTTTCCTTGACCTTTATAACTTAACACACTGAGTAGATAACTAGGCTTTCCCCTGACACTTTGGTCTCATGAGATCTGGGATTTTTTCTGTTATCTCATGGGGGAAGGATGCCCGATGGCTCTCTATCTGTCGCCAACCTTGGGGCACTTCAGCTCCAAACAAACTCTTTCTCACATTTCTTGGGAAAGTGGGAAGGGGGACTAACATAAAGGGGATAGCTAAAGCCAGGTTTACCAGAACTAGCCTTGTCGAGCTGGATGCTTTGATGCCTATCAATAATAAATGCTGCTGATCAACAATACAGAGTCCATTTATTGCTTCAAGGTTCGAGACCTAACACACCTGCATAGACCTGTAGCACAAATCTATTCTTCTGCCACTTTCCCTCCTATGAAACAATTGTGGGGACAGGGAAGAGTTATTTGGTTCAACAGAAGCACATCGTTGAATACTTTTTGGAGACCAATCCCACAACTCATAACACATTCTAATTTAGAGAAGAATGGAGGAAATAATTCTGGCTTCCTATTTTTCAGCAATATGGTATGGTGGGAAATTTAGTTATAACCAAGGCTTTTTCCGCACAGGCCAATAACAGTGCCCTAGGGATGGCAAAAATGCTGTCCCTAGGGAGCTGTTCGCATGGGGGGCGCAGCTGCATCGCAGCCACGCTGCCCTCGCTCCCCCCCAGCGGCACAAAGCCACTGTTTCCCAACCTCACTCCCCGGACGAGGTTTTTGGGAAACAGCGGCTTCCAACCACTGCCGTGCGAAAGGCAGCGGCTGGAAGGCACCATTCCCCCCCCTTTCCCAAACACCTTACCGTGTCCTCCAGCCTCCGGCACGTCGCACAGGCCAGGGGACACCCCCCCCCACCCTGTGCAATGCGTCGGAGGCCAGAGGACACGGTAAGGCATTTGGGGGATGGCACAGCCTGCATGGAGGCTGCACCGTCTTCCCCACCGCAACCGGGACCGTCCGTCCGAATGGTCCCGGGGGGGTTGGGTCGGCATCATGTACGCCAATCCAACCCCCAGCGTGGCCGTGCGGAAGCGGCCCGAGATTGAGATCAGCAGAATTAACAGAGATTTTCTCCCATCCTTTTTTTTTGGAGATTACAATTATGTATCATATCATATACTCCACAGGGTCCCAAAGGACTCAAGAACTTCCTTAAAGCCTGCCACATTAAAGTATAGAAAATATGGAACATAATTTATGGTGCAAGACTAAAGACAGCCTAAGTCCATTGAAATCAGTATGCTTAGAATGGAGTTAAGGCCTATAAAATACTATGAAATTCATGAAGGACTGTATTAACTATCACTTAATTCATTTAGAAGCATTCTGACACCAGTAAAAGCTTTGATGGCAAGCCTAACTCTGTTGAACAGGTAACCACTAAAAACATGGCAGGACAGCCGGAATTTGCCACAGAACTGTGTGATAAATCACTTACCATAATGCAAGGTATAAAACAAAAAAAATTAAAATCAGAACAATTATAATATTGACTTTATAGACACAATGACAAATGGAGGCAGCTGAAACGATAGAGAACTTTTACACCATACACAAAAATCATTGATTTGTCTCTGATTACTGCTTAGGTGATCAGAGTGTATTAGGTACTTGTTGTCTGCTGGTGCTGTGTTTTATTAATGTTCCAGATCAGACATACGATTTGGAAATCAATGCTTACTTCATCATTTTTCTCTGAAAGCTCCTATTATTCACAATTGATTTAACAGAAATGAAAGGCTTACCATTAACAAGAGCCAGCTGCTGACACTTGGAAGATGAATTATTGAACTTCTGAAAGTGAATTAACTGAACCATCACCAAGACCATTGTTTGATGTCTCCCACTAAAGTCAGAATATTTACAATTACTGAAGCTATACAAGTTAAACTAGCTTTCTTGGTCACCTTCCTTAATTAAAAGTTACCGATATTTTGGAAAGCAACAACTGAATATCTACTAGCAGTCACTGGTTTTGGACATTTCAAACCATCCCCCTGAAAAATACAAAAATAAGTAATTTTTACATTCAGATGTATACTTCTTTCAGGGTGAAGGTGCCCATTTAAGAAAGGTCACTAAGAAAAGACTGAAATTTCAAATGCTCAGGAAACATAAAAAAGTTGCTCTTCTAAAGTATCATTAGACATAACAAAAGAACAGTATAAACCCAGTCCCATTACACCAATTTTTCAGTTTAAACCAAAATATAACTGAAAAAAATTCATTCTATTAACTTATAAGAAAGGCAAGATAACACAATCTTAATCTTTAATCATTCAAGTACTGTTAATGATCTGAGAACCAAACTACATATTACATCTATCATGTGATTACCACAGTAATTCACAGTGAGTTCCCCTACAGGAGTCCAATTCAGAAAGGCTGCATAACCCAAATCAGATTCCTTCCATTTCTTCCCTAATTTTTGGATGTGAATGACTGAGGATTTGGGAGGGTGCAATTTAACTTTTAACTCTATTGGAGTTAAGTGCCATATCTAGGATAAACATATATTATTGACTTTTGTTATTACTCAATGTTGGAAACCACCACGATCCCATAAAAGGAATGGGAGCCTCTAATCTGAAATACACACGCACATAAGTACATACATACTGTGGTTCAGAAAAATGAAGGGCTCCTGCCTTCCCCGTTGAAGGCCACAAGGGAAAATGCTCATGTAAGCATTCAGTACACATGCAGCTCCTGTATGGGGGCAAATAAGACCCACTGGGGCCACTTTTAATTGAGTAAACAATGCAGTGGGAAAGCCTATCTTCACCTTGTGCCACAGTTCCAATCTGAATTAAGTCCCTGAGGCACTTTTGGACTAAGTTTACACAAGGAACTCATAGCTGTCATATGGCTGCAAATCCCCATCAAAATCAACTTTCCCCTATCACAACACTCTTCTATTAGGGAGAAGAATATGTTTGTAATGAATCCAGAGAATTCTACACACTGAAGACTCCCCATTCTGACAATTCCACAAATACCATAATCCAGAGGCAACAATAAGCTTTTACTGAAAATAATATATTCTATTTCCAATCTTTCCAGAAAGCATGGATCTTATATGGTCAGTCTCATTCAAAGTCCACAATGGTGCCACCCCACCACCTACCAGAGGTGGGGAGGGGAGGCAAACAACAAAGAAAAAACCCAGCCACTGGGGAGCTCTCCACTGGAGTCTATGGACTTATGCAAAAGTCCAACAGTCAGGGCTGCAGCATAACTACAGCAAACTGGGGGTGGGAGCCGACTAATATCAGCTCCACCCCAGAGGCAGAGCTACCAGGGGGCGGGGGCGCGTTGCACCTGGCACACCTGTGGGGGTGGAAAAACATCCCATCCCCCCACGGCACACACACCCTGCAGTGCCCCCTTCACACACTTACCTTAGCAAAACAGTGCAGGCTGGAGAAGCAGCCTGAAGCTGCTTCTCCTCCGGAACCAGTTGTTAAATTATCTGAATCCCACCACTGGTCAAGGGAAGTGTAGTTCCCACCAGGCCATTTTCAGCCTGAAGTGAACAGGTCGCTTCTTCAGCCTGAACTGTTTCACTAAGGTAAGTGTGTGTGGGGGGGGAGGCAGAGGGGGGAGCAGAAAACACAGACTGTGCACTGGGCATAGTATGGCCCAGCTACATCTCTGCTCCACCCCCACCCTGCCCCCGCTCCCAACTTACCCCCACTTCTAGCAGTGTAGGAGCACTGCTGCAAGGCTGGATTTTGGGTCCAGATGATGGCCATTTGTTGGTGTTTCTGCCCTTCCAGGAAAGGCAAATCCACTGGCATGGGCATAAGCCACTTCTATAGCGCAATTATCTCACCCCCACCCCCACTTTGGATGGGGCTGTAAGTCACTTAACAGGTCAAAACTTATTCTCTTTGGAACTGATGGATAAATGCAAATATCCTAAGACTTTACAATGGTCTCTCTAGCAATCTGAAAATTTTATATTGGTGTCTAATATGCAATGTGTATTTAATACAATTGTAGGTAGACATTTTTATGCTTTAATCTCAGCTATTTTCTAGTACTTCTTTGTCTCTGGTCTGTTTAATATATTTTGGAAAATAATAAAAATTATTTTTAAAAACTTTTACCTAATTCTGTAAATACTGGGTCAGAAACTGGCCCCTTCAATTAAAAGGTTGCTTCTTACAAGAGCAAAGTCTCTTATATAGTTATCTATCAAATACAGTGCAACATAATAGAGGGATATAAACAAAAAGAATGGAGTCTCCCAGTCAATTACTGAACATATTGGTTAGTTTTAGAAAAGAACCCCAATTCATGATTTTGTATTCTATAAAGTCATTGCAATGCATTAGCAATAGTTTATTAATTATATTTATATCCTGCCTTTCAGCCATGAAAAGGAATTCCAGCCAGTCACTGAACAGATCTGGACTTGTTTTGCTTCAGCAAAGCAGTGAATTATATACCATCCATCAATTTCACTAACTGCTAGAACTAATCCACATATTGGGATTCATTGGTTTACAATTACCTGAAGCCTGCTTAACATCCTCAGAGAGTTTTAGAGGCACAAAGGATGTGATGCTTGCTACAAACCTAAAAGGCTGTCTGACACCAGATTTGACACAAAACAATACATCCTAAGGCACATTCCAACATCACCAAACTCTCAAGATCTGGGCCAAATGGCAGCAGAACTTTAGCATGATTTGCAATAGTTTTCTTCATTAGCACTATGTGTATGTAAGGGAGAAGAAGACTCCAATTCACATTACAATGTTAAATTGCAATCTTTAGTTTTATTACTTTTATGCAACTGTTGATTATGGGGAGATAAAAACCTGAAAACCAAGTTTTGTTTTAGGCTCAGGTTACCTCAGACCCTGTATGCTTTAGACAATGCTTTCACAGTTCAAGATGTGGAGAAACTCAGACGATGCCTCCATCAAAGTTAGAGTACAGATGGCTTAGATTTTTGAGCACCAGGATTTCAATACACTGGTATTCCTTTGCAGGCCTATTCACAAGTAAGCCACTTTTGATCCAGTGAGTCCTATTCCCAGCAAAGCTCCTTAGGTGTACAGCCTCAGTTACTGGGAATAGTTTTATTCCATGAATATTACGACATTAATTTCTTTCTGGAAGTCTGTTTTTGCACACTAAACAACTTTAACAGTGAAATGCTCCAGCAGCTTTATCTATAACAATATATTAGGCTGGAACATAGAGTGATTAAATTATTTGGAACAAGTCACAGAATTGCACATTCTTTTTTTCCCCTAAGCTCTGGTTCATGTAAATCAAATTCCCCCCACTCCCTCAGTATGGTTAAACTGTATATCTATAGAAGATGTTAATCATGGTTAAGACTATGTTCCTTCTTAGCCAGTTTCACACTTCAATTTTAAACCATGCCTAATGGGGCCACCTTTAACATGAACTAGTGTAAGCACCTATAACACACCAAAACAGTGTTAATGGTTTTTAAAGTGCTGAGGATTGGAGTATAATCTCAAGATATATGCGTACTAGTTCCTTAACATTATTCCATGTTCAAAATAGTTTTAATTCATAGTTTACATACCTCTCATTTCACCAGGGCATTGAAGGAACAGAAGTAAATCACCTGGAAGATGCTATGACATGCCTTCTACCTAGAAGAGAAAGAAAAGACAATTAAAACAATAAGCTAAACATTCCACTTTCTGTTTCTACAATCACACAGACTGACAGGAAGTTTAACTCTGAGAATGGCAGTTGGAGATTTCTGACAGTTAACTGACAGTTAATTGAGAGAGAAGTTAACAAGTAGATCTTCGAAAGTTGTGCCAGCTGTAACCTGTCTGGTGGAGGATTCCCCTCAGCAGTGAAAAGGAACACATTTTGGGTTTTTGGATCAGGACAGTATCCTCAATTGATCAGATATGGAAAATAGCTCTACTGTTTATACAGTGATTCTTAAGAGTTTAAGAGGAAATAACTCTTGTGAATCAAGTAATCCCAGACCAGTTTGAGACATAAATTGCAGAAGTGTGTTAATGTTTTGTTGAAGGCTTTTATAGCCAGAATCAACTGGCTGTTGTGGGTTTTCTGGACTGTGTGACCATGGTCTGGTAGTTTTTGTCCTAACATTTTGCCCACATCTATGACTGGCATCTTCAGAGACATGTCATAGTAAGATGTTTTTCTCTACCATGACATGCCTCTGGAAATGCCACCCATGCATGAGAAGCAAAAACTACCAGACTATGTCCACACAGTCCAGAAAACCCAGAACAGCCAAATGTGTTCATGTTCTTAACTCCTACAACTTCAGAACCTCTGTAAAAATAAAGAAGTTAGGACTTCCAGTTTGAACAATGGTGTAGGATGGTTAATCTCAGACTTTCTCTGAGATCCAAAGTTCCAGGTTGCAGGTCTAAAGAGAGCCACATGCCTCTCTGGAGTATGGAGAGAGTGGGAGAAAGCCATACATTTCTCCTGACTAGGATCATATGGAAATTCAAGCCATTGAGACCAACAGGGGTGGAGAGGTCAGAGCTCACAGAGTTACCATCATTCCCAGCTGGAACTGTCCACTCCCTTCTTTTGGGAGGACTACATCCAAACCATGCATACATCTCATTGATAGAATAAAAAAGGAAAAAGGACAATTAGAAGAGATGCCTTAAACCAGTTGCAAACAATCCAAAAAGAATCAGAAAAATTCCCTAAAAGGTATGGAGACAAGGAAAACTTGAAATGTTAAAAATGAAAAAAAATGGAAAAGAGACTAACGTTAAGGGAGATTATTTGAACTGAAGATGTAGGAGAGTGAGTGCTGCTCTGTGGCTGTGTAATAAAACTGATCTAACAGTTTCTCCAGCTGGCAGTTTGCCAGAGTAAGACCAGAAAAGAAATGCTAATTTGAAAGCATCATTCTATAAGAAAGGGAGGTAAGAGTGGTTCCAGAATTCATTTACTGCTGATTGTGGGTGACCGATGAATAATGCCACCTAGTGGCAATTAGAGACATTAGAGATATTTTCATTGGAGATAATGGAGCTATGTGGAAAAATGAAAGCTATGTCTGCTAATATACAGACTTTGCAGACTGAAACAGACCCTCTAAAAAGCAGTATGGAAAATATTCAAAGCAAAGAATTTGGAACTATACCAGCAACAATGGCTGAACTTTTGAAGGAGTTTAAAAGAAATCAAATCTGATTTTTAAAAAAATATATACAGTTAGAAGAAAACTTAAAAACAACAAAGGAAGAAGCCAAAGATCTGAAAAAAGTACTAACTCTGCACAAATGGAACATAAACCATACTTCATCTCAAATATCAGACCAAAGAGGCTGAGACAGATACTAGAAGAACAGATTTCTTTAATCATGAGCTTTATGATTTATCAGAAATTACCACTCAAGATGGAGGAAACAATCGTGATTAAAGAAATACCCTTGAGGGTCTTATAAATACCCTTGAGGGTCTTATAAAAGACTAGCAGGGCCCGGCCACGCGTTGCTGTGGCTTATTGTGGTGAAATGGGAAAGGAACAGTAGCAGCAAATCAATTGCAGAGGCCAGCAGTACGTGCTCATGCAAACACGCAGCCTGATACTGTGCAATGTCATTGATGTGTGTGCCTGCATTCCTGGGGGGGGGATGGAAAGGCACCCCTCCCACACATCTAGGCTGGCTGGTCATGATCCTTTACCTGGGGGTAAGTTTGGGTGTCGTTTCTGATGAAACCCTATGAGGGGCGCGACGCAGCCATTCAAAGTATGTCACGGTTGCTGTACCCAGCTTACTCCTGCGTAATGCATGCCTGCTCTTCTTAACTGTAACCACAGTATTCAGGGAATCTAGGGTGCCTGGCCCCTCCCTCCCGTCCCTTGCACGTCGCCCCTCACTCTCTTCCCTCCCTCATTTCTCTTCCCTTGCATGCCACCCCTCCCCCTCCCTCTCTTCCCTTTCTCTCCGCTAGGGTGGGTGGGTCCCTCCGCTAGGGTGGGTGGGTCATAAAATGCTGGGCCCCCTGCCTCCCCTCCCTTGCATGCCACCCCTCACTGTCTCCCCTCTCTCACTTCTCTTCCCTTGCATGCCTCCCCATCCATCCCTTTCCTCTCCCTCCCTCTCTTCCCTTGCATGCCACCCCTCCCTCTTCCTCCCTTCCCTCTCCCTCGTGTGTATGTGTGTGGATGTGTTTCACTTCCACTCGAGTGACTGCCTATGTGCTGTTTCCACTGCTCATATCTGGCCATCTGAGTGAACATTCTAAGCAGCACGAACATTCTAAGGGTGATAGTTACCAGTTCTGCTATTTTGTTACAATGTATATTTCCTGCTACTGAAGACGTGCTAACCTGACTTTTAAATCCCACAAAAAAGACAAATAAAACTGTTTTAAGTTGTATTTCAAAAAGCCTCTCAAGTGCCAAATATTTCTGACCACCAAATTATTCCAAATAAGACTCTCCATCATACCATGAAACAAATTTCCATGAATACAAAAGATAAATTATAAATTTCTATTATTATCAGAACTAAGTGTCTGAGAGTGCCATGGAACATCTTCTATGGATTCTTTACAGTCACTAAGACGTGTAAGCCAGTAAGCAGACTGACCAGCTGGAGAAGGATTTTACAACAGTAATAAAAAAAATCTCGCAAATTCCTTCCAAAATTGGAATATCTTAGAGATGATTCAAGAGTGACATCCAACAATTCTCTAAATAAATAAACCTCCAAAATGAAATATAGATAGTTTGCTTACAGCTAAAAGACTGTCTACACTAAAAAGGAAATAAACATTGTTTCCTTGTGCATCCATGTAACTTCCTGCATTTAACCCCATTAAGAATAAAAGACATATGGATCTGTAGCTTCCTCTGGGTTTTGTTTGATCTTTTCTGGAAAACATGAAAAGCCATTATTCTTGTTGATGCCTTTTTGTAATGAATAAATACCCTAATGGTCTTTAATGTTACAGCTAAGTACACTCCAGTTATATGAGCTTATTACAGACTTCTAGTAATCATTTGCCACAGAAGGATTAAGATTTGAACCAGTGCACCCCATATAAAGAATGAGCTCTATCTACATTACTGAAAAATCAAGTGTCATTGATGTAAGGACTGACTTTTATTTATACCACAGCAATTTAGACTCAAGGCCTAAAAGCTCAGTCACAGAAACTGGCCATCTGCAGCTTCAAGAATAGCCACTGCTATAGGTATATTCTAGTAGTCTAGCATTTAACAGCAGAATTACAAATTCTTGTCCAGGCTCAGGGCAATTTACAACAAAAGCTCACATATATAACAACCTTACTCATGGAACACTTAATGAAACTATAAATAGTATAAATTTATTAATATTTATACGTGGTCATCTCTGTGATCCTATGTTCAATAGGGAATCAATAAACAGTAACAAATCAAATCATACAAAGACTAACACCATTAATAGGTAAGCATGATAAAAATAATAGCAGCAAAGTATTAAAGGTAAAAGTAGTCCCTTGTGCAAGCACTGGGTCATTAATGACCCATGGGTTGAAGTTACATCATCTCATTTACTAGGTAAACTACATTTATGAGGTAGTTTGCTATTGCCTTCTCCAGTTGCTACACATTTGTCCCCAGCGTTACTAAAAAAAATTACACACAGATAAAAGTTCTAAAACTGTCCAGTAGCCTCACACACACAAAAAGCAGAGATCCTCTTAGGCTGCAAACAGAGTTTAAAAAGTGGAATAAAAATGGTAAAAGCTTCCACAGAGGGGCATACAAAGTCAAAACAGAAGCCAGGCTGAGAGATCCAGGATCTCATTGTCTCAGCATCTTTTTAACATTGGTGGGATCCAAAAAAATTTGTAACAGGTTCCCATGGTGGTGGGATTCAAACTGTGGCGTAGCGCCAATGGGGCTGGGCGGGGCATTGCGGGGGCATGGCCGGGCATTCCTGGGGTGGGGCATTCCTGGGCGGGGCTGTGGCAAGGACACAGCCGCTGTGCCGGTCCTTGGGTGGGAAACGAATGCACGCAGGCGCAGGCTGCCACACACGCCAGTGCACCTCCTGCTAGACTGCTTCAAGTTCTGCGCGCTACTGCTGAGAGGAGGGACGTAACTAAGGCAAAAATCACACGGAAAAATCACCAATTAGTAACCCCCTCTCAGCACACACAAATAATTAGTAACCTACTCTTGGGAACCTGTGAGAACCTGCTAGATTCCACCTCTGCTTTTTAACTGAAATGTCAGCAAATCCTGAATCAGATCAAAGCTGAATGGGGAGGAGGTTTCATCCTTCCACCCCAACACTACAGATAGATAGCCATCTTTTTCCTTTAAAGCAGCAAAAAATGCTTTCTTCCAACTCAGTCTAGCCCAGAACATGGCTTGATATGGCCAATCTGGACACTTGGATTCATGCCACACTAGTGTCAAACTTGGCTGCTGTAATACTCTTTACAAACTCCCACTCAAAACCAATTTTTAGAGCACAGTCAGTACAGAATGCCATGGTTCAGTTGTTATTGGGGCTAGAAACAGAATGAACACTACTGCCATTCTACAGATGCTCCACTGGCTGCCTACCAGCTACTGGACTCACTTTTAAGGTGTTGGCCTTGGTCCCTCCTATTTGTGGGACTACCTCTCCTCCTACACTCCACCACAACAGCTTCACTCATCTTCTGCAGGTGCCAACCTACAAATGGACAAAATCAACAACTGCCTGTACATGTGCATTTTCCATTGTGTCCCCATCTTATGGAATAAGCTGCCTGATAAGGTCAGAGAGCCTCCTGCCCTTGTGTCTTTCCAAAAACTGTGCAAAGCTACATTATTCACATGAGCTCTTCTACCCTGATAATAGGGCTGTACTGTAACAAAATGGTTTAGAAAATGACAAAGTTAGGGACTATGGTTTGTATTACAGTGTATATAATCTGTACTGTCTATTGTAATGTTTATACTGTTTAACAGGTTATGTTAATTTTACATTTCTGCTTCAGTTTGGTTTCAGCTTTCTGGTTGGTTCCAGATTTCTACAATCTAAATCCTATTGTACTGTTTACTGGATGACCCAGCCTGTTCACTGTATCTTGTGGAATCTACCTAACTCCCAATGAGTTCACTGTATCCTGTGGGATCTACCTAACTCCCAATGAGACAGGTAGATTACAAATAACGTAAGTAAATAAATAAATGGCCATAACAGGGGAGGAGGGATTTAGTGTAACTATGGGCCATTACTCATGGAACACTTACCTTGGGCCTTTTAGCTGCATGGTGGGGCTTCAGTTTCTCTTTTTACATGCGAGGAGGCAGCCCAGTCCTCCCTACAGCTAGTCCCTACAGCTAGTCTCTGTTTCCTTGTTCTCTTACTCTGTCCCTCTTAAAGGCACAGATCTGACAACACTCAGTAGTTTCAATACTATAGAGCTGATATTCTCTCCCCCCCATCTCAATCCCTTCCCCTCCACAGACACTCGCGCTCTCTTTCTCTCTCTCACTCCCAACCTTTCTCCTGCTGCTGGAGAGAGGCTTGTTTTTAAAAAGAGCCTTGCCTGGAGAACAATTTTTAAAAGACACCTCCCCGCCCCCCCCCCCCCGATCATCAGGGAGGGCAGAAGTATAGCAGGGAGGTAGACTGGAGCCAGAAAAAGACCCTGCTTGAGCTGTTCCTTGCAAAAGCCACCTTTGTTATGTTATTATATTAATATATCAATATGAGTGTTTAGAGATGAAGAAAGGCACCGGCAACATGAAAGGGGCATGGGCGGCAGTGTGAAGGGTAGGAAAGGTGGAGGTAGGCAGGCAAGCTGTGGATGGAAGAAAGAGGTACAGGACAAAGCTCTGTTGACTGGAAAATCTCCCTGCTCTGGCAGGGAAGCAAAACGGAATTCATGCTAGAAGTGGTCTTGCTTGCCACCGGGAGACTAGAAAGTGAAAGTGAGGCTGGAGGAAATGTCCATACAAGAAATCTTGCTGTGACAGACATTTGCACATCGCACAGCAGATGCCTTGTGTGCTGGAAGCTGGAAGGGTTACACCATTCTCCCATAGTCCCAGTCCAAATTGGGGTTGTGTAGGGGCTGAAAATTGCCTTTTAAAGACAAATGGGAGACCTCTGATATTTGTTAGCTCTAGTTTGATCCTTGGGACACTAAAATTGTTTTCATCAGGTCTCTAGAAGGAAGCAGATTTGTCCATGGGGAAATACTTGGGAAGAGGGAGTCCCATTACCTTAGGAAGAGGGAGTTCCATTACCTTGGCTTTGTCAGCACACACACAAATGATTATCCTTTTATTATTATTTTTCCAGACCTTTTCTGTACAATCGAAGTGCCACCACAATGGCTGTAAATTAAATGGACCCACTCTTCTCCTGCATGTTTTTTTCCAGTGTGGAGTAAGCATGGCACAGTGGTTAAGAGCAGGTGAACTCTAATCTCGGACAATAGGTTCAATTACCCACTCCTCTAATCTGATGAATCAGGTTGTTTCCCTCTCCTACACATGAAGTCTGCTGGGTAACCTTGGGCTAGTCACAGTTTTCTCAGAATTCTTTCAGCCTCACCTGCTTTGCAAGGTGCCTGTTGTGGGGAGAGGAAAGAAGGAGTTTTTAAACTGCTTTGAGACTCTATCATTGAGAAAAATGGGATATAAATCCAAACTCTTCTTCCCTCTGAAAATCTTCCTATTTTACATATTCTGCAGAAAGATAAACAAGCAGGAGCCTTCCTGGTGAGTGTCTTAACCATGTAACAAGGCCTACTGACTATCACCATTTCAACTTTCCCAATATTTAAGTTTAAATAAATTTGCCCACAACAATCCCCCAATAATGAGAAAACACTGAACATGTGCAGAGATTGGGGGGATGAAAATGAAGGAGTGCAAGTCAACTGCCTCAACGTACCCACTAGTTTTACATATACATTGAATGAGTAAAGGTTCTGGAGTAGATCACTGTTTAAAGCATTCCTGTTAGAAATACAGACTCATTCAGAAGCAAGGAAGTCCACTTGATCTATATTTGTCTCACTGATGCTTTGAGTCATCCTGCATTAAAAGCCATAGAAATAATTTTGGCCAAAGTACAGTTCACAAAGTTCTCTGGATCTTCCACTGTGTAATTTAAGCTCAAATGGCTATTGCTCAAAATTGAGTTTGAAGCAAGGTCATGGGTTGGGGATTTAACTCTTCCTCCTTGCTCCCTTCATATCAGCACAAAGGCAATTTCTCTTAAAGAATAAGTACAGAAAGAATATTCCCTCATTCTGCTCCAGCACCAATCAAAACATTCCATTCAGACTCTGCTCCGTTCTGCACAAGTCAGAATGTTTCCAGAATGTTTTCAATCCCTCCCTTAACCATGATGTTTGTCCACACTTGCCTCCTCCAAACATTTCATTGAAACAATGCCCATTCATTGAAACAGTGCTTCAATGCCCTGTAGTTCTATTTAATCAATGCTTCATAGATTCACCCAAAACAGCAAACAAAAACACACAAAATAATGAAAATGAAGAGGCGAGTGAAAGGAAATGAAGGACACCAAAAAATGGCACAAAGGGCAACAGCACAAAGGTGTGGAAAACAACAAACAGCATGCACTCTGTTGGAAGAACTATGAGGACTCATTCAAGAGTTCACAGCATAAGTCAATTCTGTTTTAGTCATCTCTTGTGCTACTTGGGATAGATCCAAAATTATCAAGAAGTTAATGAAATTCCTGGTTGGTAGAATGTATGTCAAAGGTATGTCCAGGGCCTCTTCCGCACGGGCCAATAAACTCAGGCTAAAAACCGTGTTGAGCAGGAACTTCTCACAGATCCTGCTCCTAAAGCAAGTCTGCTCCATGTTTTTTCCCCAAACCAGGGTTTTCAAGAATCGCATTATTAGCAATTCTTTTGTTTTACCTTGCCTTGCAGCGGCAGCCAAGTGAACAACCCCAGGTGGGAGGCACTTCAGTTGGACTCACCTTTGTCTTTTCGTTTCCCACCTCTCCTGCATAGCCACGCAGCAGCACATGGCCATCCCAAGATGGCAGCATGGCTGCAGGGGTCCAGGTGTGCCTCGCTGCGGAGCTACATGGTGTTGCAGGTGAGTCATGGAAACATAGTATTTGGTTACTATGATAAATCCCAAGCAACCCATTTCTGAACTCACTATCTACAAATAATGTAACAAATGTGGGAGAATGAAGTAGAATTTTCAGGGCATGCAACCTTCATCTAGTCTTGTTACATAGACCACAATTGAAATGGACACTTCATACCACAAACGGGAACTACTTCCATGTTATGTACAGTGCAATCTTAAATTGCACACTTCTATACTTCAATGGAGAATAATGCTCATTAGGATCACACTGTTAGCTGTTTCTGGTTTCCAGTCTCCCATATCTTTCCTGTGGTAGCGATGTCAGCAAAGTAGAGGAATTCAGGAAAATGTTCAGAAACAATTAATGGAACAAACCTGAACAGCTCCTTTAAAAACAGTGACATTAGGATAGCATAATTTCCTTGGGCAAACCTATTTTATATCCTGAGAGAAGGATGATTTCTTGATCTTGACTGCCTTTTTCTTGGGAAAAGCAGTCACCTACCTCCTAAAGGTGAGTCAATATGAGTATTCTTTCTAAAGCAAAACTGTGTGAAAGTAGACACCTTGGCCCTCTGCATCAACATCTGCTCTTCCAATAAAATACATGAACCAACTTTAAACTTGGACAGGTGTTACCTTTTCTGCAGAACGGAGATACAAAAGACCAAAATGCTTTCAACATCTTGTCAACCTATAAATACCATCCACCAAAACTGACAAAGCAATGTTATAATCTCAGTACATGGAAGGTAGTGGAATATAAAGCTTTCCCATAGGATTTCTTTCTTCAGCAAATGAAAATCCTATATACTCACTTTTCTTAATTTTTAACTAAATAGCAATCAGGAGTTTTAAAACCTTATTATTCTGTACAACCCCACAAAACTTAACCAAGGTAACATGGAAAAATCCAATAACCAAATGGCAGATAATGATGTTAACTACGAGCTTTGATGATAAAACTTAATTTCGCTTCTGCAGCCTGAACAGATAAAGACCAGAAGGAAGTAAAGTTACTGATTTCATTTCAATCGGAAGCTGATCAAAATTGGACACAGAGCTGCTCCAGGGGAGATCAAATTTGCATTCTGGCTGGATTTCACTCCATAAAACGTTCAACCTAATCGAAAGTGGGGGCTTTTCGCCTGAGTTTCCAAGAAAGTGCCGATTAGTCTTTGAACAAATCTGAGTGCATTGAAGGTTCTCTTATCCAAGAAATGTGGATTGCATACAAATTTGGCAATTCGTTTATGCAAACGATGGTAAACAGAATTATAAAAGTCAGATAATAAAACAGAAAATGAGGTTATTTTGTTCCCTGCTTTATGTTGTCAGACTTCTGAGCATAGTTTAGTGTTTTCTATTCATGACTTTAGATTATCAAATTACTCCCTGATGATGTCTCAGATGTGCTTTTGTCTGCAAATGAGAAGGCATAAAATACCAAGGCATTAACGTTAAATTACAATCGTTAATGGCGTAAATACGAAAATAATTACTGCATCGTATCATCAATTGTTATGTGTTCATTACCGAAGTCCTTATAAAGCCTTCATTTTCGTGTTCCACAATTATTTTTTACTTTGTTTTTTTGGCCGGCTATTTTATTGCCGCCGCAGCACTTTAGCAGCGTTCCGCAGTTACACAAGCCATTTAATCCTGTTTAAAGCTTCATTGAAAACTTCCTTCCTGCTCCGCCTTTAACTCCGCGGCCGAATTCCCACTTCTACGCCTGATGCTCGAAAGCAGCGCTGGAGGATGCTTCTCCGAGCCATCCCAACCCCACAGAAGTCTCCTTTTAGCACTTCCCGCCCCCTCCCAAGAAAGTCCGTAAAACAATCCACTAGATTGCTACTCCAACATACAGCCTGAGTTGCGAACCCCATAAGGGTTAACAACTGCTTATATGGGAATGGCTTTTTTTAACACCCTCCCCCCCTTTTGGGTTCCCACTTTCTACGCCTCTCGTCCTCCAGAAGACACGGCAACTTCCCCATTCATTGCCAGAGAAGTGAGCTCATCTCTCCACCCACCCACCCACCCCCCGCCGCCGCCCTGGGTTTTGCTGAGGAAAGCTAAAAATGCCAATCGCCACCGTTCTTCGAAGTCCGTGACCCTTTTCCCTCGGGTGAACTCTTTCATCATGCTGATGGATTCCGGCTGCTTCACTGCCCATTAAGCACGCAGGGCCTTTGCAAAGCGGGAGACTCTGGGCTTGCACAAAGACTGCTGAATGCAAAAGCAACCCGTCCCTAATGCATATGATGAGTCCGTCCCGGGGAAAACACCTGCGCGCGAGCCCCGCGCCGAAGTCTGAAGCACGCCCCTTGGGGAGCTCGTGCCAGTTCTACCCCCTTTCGTGCATAGCTGAGGGCGAAATGGGATCGGGAGCAGTTCAGAGACTCTTTACACGTGGCTGCTGGCAGGGCCATGGCCTCAACCTTGCAGCACCTTTCCCAAACAGGCAAAAGATGCTCTCGCGTGCGTAAAACAACTGGGAAACCGGACAAGCGGCGTCGGCAAGGGCTCTGCCACTGAGGCCCTTGCAAACTTCTGCCTCCGGTTCTGCTATCACAATGGGCAGAAGACAGGATGCCCCACGCTCCGGGAGGAGCGCGCCTTCTGTCCTGACAGGATCGCAGCAGCTGCGCGCGCCTCCTAGAACTCGTTCCGCCGTCCCTCACAAACGTTGTGCGCCCTAAGCGCAACTCCAGCCCTCTGGCGAAAGTGAGCCCAACTCTTTCGTAGAATCCCGCGAAGCTAGTTTCGCACGAGATCGCGCCACCTTGTCGCCCCCGCCCCTTCAAACGGACTGCAGAGAAGACTCCAGCTGGGATGTCCGAAGCAAAGGGTGCCGCGGCAACAAAGTGAGAGTGGGCAAAGCGACAGTTTGGAGGGAAGGGACCCCCAGCCCAGCCCAGCCTGCGCTTGCCCATGCGCCCTGTCTGGATTGGCAATGGAAAGTCCCTCCTTAACGGGCATCTGTGCTCAGCGTCAACACCAGCCAAGAAATGCACCTGGCAGCATCCTTCCTCCGCAGGCTCGCCGCCGCGTAGAACATGCCATACAACGGGTTCCGAGCGGACGGGCGCGCGCAAGACATCACAGCCATCGGCCCGACCATTACCTTTCGCACGCGCCCGCGCGCGCTTTCGGCTGTCTGTCGCCTGCTGCTGAGCAGCGTCCGGCTCCTGGTCCAGTCGGAGCAATTGCAACAGCCCAGCTCCCCGCCGCTGCCCTCGCCTGTCCACGTGCCGCTGCGCCACGCCCACCGGCGGGGTCTTCACGCTCCCGGGTCGCTCTCGCGCTCCCCCCCACCCCACCCCGCGTGCCAGCGGTGCTCGCGTGGTCCTCCGCTCGCCGTCTGGCCACTTTGGGCTTGTCGTGTTCCCTGAGGGAGACACACACACACACCCTCGTGTTCCTGCTGTGTTTTGCTCACATTATGATTTCGACAGGACGGGACAGGAGGCCTGGGATGGTGCTTGCAATGTTTTTAAGTATAGATGTATGTTTGTATATTAAGAAACAATCAGTAACTGAGGTGCTTGGGGCTGAAAGAGAAACATCCTGGGAAGAAGGAGTCTTTGAAGGATAATTTTCATTCTGAGAACCACCAACCTGAAACAATGGGGATCTTCAAATTGCTTTAAACTATTATTCCTCTCTGCCTTCTTTTGGGGTACTGTACAGATACAGTACAGGCATGCTAGTTTAACTGAAGTTCCAGCTTCCTGACCAATCCTGCGGATTGGAGCAAAGGAGGAATTTTATTCAGAGTGCATTGAGAAGATTTTTATCCCTCTCTCCACGGATGTGAGAGGATTTAACATATTTCAATCCTCCACCATTTTATCCGCCCAACAACCCTATCAGGTAACTCAGGCTGAGAGAGAGTGAATGAGTGATGAGTCCAAGATCAGTCCATGTGTTCGTGGAATTTGAACCCATGTCACACCAAACGTAGTCCAACAATCCAGACCATTACATCTGGCTAGTCTGCTCATTGTTAAGAAGTAAGCCTAAGCAGGTATATTCAGAAGTAAGTCCCAAGTGGTTCAATGGGGCTTATTTACAGGAAAGTGTCCTTAAGGATTGTAGCTTTAGTACATGCAGTAACCTTCAGTTCTCTGAATGTGTGAAGAGAAAGGGACATAACAGAAAATCCAATATAGACCTAGTAATTTTATTACTTCAGCACTGCCATCCTTATACAGATTTTGCTAGGGGTTTGGAATGTCCAACAACAAAGCCCCAGCCAATGGGCGCACTGGACTCACAAAATGAGTCTGGCGTGCCCATTAGTTGGACATGCATCCCTCACATTCCAACCATCCCCCACCTCCCTTCTCAAGATCTGTGGGGCTTGGGAAGGGAGATGAAGGCAGAAACTGGCCCAATCCAGCACCTGATGGATGAGTCCAGCAAGCAGGATTGGGCAACCCCACTTCCCTTCCTGAGATCTGCAGGAAGGGAGGTGAGGGCAGAAACAGGCCAGATCCTGCCTGCTAGATTCAACCACAAGACAGCAAGACAGTATAGAGAAGGCTGCAGATAAGAATAACCAATTGAATGTTTTCCTTCTGCTTTCCTTCACATAGGCCCTTTCCGCACGGGCGGTATATGGCGCCCTGGGGACGGCAAAAACGCCGTCCCCAGGGAGCCATTCGCACAGGTGGCGCAGCTGCTTCACAGCTGTGCCGCCCTCGCACCGCCCAACCGGCGCGAAGCCGCCGTTTTCCGACCTTGCTCGGGAAGCGAGGTTTTCAGAAAACGGCAGCTTGGAACCGCTGTCGTGCGAACGGCAGCGGCTCCAAGGTGCCCTCCCCCCTTCCACCCTTCACTTACCTTGTTTCCGGCCAGCCAGCCCGTCGCCGAGGCCTGGGGACACGCCCCCCTGCCCTGCGACATGCCGGACGGCCAGAGACACGCCGGGTCGGCCAGGCAACGCGCTCCGCAGCGCCGTCTTCCCAGCTGTTTCTGGGACCGTTCGTGCGAACGGTCCCAGGGGGGTTGGGTCGGCGTGGAATGCGCCAACCCAACCCCCATCAACCCAACCCCCATCGACTGTGCGGAAACGGCCAAAGTGTTGATATTCAAAGTACTACAGTTCAGGTCTAGAATACAACCCCTGTTGCAAGAGTCCTGATAAGAAAAAAGATGGCAGGTATATGCTACTCATCTCCCAAATCAATGGAACCCAAAGCAGCTTGAATCAAATTTAAAAACAAATACAAATGTACATCAACATAAATACACATAAACAGAATGAAACTACAACTTCCAATCATGGGCTGTTACAAGCTTGTCAGAAAACCTTGACTTTGCACAGGTGCTGCACAATCTGGGCAAGGTTGAGAATCTCCTGACATTTTCAGGAAGACCCTTCCGCAGCACAGGTGCTGCCAAGAAAATATGAGGCCGAAGAAAGACAGTACTTAGTGACTAGAGATGAGGAGCCACTAGTAATCCCTGATCTGATGATTGGAGCCATCTTATGGGCATGTAATAGAATCATAGTGTTGGAAGAGGCCACAAGGACCATCAAGTCCAACCCCCTGACATGCATGAATACACAATCAATGTAATCCTGACAGATGGCTATCCAGCCTCTGTGTAAAAGCTGCCAAAGAAGGAGACTTCATCCACTCCATGGCAGTGTATTCCATTTTTGAAAAGCCCTTACTGTCAGGAAGTTCTTTCTAATGTTTAGGTGGAATCTCTTTTTCTATACCTTGTATCCATTAGTCTTTTTCCTAGTCTCTTGAGTAGCAGAAAACAAGCTTGCTCCCTCACAACCAACCTGCTGTGATTGGACTGCACAATAAAAAAAGAGCCTGGAAGCACAGGTCTGTCTGTAGGCTGGATGTTGTAGTATCACTATGCATGGATGGATCAATGCAGTGAAACTATCAGTGAGGAGAAAATTGGGAATATCTGTGCCTGCTAAATAAGACCAGGACTGGGCATCTACCTCTCCATTTTTTTGTAGACAGTAAAGTCTGGGTTTGGCTGAAGGAGGCAGCTGAAGAGCAAAAGCCAAAGGAAATTTTGTTCTTGGCTGTTAGCTCATGGCATTGTCTCTGTGACCTGTGCTACTGGAACCAGCCCAGCATGAAGTGTCTTGTGGCACCTCACCTGTGTTAAGTTTGACTGAAGTCCTGGTGGGTTGTATGTTTCAATTAAATGTGTATTGTTCGTATTTGTAAACCACTGTTTTCAATGGGACAAATGTAAAAGAAAAAGATTTAAATGGATATTGTTATTGTTATTATTGTTGTTATTATTGTTGTTGTTGTTGTTGTTGTTGTTAGTAGTAGTAGTAGTAGTAGTAGTAGTAGTAGTAGTAGTAGTAGTAGTAGTATTTACATTTCATAGACGGCCCATCCCTGAAGGGCTCTGGGCAGTGTACAGTAAAAACAATACACAATAAGATACAAATTATAAGCATCAAACATTAAAACCCTTAAAATCACAACAGCGGCATTATCATAAAACCCACATTGATAGGTGACATCCAATCCCAAAGCCGGGAGGGAACCACCAATGCCAAAATAATGAGAATATAATACGAGGCAATGCTGGAGATGGTATAAGAATACAGTGTGGTCATCAAGAGGGGGCATATATGTGCATTTAATAAATTATTCTTGCTCCATGATACATGGCAAGAAGAAGCAAAGATATGTGAATATTTATTGTCCAAAATTCATTATCACTTCGATGGGTTTGCCTATTTCACAGTTTTGCTGAAAAGATTTACTGCCATGGCTTTCTCAAGCATACAGGAGCGAGGTGGGAAGGTGGCTGAAGCCCAGGAGTGCTTTGGTTTGCAGAACCATAGTCTTAAGAGCTTTTCCTTGTCCGGTATTGGTATTCACAATACCACACATCCTTGTCTTGGGAACCATGCTGCAAATGTAGTTCAATATTATGTCTCCCAGTACATAAAACAGGTCCACAGTTTTCCACCCCAATCTGCTTAGCATAAGAACTCTTCCATCTTCTCTCTGATGCAATTTATCTTGCAGAGTGACTGCAGAGTCTTTAGAGATAAACACAACAGAGGAAAAACAGATGAATCAGATTTTTTGACAGCCATAATGAGTTCAAGGAAGTATCATGTAAACATTATTAAGTGTAATAAACACATGTCAGCATTAGGCAGTCTTCTGCAGTCTCACTGGTAAGAGCCGCAGTGAACTTCTTTTTCATAATGTCTTTTTAACTTTATGTAGCTGCCGTAATAGGCATTCTATATTGCTGCGGCTTTGACAGGAAATCTTTACTATATAATAGATAGGCGAGATATGAAAGAAAGCCACTGAGACACTGTAAACTTTCATTCATAGAGGCTATACATTAGTTGGATTAAGGGAAGGTCTGTTTCCAACTTTCCCAGTATAATTACTAGTAAATCACAAAGGTCATGCCTGTTTTGGCTCTTTTTGAAAATAGGCCCAGTGGTCATACTCTGGTCTGAATATGAAATACAGAATTGTGTCCTATACATACCAGTCAGTGTCAATTCTAGAGTTGGTCAATACCAGAAAAATTCGGGCCAATTCAGATTCGGATTTTTCTCAGACTAATAGATTTGGATTGGCCAAGTTACGAATCTTGCAGATTCGGACATGTCGTCTGGGAATATTCGAGAAATTCGGATGCATTTTTATTTTTTAGGTGTTTTTACAAGTTTTGGTCTGCAGGGGGTGCATTTTAGATGTATCAGCACCAAAATTTCAGGGTATCATCAGGGGACTGTCCTGATGATACCCCCCATGTTTGGTGTAGTTTGGTTCAGGTGGGACAAAGTTATGGACTCCCAAAGGGGGTGCCCCCATCCCCCATTGTTTCCAATGGGAGCTAAGGAGATGGGGTTACCCTTTTGAGGGTCCATAACTTTGCCCCCCCCCCTGAACCAAACTTTACCAACCTTGGGTGGTATCATCAGGACAGTCTCCTGATGATACCCTGAAATTTAGGTGCTGCTAGCTTTAAAAATGCACTCCTGACAGGCACCCCCAGAAATTTGCCCAAGATTCTTTGGGGTTTTTTTGCAGCAGTTTTTTCAGCAGTAGCAGCATATGGCAGCCCAGCCTTGTGCTGCTGCTACATTTGTCAGCGGCTTTGGCAGAGGCAGCAGCAGCAACTGTGGGTGAGTGGAGTGGGGTTTTTGGGGGGAGGGTTTTCTTTGGGGAGGTTTTTTTGGGGGTAGGGGTTTGCAGAGTGGCACCGGTGGTGGGCGGGCGGGTCTCTTTTCCTTGCTGGCTGGGAGGGAGTGGTTGGGACTGTTTTACCTTTCCCCCTTTTTGCCATGGGGTTTGGAGTTTTGCGGGGGAGGTTTTTTGGGGGGATTGCAAAGTGGTGCTGGAAATGGGTGGGTGGGTGGGTTGGAGGTTTTTTCACCCGGCCAAGCCGCATTTCAGCGTGACTGCCAATCCGAATCCCACAGATTCGGATCAGATGGGATTCGATTCAGCGCAGCTCAGTCTAAACCGCAGATTCGGACGATCCGAATCTTCAACTCTAGTCAATCCAGAAAGCTCCACCTGCAAAACAGGCCTGAGAACACCTGATGCTAGAAACTGCAGAAACTAAGCAAATGTGGAACAAATCACGTCACGTCCTTGATTGAAAATCACTGGGTACGATATAAAGGCAAAATTCCTTCACATACAAAGAATCTCCATACCACTTCTGCACAACTTGTTTGAGTCAGCTCATAACTAAAACAGTAAAAACCAAACAAGCCAATAAAATGGATCAACAGGAATGACAATAAATACATACCAATAAAAGCACTGTGTGACATTAAAACAGCATAAAATAAATAATTAAACTGTCTTCAGGCTTGAAAAAACCTAAACATAAAAAAGGTCAGGTAAAAAAGAAATATTTTGACTTGGAGCTTAAAGAAAACTCAAGTAGGTTCTAGACAAAGGTCTGGGAGGTGATAATAGGCCTTCTTTCACACTGCTGGTCACAGCAGTCTTACAAATACCTTGGTTACTTAGGCAGAAATCTGATCCTGGCTACCAAGCATAATGTGCCATTATTGACATGTGTGTCAGGGTTTTTCCATCCTGATCGAGACCAAGGTTTTGAAGTATAAAAGTGTCATTCTCTTTTGTTTTTCTCCAGAATCAGATATTGAGAGCTATGAATCCTGAATATATGGAATTTCCTATTAGTTATTATGGCTAAAGCACAGGAAAAGCGGGAATCTGTGTTGGTGAATACAGTTTCTCTGGTCCCACTATTTAAAAAAAAATCTACATCCAATCCAAAATGGATTTATCTTAATCCAGAAAAAAAAATGCTTGCAAGAAGTAAAGAAGATGCAGAAAATACAAAAGTTGAGATATTAATCATGTCAAATGTACGACTTGTGAAAAATTGGAATGAAACTTTTACTCTTCTAGTACCTGCAAGTGAAACAATATTTCTACACATTTGTAATACACCAAAGTTATATTGATGTTTTTTTTAAAAAAAAATTTTTTTTACCAGTTCTGAGTACTGCCTGTTGGGGGCTGCCACTCTTTTAGTCTAAAGATTATTTGTTTCTGGTTGTGCTAAAAAGGAAAATGGCAGTTAAACTGGGAGAAGGATTTGAAAATAGAATTAACTGTGGAGAACTGACCTGATACATAGCAGAAAAATTGTGCCTGTTGTTTAAATGCTTATTATAGGGTTTCGAGCAGATGGTATGTAACACCTGTGCAGATTAAACACCTGTAAACAAAAATGGTAATTGGGCTTATTGGAAAGGATATGAGAAGAAAGGCTCTTTTGGAAACTCAAAGAAAATCATAAAATTCATGTGATATAGAATATTTTTCTATACTGGATTCTTTTCTATTGACAGAAGGAAAAGTAGAAGTTGTGACAGGCTGTACTTTGGAATTGTTTACTAATGTGTAGATGATAATGTCCTAAAAGGACAAAGTTGCAAACCTACTTTTCTAGGTTTTCTTCCAAAACAAAGTGCAAATGGGGGAGATTTTTTCTCCAGTAGCAAAAATCAATAGAATTCCAGTGTAATTGTATGTACTGAGTGGATGTCTTTTTACAGAAAGAATACTTTAAGTGGTTATACTTTGGGGATGCTTTGTTAATGTAAGGTAATGGTGCTATTCAAGGTCAAAACTGTAAAGCCACTTCTGTATTATCCACCACCCTCACCCTCCAAAAAACATGCAGTGGACTTTTCTCCCCAGTTCCAAAATTGTATATTGTGATCTTTTACATTGGGTAAAGAATTTGGTAAAAAGAAATGGAGAAGATTAAGAAGATCACAGCCTTTATAAATGTCCATGCAAAAATTCATCCTGTTGAATGATGGTTGGCAAGATAAGGAGTCGTTTATTTGCAAATCTGTTTTGTTAATATGTTAAGAGCAGCAAAGTTGTGCACAGTGCAACATGTACTGGCTCACAGATATACATGTAAGTATACTGCAATGATACAACACCTATTAAATCTTATGTGAAAATGTCATAATATTCAGAAGAAAAAGATACTTATTGAAAATCATGTCCTCTTTTGCACACTTTCCCTGACATTGAATATTCCAGCCATTACAAAAAGGGACCATCAAGGTAATCTATGTTCTTCATATGTTTAGCTGACGTGATGTTGTAAATAGAGTGTTGGACAAGTATTCTGAAAGACTTGGGTTTGAATTCCTGCCTTACCATAGAAGCTAGTTGGGTGACCTTGAGCCAGTCACATTCTTCAAGCCTAACGTACATCACAGGGTGTTTATAAAAAAAAACTGGAGGAGAGGAGAATAATATTCTAAGCTGATTTGGGTCACTACTGGAAAGGAAAATGGGAAATGAATAAATAAATTCATATCAATGCATACATCCTATCCTGAAGGCAAATTCCTGAATAACTTGCAGTATGATTCAAGTGTTCTCCACAAACTGTTATCCACTGCTGGGGCAACACTCAATGAGTTTATTTTATTGAATTAGACAGACCACAACAAACCGGTCCGACAAGCAGGGTTTTTCTCAATGAAAATTTTTACTGTAAAATCAAAGAATCCCTACTACAAAACGTTCTCTAAACAAACCGCGCAGGGCAGGGGAGCATGCAGAGTTCTTATAGGGTTTTCAGAGGCTACATCAAATGAGGCAGTCAAGAATACAATACAGAGCAATCAAGAACAAAGTAAAATGATTTAAAACACAATACAGAGTACTCAGAAAACAATGAATGAAAGTCAGTGACTTTTCATGATACTATGCTATCAACGGGATTTGAGCAGCGGTGGGAAACTTAAAGGGAGAGAAGTCCTTATTTTGGGTGCTGATGATAGTCTTTGAGGAAAAGGCTTGCAGAGGGCTTCACCCGTGGCTTGGGGCTCCCACCACAGCCATTTGTTGAGGTGGAGTTGTTGGGACACAAATCAGGACAGAGTCTGCTGTCCAATCTTCCGGGGTGTGGGTATAGATCACAATAAAGACTCCAGCACCCTTTTGTATGAGTCCATTGTGCTTTAGTTTGGAGATCCAGGGTTATTGTGAACATGATGAAATTATCTTCAGGAGTCATTGGAGGAGGGAGGCAATCAATCTGCAAGTTTCCTGAGAGCCCCAAAGAAAACCCATACAAAATTCTTTTAACTAAAAGAAAATCTGTCTAACATGAATGTATCTAACTAAATATAAGAGAAATAAAAAAGTTTTAATCAATAATAAAATAAAAATGTTTTTATTTATTGAGAGCACTGCTCACAAAACTAAATTCCAAAGCAATGAGGAGGTTAAAAAGGCAGTGTGGAACAAAACACTGCTTCTGATCTGGTGTGATGGCTGTTTCTTACATCTTCCATATGACCTGGAGTCAATTTTGATGTTGCTTGGGCAAGAAGGCAGAGGTCAGAATGCAAAAGAAAGTATATCCTGGAGGGATATGGGATAAAGAACTCTTCACCACCTCCAATGTGCTATCGTTTCATTGAGGCTAATGGGTGGTCTTTGTTTCAGTGTAAACTGGTTTCCTTGATTTCTGCTGTATTTTCCATTGCTCTCAAACCCAATTCCTTAGTTTGGATCTTGTTCAGCATTTATGCTAACTGCTGATCTGATACGTAAGAGGAAAAGCCCAAGTGGGGCAGGGTTACAATTTAACTCCCTTCCCTGTGGGTGATCTTTGATTGTACAATCATTTCAAAAGTTTAATTAAGATTGTATAAAAATACTGGAATGTACTACCACCTGGTGAGTACTTAAACAAAGAATTGCCAGTGGAGTTGACACCTATGTGGGTCTATCCATCAATTAAGTTGTCAAAATGCTGCTTTGTAGCGCCCTCAAAGGAAAATTTCTCCCAAAGAGTATATTTCAGGACAATTTTACCATGCCCCTTCATAATTAGCTATTATTTTAATATGTGTTTGTTGCAATGATTTAAAAACTAGCCCATGAATGAATATGCTAATCTGATTCCATGGAAGCCAGCAAGTGTTTCAGTCTTTAATAGCCATAGCAAAAGCTCTTTTTTCATCAATTATTTCATGCCTAACATCTTTTGCTATACTTCAGATGTCGCACTCCATTTCATAGTGCAAGACTGAGAATAAAAAGGGCTCTTACAAAGATAACAGCACTACAGGGATTCATAATGGTGAAATCACTTACTCTGTTTCTCATCTCTGAGAGTAAATGTCTACAGAGAAATTAATTTGGTAATCCCAGGTTAGTCTGTAGTAGGCCATGGCCCATGTCTCAAATAGACTAAATTATTATTATGTCTATGTTCTAATTCTCAAAAACAGAAGTTAATTGAAGTGTCCTGATCATTAAATTTCTGTGCTTGAAACTGAACTGTCCATGTTTGGCTAGAACAGATGTACTGTAAAGAAACCTAAAGAAAATGATCAGCTGTGCTGCATTTGACCAACAGCCCACTCTCACCAGCATCATATCTCCAAAACACCTGGGGATAGTAACTTTTATCCATTCTATTTGTTCCCAGCCTCCAGCATTTAAAGACACTTGAGGAGGGACAGTGGAGCTGTGCTTCCACAACGGGAAAGAGGATTAGTTTCATTCTGCTGTCATTGTTCACTCCAGCACCTCTAATCTGTATGTTGTTCCACTGTGCCCCTGACCCTGGAATTGGTCTTTTTAAGGGATCAGAAAGGGCTGTAGAGACACAGAGGAATGCAACAAACAAACCCTCCATGTTCCATGCTTGGAATCACAGGATACACACTACCATATGACACTTAACCCTTATACATGTTTTAAACTTTAGACTCATATTGTCCCTCTTAGCCAAGGACTTTGTGCCGTAAAATCAGCATACAACACTCAGGGTTGCACCCAGCCAATTTTTCCAGTCGGTATCACCCAATTTTCCTCTCTCAACAGCCTCAGTTCTATGTGATTTTTGAACATTCAGGTCCCATGATCCTCTGCACGGTTTTTATGTGGCTGAAAAGAACCTTTCCTTCCTTTTTTACCAGCAGCAAAACTGGTTGGATCCAACTCTTTATCTGGGGAAAGTTGTGTTGTTTATAATAGTCCAGCCAGAGTAGCACTTGACCAACACTGGTGCTTTAGTTACTATACTCCAGAACAATAAATGGTACTTTCAAATCATCATAGTGGTTTGTATTTCCAGATTTTTCCACACATTTCTGCTTAGGTACTACTGTCAAGCTATGGGTGTAAACATCTTGAATTCTGACAAAAAGAGCAATTAAAAAGTAGCCACCTGTATTTGTTTGTATGTGGGAACAAGCCGTTTGCTCCTCAAAATGGATCCAGAGTGGCAGTTTGTACGTTCGCTTTTAAATTAGTCACTATAGTGATATATATCCACATGAAGTGTCATTACTGGAACATCAGGCCATTTCTGCACGGCCACGCCAGGGTGTGTGTGTCGGAGTATATGATGCCGACTCACCCCCCAGGACCATTCGCATGAATGGTCCCAGTAGGGGCGGGGAAGACTGCGCAATGCTGCGCCATCGGCCGAACGCCTTACCTTCCCTCCGACCTTCCGGCACGTCACCCAGGTCAGGGGACACACCCCCCTGCCCTGCGCGACAGCTCTGGAGTCGCAGGGCAGGGGGGCGTGTCCCGAGGCCTGGACGATGCGCCAGAAGGTCGGAGGGAAGGTAAGGCATTCAGGAAAGGGGGGATGGTGCCTTCCAGCCGCTGCCATTCACACGGCAGTGGCTGGAAGCCGCTGTTTCTGGAAAACCTTGCTTGGGGAGCGAGGTTGGGAAACAGTGGCTTTGTGCCGCTGAGGGGAGCGAGGGCGGCGCTGCTGCGATGCAGCAGTGCCCCCCATGCGAACAGCTCCCTAAGGACGGCGTTTTTGCCATCCCTAGGACGTTGTTTTTGGCCCGTGCAGAAAGGGCCTCAGTGTACTTCGGCATCAAGTCATTGCTCAAATAAGTTGATGTGAAATATCCTGTAATGTGCTGGACATTTAAGATATCTTCACCATCCTACACAATAGTTGTTGATTATTCTTCTATGAGTTTGCTTCTCTTTGAAACTAGACTACTATTTGGTTTGAAGAGTTTTCATGACAGCTTTAACTGCAGCTGGCACTGGTTTGAAATGTCTGTGTCAAGTGGAATAATTGTGAACTGACTGCTGCTATGTAACCTCAAAAAGCTGTCATATGAAAGATCTTTCCAGATTCTTCTGCAGTTTAAAGGTAAGGGGAAACTCCAAAGTGATGCTTTTTAGCAGTTGCAAAACAGGGCCTTATCTTGGAACAGATAATTTACCACAATGTGAGTCTATACACTTTCTTCAGTAATTGGTTCTGGTGGGTTTTCTGGGCTGTGTGGCTGTGGTCTGGTGGATCTTGTTTCTTCAGTAATGCTTTAATGATACCTCTGTATGTCCAAAGGCATTGTGCAGCATAAAGAATCACTGTGTGGTATAAACTGGCATATCTGTTCAACAATTAAAAATACACTCAGTGTATTTTAAGATGATCAAGCATTATGTTCTGTATTACAAGCATGCATATGGATTCACTATAGCCTACTGTCATGTAATGCTTTATAAATGACACTTGATAAACAACAGCTGTGTAGTCTCTCAGATGTATTCATCAAGGCACACTTTCATTAGCAGTAAATCACTTTTGACTAGCAAGAGGCTAGTGCCTGACATGTAATCTTATAATGGGTTGCACAGTGAGGAACACAAAGCAATGCTATTGTCATGAAGTAGCATAAGAACCATGCTCTGGTGTTCTTTTATTAGATCAAAATAATTCCAGAATCCTATTTGAATATTTGTGGATCACAAGAAACATAACAATGGCATAGAAGGAGGGATGAATCATCAATGTATGTATCACCTGCCCTATATTCATAATACTACATCGCAATTGTTAATTGTTCTAAAATTATAAACCCACAAATTCAGTTTTCAAAGTCTGCTCTACTTATTTATTTTAAGTTGATCTCTTCGCTTTTGAGGTAATATACATTGATAGTTTAAATATGAAGTACTCCCCATTTTCCACAGTGGCCAGATCAAGGAGCTACAATTCCAAGTTTAGTTTCCTGAGAGATTACCTTGGATTCCACAGCCATTGCTTGCCATTAGTTTTCAAACCATTTCCTGCAGCCCACTCAAAGATCAGTCAAAGGAAAGGCAGGGCACACTGACTTGTGGGCTGTAGGATTTTCTCTGCTCTGCAGTTCAGGTTGAAAGAAGCAAGCTGCAGAGGCACTTGGCATTCAGCAACTCTCAGGAAAGACCTACCCTTTCACTTCATATTTGCAGGATTTATTTTTTGTGTGTGGCTACTCATCCTTTGCTGTGATTACAGTGGATGGCTGGTTAACGAGGATGAAAAGGAATTTTACCCAGAACTAATTGGGTGATAGGCCCTGGGTTTTTTTACACTCCATGTAGCAAAGGATAGATTTACTGTGTATAATTGTTTGCACCATTAAAAAGAGCATAACCATCACAACAGGCTACTGGCATTTGGCATTGGCTGGGGAACATTGGGCAGTTTGTACAGGGTGGACTGCTTGCATGATCAAAAGGGGGTTCTGGTAGGGTGGAGTGCACAACAGCCAACATTGTGGTGATACACTGACCATCCTACAGGAGGACAGTAATGGGCAGAAATAGCAATTTCTGCTGCTTTCAGCCTTGATACCAGCCATCTGCCCTTGGTACCACAACAGGCAGATTGGGGAAGCTACTGATAATGGTTGGGGAAGGTACTGATAACCATACCTACTTTTCCCAGCCTATGCTGCACCAAAACCTGAAGAACCTATAATCAAAAAGGTTTTGGTTAGGTCTTCCCTGCACATGTGTTTGAGTCATCCTTCTCACCCTTCTCCATGGGCTGATTTCCACTCCAGGCACAATTTTGTATGTTCTTTAGTATTTTTTTCTTCATCAGAACTTATGTTGTTATCTATTGTCAATTTTCTCAAATCCAAATCAGTCACACAACTGTTGCAGTGCACTGAATGGCACTGACTACCAGAGGAAGTGCTGTAAATTCTGTGAACTGATTTATGAAACCATGGCTTGGATCTAGACAAGATCTACAACACCTTCCCCTTCTTGCTGAAGCTTCTTGTACCTGTCAAGAAACTGGTCTCTTTACACAATTTCTTGTTTAATTCAAATAATGGTTCATCCTGAACCTTAGAAAATATGGTAGTTCCTTCCTCTAAAAACTTAGGTCAAACTGCTTGTAGCTTCAAAAGACTCAGACAAGGGAGATGGAGGTAATTCAAAGACTGGTTGCACCATTGGGCCTGGGTGTTTGAAGGCCACATGAACCCAGAAGGGTGCATTATATCTCATTAGCACAGGAGCTCATGGGTGGAAGAAAGTTTTCATTTTACTGGACCTGATGCAGCTGGAGGGGTTTGGTCCAATTGGCCAACTCTTCATCTGATTGGTTGAATCACTTGGCTGGCAAAATACTTAATTGGTCAAGGTATATCATCTCTCTATATATAAATCTAACAGTGTGTTTGTCCCTGATGGTCTCCCTCAGAAGCTGCTGGATGGATTGCCCCCAAATTTTCACATGACGTTTTCCTCCTTGTTGCAGGCAGGTAATTGGACCTTCAAAATGCGCAGCGAAGAAGTCCATACCTTGGAAGGCCAGTGGGGTAAAACGTCTTTTTTTCCTTAAAAGTGCAATCTTCAGGCCATGAAGCTGGCTCTGTTTGACTGTCACCCTTAGAATGTTTGTGCAACCTGTCTGTCTGTGGCCTGAGGGCTTGGGATGCCCTTAGAATGTTCGCTCAGATGGCCACAGATGAGCAGTAAAAACAGTAAATAGGTAATACTGTTAGATAATATGAGTGGAAGTGAAACACATACACACTTTGCCGTGTGAGACGTCAGGTGGGGTTCCCCCCTACACACACATGCAGGTAACTTTCACTCTCTGTGCCTCACCCACTGCTACCACACAACACACAAACTCTCCTTGTTTGGTCCTCGTTTGACCCTGACATCTGGGTCACTGGTCACCTATCGAGGCCCCAATGCCTCCCTCTGGGGGGGGAGGGAATTTTGAAATTAGGATGTTGGACCCACTCTTATTTCATTTTCCTGATAATTACTAATTACTGCTGCTTTTAATGTTTTAACTATTCTGTACTGTTGCTTTTGTTTGTTGTGCACCGCCCAGAGCCCTTCGGGGATGGGGCAGTATAAAAGCCTCAGAAATAAATAATAAATAAATAAACATCCAGCTCATCCTCACACACCTCACTCTGCCCTCCCTCACATCCAACCACCACTTACCCACTTCCTCACCCATATTCGCTACAGCTCTCTTTTACTAAAAGCGAAGGCTGCAGTTTGCTACACTTTTTCTTCTAAGAAAATTAGTGGGGTGGGGGCAAACCAACACTGCCGGCTCTGCTTCTTTTGCACGTGGCCCTTTAAGAACCCAGGGAGCTGGGCTCGATCTGAGTGCCTCACCACCCTGCCTCTGCTGCCTGACTGGGATAGCCTCCTTGCCCCAGTTCTGCCTTACCCAAGCCAGGACTGTGGTGTCAACCAGCCTCATGGACAGTGGGATTCGCACTCTGGACAGTTCCATTGTGGAATGGAAAGGGTTACCTTATACTAAAAAAACAAGACACCACCAAACAATGTGCATTGAAAAGGGAAAGAGGGATTCCATTTGACCACCCCAAAAGGCTATGCTGGGGATCCTTGGACCTGCATGGACATCTGTGTGGGTTGCGGACTGTGATGAGAAGGACAATTGCCACAGCAACGCATGGCCGGGCCCGCTAGTCTATATATATATAAATATCTATCAGTGCGTTTTTCTGCTGACAGGTAATCTCCCAAACTACTGGACCGATTCCTTTGAGATTTTCACACAACGTCACATTTGTGTGCGGCCAGGTTTCCATACTGTTTCCACACCTCCTGTTGTGTACAGGTCACAACTGTGCCAGTTATTGTGTACATGCCACACCTGTGACAGTTGGAACCACAGTTCTGTTCCAAAACAGCGCCACCTGCTGGCCGTCAAAAAGCAACACCCTCTGATACAAGGGAAACAATCATGCCTTCCTTGAAAACCGCTGCCATCTGCAGTGAAAGGGATGGGGTCCGCCATCTAGACATGGCCCACCCACCCTAGCGGAGGAAGAGGAAGGTGGGGGAGGGTCCAGGGGCTTGCTGAACCAAATGCTCTGAAATTTGAACACAACGTAGCTCATGCCTCCCAGCGTGTTTTAAGTTAGGTAATTCACCTGCAAGGGAAGGGAGTGAAAGGGACAGGGACAGCCACCTGGATATGGCCCACCTACCCTAGAAGAGGAAGGAGAACATTAGGGAGGGACAGGGCAGGGTGCCATGCAAGGGAACGAGAGAGAGAGAGGGGAGCGAGGGGACCCTTGCCCCTCCCCTCCCCTGCAAGCATTGTGCAATGACACATGTTCGAACCATTCTCTTCCCCTTTTCTTTCTTTTCCACTTCACCAGACTGAGCCACAGCAACACGTGGCTGGGCCCCCTAGTTCACTATAAATTTGATTGGTTAAGTAGAATCTGGCCAATCTGGGTCATTGAGCATTTAGGGAAGATTTTTCGTTCTAGTTTTGCCCTGTCTTCTTGATTCTGTGTGGTTCATTGGGTCATACGGACTGGAAGTCTAGTTCTTTTTTGGACTGTCTGTTGGACTCAGTCCTACTGAGTAAGAGCTGGATCATAAACAAATGCTTATAAATATAATAATGTTAGACATATAGCGTTATCATTTTATCCTCACTGTTCACTTCTCTTTAATTGTTTATAATATATTTTGTGGTGTTCTTAAAATCAGGAGGCTTCAATCTGAATCAAGTACTTTAGTCCTCACTGGCTACACTACCATATTAGCTGTTTCTTGGAAATCACCTTGTAAGCATTCTACTTTGCAAGGGTGACATTCTTGATCTTAAACCCAGAAGACATACAGGCTTTCTTCATTGGTTTGTGGCTGGCTGAGAAAAAAAGTGGGTGGTAGTGTGAATCTGGGGTGTGAGAATTCACACTTCAGCCTTTTTTGGTTCTGTCTTGCTTGACCTGCCTTTAACTGGGACCTTGGCTTTAAGGACATTCCTGAATCTGGGGGGTGAGTGGGTCTCAAGTACTGCATAAGATGCTGTAGAAACAGCTACAGAAGGAAAATGGAGCTGAGGAAATTGTTCTCCTTTTTGTGAAAGCAAAGGTGCCCTTTAGCATGTACAAGAGGAGTGGTGAGTCCAACACTTTCCTAAAGGGGTTGAGCTTTTGTAGCATACACTTTTTAATCAGTGCTAGTATTTCATTTTTTTCCTAGCATTTCAGATACTGGGCATTTAAAATTCTTAATTAATTTTATTATAAATTGAAGTAGAAGTCTTTCAGAGTTCTATCCTGGTTCTGATTCTGCAAAAAAAAAATCTAAAGAGCAACCACATTTGATTTTCTGCACAGTCAAAACTGTAACGTGGTCATTTTGAAACAGTCTATTATTCCAGCTGCTTTCCTTCTTTATGCTTCCTTTAAATTTATTGCTTCCATGATGTACTTCCCAATGGACTTACCACTGAGAATCAGCAGCTCTACAAATCTTCTGCCTAGCAGACTTTCATCTTCCCTGCTAATTTGTGTACTTGTGAAGGAATGTAGCTGTAAATCATGAAAAACACCTTTGCAAAAGTGAATGTCATCCAGCTCTCAGTCTGCAAGATACACACCCGTTGGCTAGTGGTGGCTAAGAGCAGCACACAGCAGTGCACTTAATTTTTATATTTGTCATATCATGTCAGCTCACTGTCTTCACATTCTTGCTACTTAGTCTGCACCCAGGAATATCTGTCAATACAATCTCTCGGTCTTCTAAAAATACATTTAATCAGCTGAAAACAAAGCTGGGTAATAAACTCCAAAGAAAAAGAATAATAGGAGGAAACAATTTTATCTAGGCAAGTACCCATGACATTGCTCTGCAGTTTCATTCAAGTGTCCTTTGCTGATGTTATAAGGCTATGATTCAGTGGTGGAGCATCTGCTTTGCATGTGGAATGTTTCAAGCAAGGTTGCATCTCCAGTTAAAAAGTTCAATGATGTACTCATTCTCCACCCGAGACCCTGGAAAACCACTGCCTGTTAGAGTAGACAATGCTAAGAACATAAGAACATAAGAACAAGCCAGCTGGATCAGACCAAAGTCCATCTAGTCCAGCTCTCTGCTACTCGCAGTGGCCCACCAGGTGCCTTTGGGAGCTCACATGTAGGTTGTGAACACAATGGCCTTCTGCGGCTGTTGCTCCCGATCACCTGGTCTGTTAAGGCATTTGCAATCTCAGATCAAAGAGGATCAAGATTGGTAGCCATAAATCAACTTCTACTCCATAAATCTGTCCAAGCCCCTTTTAAAGCTATCCAGGTTAGTGGCCATCACCACCTCCTGTGGCAGCATATTCCAAACACCAATCACACGTTGCGTGAAGAAGTGTTTCCTTTTATTAGTCCTAATTCTTCCCACCAGCATTTTCAATGAATGCCCCCTGGTTCTAGTATTGTGAGAAAGAGAGAAAAAATTCTCTCTGTCAACATTTTCTACCCCATGCATAATTTTGTAGACTTCAATCATATCCCCCCTCAGCCGCCTCCTCTCCAAACTAAAGAGTCCCAAACGCTGCAGCCTCTCCTCATAGGGAAGGTGCTCCAGTGCTGATCTTGATAGACCAATCAAGGTCTGAATCAGTACAAGGCATCTTTGTGTGATAGATTCAATGAAAGGAACACACGAAGAATAACAGAATGTAGGAATGTGTGGGCCACCAAGCCACAACACAAGTATTTCTATGAAAACAATAAAGGTCTTGGACTTCATCCGTTTTGGTATTTGATATGCTGTATATACCAAAGAGACTGACATGAATAGGTGTATAGATAGAGTCATTCATTCACATAGATAGAGATGTTCAGGATATATGTATAATATATGTGTAAGTACATATGTAAAGTCACAAGATGAGCAGGCAGGGTGAACACCTGTGCTGGCATATGACTGCACCGGCTCCACAAGTAGGTCCCCCTCTCCCGGGATTGGTCTGCCAGTCTACTATGTGGAGATTATAACCAAAATAGCATTCTTAATCTTAGCATCATGTGTAAACATGATCAATGGCCGTGTTCACATCCTAGATCCGGCTTCTAGAAATAAATTATGTAAAATCAGTGAGTCTTACTTCCAATAAAGTGTGTTAGAGTGTAGGAATGAGTCGGAGGAGGGTGTCTTTATTGCAACAGCAAAACTACATTTTGTGATGTTTATTCTTTTATTGCCCCTTGTCCTGTTTTTTTATTTATAACCAAGTATTACATTATATGACTTGGAATTCTGCTAGTTAACTAAGTTTTCCCAGCATCTCATGAGTCAAACATCTGAATGTTCCTCCAAATCTTAAATATCTTTATTGTATACACTGCATAATATTTTGACAGTGGGAAAGTGGTATCAGAAGGATATTTAACTGATCAAAAGCAGCAACAGTCCAGGGAGAATGGCGGGCACTTCGTAAAAGCTATTCTATTTTCTCCTTTTCTTCTATGTCTTACAGGTAAATTTGCTGATATTTTAATTTCATTGGATCTTTTTTGAATACTCTCTAAATGAAGATTCAGAAAAAGTATAGAACATTGAGGTTATCATATTTTATGGTTATTACCGTGTACACATTAATGTGAATTAACACAATAAAACAGTGCATTTCACATAAAAAGGCAGTGAATTTCACTGCTTTTGCTGGCATAGCCCATATATCAATGTAATTAGGGCTTATAAATCTTCAGTAAGTAAGGCTCTCTTACACTTTTGTTAAAAATCCCCCCTTCCCCCCCATTGTTTGAATTAAGGGGAAATAAATGCATTCCTAAGCTTAATGCATTTAATCTAATGGGAGGTTTTTTAAAAAAGAGAATATTTATGTTTCATTTTTGTTTAATAGGCTCTGCCAAGGGAAAGGGACATATATTCATGCTGCTGAACAGACAAGGCCTGACTTTGCACTTCTTCCATTTTTAAAAATGCTCTGGAGTGCTATTCTGGCAATTTTGCTACCAGTTTCACTGGGAGAAGATGTTGCTACAGGTGAGTCATATTGCTGGAGAATTATGCCTTCACATGGCTGACACAGGTAAAAAATATGGTGGAACGAGAAGAGATAATATATAGAGATGTTAATAGTACCATCCTAAGCATAGTAACACTCTTCTAAGTCTGTTAAAGTCAGAGGACTTAGAATGCAATAAATTCTGCTTGGGATAGTGTTGTAAATCTCTCAAAATGAACTTTAATTTGTATAACCTGCAGGACCATCTCTCCCAATATAATCCCCAAAGAGTGTTACTCTTGACTGGAAATAACTTGCTTGTGGTCCCTGACCCTAGAAGCATCCAGCTGTCCTCAACCAGGGTCAAAGCATTTACAGCTCCGTACCTGGCCTGGTTGAATGCCCTGCCAACAGAGACCTGGGCCCTGCAGGAGATGGCTCAGTTCCACAGAGCCTAAGATTGAGGAAGCAACAGTTACATCTTTACTGAGATCCTTCCCCTACCTCTAACTTCGGTTATTACTATTTATTGTCTATTTTATTAATTGGTCTGGCTTTTGGAGTTGATTTTTTTCTTTGTTCTTTGTCCTTGGTTGGTCATCCTGCTGGTGAGATGAACTGGAATTGAAATTGGGCGCTGATGGATAGTTTTAACTGTTAACTGTTGTAATTTTAAACTGTGTGCATATTAGTTGATGTGTACACATTTTTAAACTCATAGCCACCCTGAGCTTGACCTGGGTCAGGAAAGGGCAGGATAAAAATCTAATACATAAAAAACCAACAATAATAATTAACTTAGTCTTTACTTATTTACTATTATTATTGCTACATGAGGAAAAAATAATGTCCAAATGTCTAAAAGGAGACTTGCTATTTTGTTTACGTATCTAAATAATAATTCTTGGTGCTTCTGTGTGTTCCACAAAGCCTTCTGAATCCTTTTTGATCAGCTAATGCTGCAGCTGCTAAAGAGGTGACTACAAAAAAAAAATCCAGTGCCTGAGATATAAACTTTGTTTAGGATGAATATGAACTCTGCTTTCTTCATGATTGTTCCCAGGCTTTGAGATTTGCAATTTGAGATTTGCCATGCACATACCCTTCATGAGTTTAGGCTCATGGTGAAGACCTTCACCTAGGCGCTTGGTTAGACTCCGTTGAGCTCTCTACAGCTACTGATCTGGGGGAGGGGATGTGGGAGTGGGAGGTTGGGGTTATTTTATTGTTATTGTTTTATTTATGCTGTTTTATTGTTTTTAATCTGTGCAAGCTGTAGGTACTAGGCAAGGTATAAACTTTTATAATAAATATGGGTCAGAAATTAATTTAAAAATAATATTTCCCCTATTTGCTTTGTATGAAACAAAAACAGACTAATGTAAAGGTAAAGTGTGCTGTCAAGTCACAACAAATTCATGTTGACCCCATGAAATTCCACTTTACCTTCAGGTTTTCAAGGCAAGAGCCTTCCACTTCCTAGCAGCCCCAGTGATCCTTGGTGGTATCCCATCCAAGTACCAACCCTACTTAACTTCCTAGCTCTGACAAGCTCAGGCTAATATGGGCTGTTATTTATTTATTTATCATATTTATATCCCGCTCTTCCCCAACTGGGCTCAGGGCAGCAACAACAATAAATTACAATTAAAAACTATAAAAATGTCATACAATCATTAAAAATATTTAAACAACAATCAGTTGGTGCTAAAACCCCCCACAACTACACCCATGGGAGGCCAATGATGACACTGGTCAGGCTGGCTGGCAAAGATGGAATGCCTGGTGGAAAAACTCCTTCTTACAGGCCCTGCAGAACTCATTCGGGTCCCGCAGGGCCCTGATCTCATGTTGGAGTTTATTCCACCAGACAGGGGCCAGGGCCAAAAATGCCCTGGCCCTTGTGGAAGCCAGCTGGACCTCCTTTGGGCTAGGGATCTCTAGTAGGTTTCCCTCTGATGAGTGGAGGGACCTAATGGGGCAATACGGGGAGAGGCAGCTATATGGCAGCTATAAAGAGAAATGTACATAGGGGCAATATCAGGTTACTGCTGGATCTGGAAGAAAATTGTTGCTGATATTCCATGCTGATTGCCAGGGCAGCATTTGAATCCTTCCCCTTCCCCACTGACGCCACCATTTCCCAAGCCTCAGAGGACTTGGAAAGTGGCAGCAGTGGGAAGATCTGAATGCTGTACTGGGCTGAGCCTAGTGGAGCATTCAGATCTTTATTCTTCACAATCGCCACTTCAAAAGCCAATAAAGCCAAATCATGTTTGACTTTATCGAATAGTTGGAAAGTGGGTGTTCATAAATTAAAGCCTTAAAAATGATAAGGGTCTTTTGGGTTTTTTGGGGGTGATTTGGCTCCAGTCCTCCACCACTCCAGTCCTAAGCAGTGTTGCATTCTTACACGCCCATTGACATCAATAGATTTAGAAGGTCGAAATTTTGTAACTCTGAAAATTGCCACCACCTCTGGAATGCTGTTCTGTTGGAGAAACTGCCTGGTTGGATGTATGCTTGCATGTTCTCAGTCTTGCTGGATTTAGAACTACTGTTTATCTGAATATTTACGCTGTTTATCAATTTGCATATATGTCTCTCATTGTTGTTTTCCCTGGTTAATCTAAATGTAATTGATGACAGAGGTTAAGAAATGTACAAAGTGAATAGCTGGGATAACATCTGGCATATTTTTCTAGAGTTTCTAAACTTTCCCTTGTCACCACAATGCTTTAGGGATAATATGTCATTCCCCATAGTCAGAAGTACTAAAATTTACTATACTTTCCAGTTAAAATCTCAACTCAAGGTTGTAATATCAATAAACAATATTGCTGTGAAGATTGATGCCTTGATAGGGTTGTTCACCTACCTAAGCGGACAGTAGAATAAATACTGGAAATGTTATCTTTTGTTATTTACACAAGCTGCAGCAAACATTGGTGACAAATACTTTTTATTTTCTTTTGATGGGATGCTTTTAACAATATATAATCATTATCAGTCAATACCACTGTTGATGGCAGGTGTCAGGAAAGTCATTTTTTGTTGTTGTTATGGTGACCTTTAAATGCCATGCTCCCAAGTGATCAGACAGAAAGAATATTCCTCATTTCAGGAGCCATTTTGAGCAAATAAAATGTGTGTGAGGAAATTTTTGAACAAAGCTGCCTTGCATCTCCCAGATGGCTTTGAATGCGGTGCCACTCTCAAAGACATTTTGCACACTGAATTAAACAAAAACAAAAACATTTCAACTTTTTGTCCAGTCATCAACAAAACCTGTTACACAGCTATTGTATCCTTTTAGCTGTTGTTATGACGTGGCAGGGCAATGCTGCCTTCTTTTGTGCAAATTATGTTGTAAGAAAAAACTCTCTAATAAATAACACATTCTATAATTGCTTATTTCATCACTTTTCTTGTAAGCCATGGTCATGGCCTGAAACACAGTTACTAACTAGAGTTGAGCAGGGAAAGGTTAGGATAGAAACTGAATGAAATAAAAAAAACTTCTGTGCCTCAGACAAGTGGAATGAAAAATAGGAATGAAAAATAAGAAACATCTCAGTACTTAAGTTCAATAATACTTACATTTAATTCAAATTGAACTGATCAGTATGTGTGTATGTGTAAAATGTTTAGATAAGGAACAAAAGATATTTAAAAATACTGGTGATCCCATCTTTTACTTGTTTTTATCACAATCACAAATCCTTTTGAAGTGCTATTGTAAGGGTAAACAAAGTGTGGCTCTCAATTGTTGCAACTAGGCCAATCAACTTGAATCTATTGAAGATGTTTCCAAACAATTAACTACATAGAATATGCAATTCTGGTATTGCTGTAATAATATACATTACCCTGTTGAGTTACATAGAAAAAAAATGAAAGAGAATGGACAACAATTTCTCTCTTTCCTCACCATTTCTTCAGGGGAAGCCTTGAACAGTACAACGATCTCACTTGCAGCGAGTGGTAAGATCTGTTTCTTAGCACTTCAGTCATCATCAGATACTAGAATATAATTAGATTATGCAACCATCAGATGCTGGAATGAAAACTCATATGAAATTTCAGAAGATACAATATTAATGACAAGTATCAAACATTCTCTTGAATATTGAATATTGAATATATATATTAAAATGCCAGGAATAAAGGGGAGAGAAATTGTCCTTCCTGTTGCTCAAAATGTTTTATTTTGAGAACTTTAGGTTGAAGAACTCCTTGAACCTACAACTGAACTAATAAAATGGATTTCCAGATGTTTACATATATGTATTTTTAAAAAATCTCTGCTTATCTCTGTAAAAGTGCAATGAGAGGGGATCTTCAAGCACATTTTTGTGCTCTAAATTTTCTGTACAAGTTCCACAAGTACAAGCCAATGACATTAGTGTCCTGGGATATTTAGTTGTAACGCAGCTCTTCTGTGAAGGTCATCACTTCCTTCCATTGCAATGAGTGATTGACTCAACAAGAAGTTCATATTGCAGCCTGTACTTTCAAAAAATGATTCATGTTAATGGTAAGTCTAGGGGGATTGGTGCCAAATAGAAGCAACACAGCTAAAGTTTAAAAAATGATTTAGCAATATGGAGGCCTACTGAGCAAGAGCTCATGTAGGCACAGCTGATGGTAAACATCAAAGAATAAATACAACTTGAAGTCATAAAACTGGGAAGACAATAAATCTGACAGTTCAGGACCTTTTGGGACGCAGATCATAAAAAATAAAATTACTTACACAGGCATTCCTTGATTTTTGCCATACGTCTTTCATAGGGTAGTGAACAGAAGACATTTCCAGAGTTCTGACATGTTGGTGCAGCTTAAAGAGGTAATTGTGTCAGAACTTATCAGAAGATATTGTACAGGAAACATAGCTCTCTCTCATCCTAACTCTGATCACTTGGCATTATTTGAAGCTCAGAAATGTGTTTGGAATAAAATGGTAAATATTTTAAAACTTTTCCGATACATTGTTGTATACAGTAAACTGAGGCCTGTTACACATGGAACACTTACCTCAAATCTGTTCTCTGTGCAGTGGGCTGGTAGTGGACTCTCCTCACATTTCTCTATTGACACATGAGGAGGCAGCCCAGTGCCTTGCAGCTGCTTGCAAGTCTCAAAGGAGCCTCTGGTTCTCTCCCAGTTCTCTTAACTCCCCGCATCAACTGCCTTAAAGGCACAGAGCTGATATTTGCTCCCTCTCCCTTCTCCTCCACACACACATGTACGCGCGAGCACACACACTCTCTCTATGTATCTCTGAGACTCTGGAGTGCCACTGCCAGACAGTCTAGATGAGTTTGAGGGATTAGTAGTCTGAGTCACTAAAAGGTAGCTTCATATGTTCCTTATCCAGCTTCTAAGGTATCCCATACATAAGCTGTATGATTTTCTTTGTGTATTTTTTTGAAGTAAGAACATCCAGCCTATCAGAAGTGACCCCCTTAACTTGTGAGGCAATCACTTTTATAATAGTCAAGGGCTTGATGTATGAATAGACTTAAGAAGATACAGGAAAAAAGGGATGAGAGAAAGAGAGTAGGCAAGTTTTCCAGTGGCCCTGTAAGATTAAATTATAGCAAATACCCTGTCTGAACCTAACAACCAGGACTGACTGAGAGTACTCAAGGCAGAGGCTGATGGTTGTTGCAGCTGTAGAAATCAATTAATTGGAGGTAAATGTGACAGCTGGAAAAAACCCCCACAATTCCTTGACTACTATATATAGTTGTGTGGGTGGTGAGCATTTCTATCATATTGCTTCAATAAGAGCTTTTTTTTTGAATTATACAAGTCACAACAGTTAATATGATCTTTATATTCTGAAACTGTTGCTATGTGTGAGCAATTTTAGTGTGAAAATCAAAACCCAGAATATTACGTGCATCTTTAGTTCCTAGTCCCTTGCCAGGTCACGCAGAGTCTTAGTTGGAGGCCTTTCCTATCCCTCTTTTCCAAGATTTTTTAACTGAAGATGCTTGGGATTTAACCTACCAGTAAACCAAGGCACCTTCCTTGCTAAAAATTTCACTCACTCCAGATTTATTTAAGCTGGCTTGGTAGCGATCTCAACTGGTGGTTTATATTGGATTCAGGCCTGCATTACTCAGTCAGGACATACAGGGCAATAGCTGCCCATTACCAGCTCATTGTGGCTGTTTTTTTCTGTTGATCTGTGACTGGTTATTTCTATAGAAATAAGGCTTTGGTTTAAAAATCAGTTCTGAGCAACTGAATAAATGATACAAAAGAGGAACCAGGAATACAAATAAAGTATTTTTGAATTTATCTGAGAAGTGTTCCTATATGTTGAAGAAAAGATGGTTGACAAGTGGCCAATTTTACACATCTTAAATATACCTCAACAGATAACCATCTGTCTTCTTCCCATGCAGGTTTCTATTCTGACACTCTTACTGTTCAGTGTTATGTGAAGCTACTCTGGAAGGCAAAACCCTCTAATCAAGCTAGGTGTACTCTCTTTACTCTTCTTATCTTGCAGCCTGGTGATATGCATCTTTTGATTGTGTTTGACCTTTGGTAGCAGCTTAATGCAGAAGTAGTGCTGCTACGCTTTGCCTTTGTACCTTTCAAAATGGCTTGGTATGCTGCATTGAGCAGGGAATCATGTTAATCTCCTGGCCACAAAAAGCATCATCTGCTCATTCCTCAACTGTCTCTGGGCCTGCAGATAAAGTCTGGGAGTCCAGTATACAGTTTACATCATCTGTTTTATGAAAAACAACTAAAACTTCTTATGGAACAGTCGAAGGCAGCCCAATCCTATGGGAGGTGATGGAATGAGCTCTTGGAGCTGGCATGGGGCTGCACTGGCACATTTGCCCACCCCACCAGTGTAAGTGGCACTTATGTTTGTGAGTAGGGCAAAATGGGAGATGGACCTTGAGGGTCACCCGAGCCAAAAAAGAGTCTGCCCCTATTTTGATAAGATCTTGATTATGTTTTTGACGAAGGAAGACATGGGCACAAACAAGTACTTTCATGTACATGCCCTGTTCAGAGTTTTCTTTAAAATGTAACCCTTTATTTTCATAAGATTAATAGGAACAAACCTAAGTTACGTGGCATGGCTCAGCAGTGAGATGCAACCTTGACCTGGTAATCAGAGAATATATGGCTCACCAATAAAGAAGCTAAGGAGTATGAAGCAAGATAACCTTTCTAGAAATCTAGAGTAACTGAGTTCAATATCAGTGCTTTATTGGAATTCATGAAGCTTTCCAGTTCATCGGTAGTATTAGGTTTCAATTTCAGCAACAGACAGAGCTAAAATCACCAGACATCAGAAGACCTGAAAAATGATTCCCCTACTGATTCTGTATTTCAGCTATAATTATTTTATAAATGACAAACAATGGATTAGAGAAATCCCATTTACGAAATGTGAATTTTCCATGCCACAGCTCAGTACCACTTTTTAAAGGTGAGGTAATATACAAGTTCAGCACCTCTGCTAAAATCTTGCTCACTTTCTTGAAAATCTGGTGATTTGATCCACATTTATTATCAGAAATAGTGATGCATTTCATGTACGACTGTTTACCCATTAAGATATTCTAAGGAAAGTCTACTTCAAATTCTGTTCCTCCAATCCACTACATTTGAAGGAATATTTCTTAAAAATAATTGTTGTGTGAGGAGGAAAAGGGTGAGTGAGTCTCATCAGCATTCCAGCACTTTCTGTTACAATCGTTCAAGTACATTCCTTTCAGGACTTGAAAGTATAATGGGTAGACAAATTGTGTATATGTGGTAGAGAATGGCCATAGTCACAAAATATTGCACTTTGGGTGCTCAGAAAGCATGACATCTCTGCAAGGGAAGTGCTGCTTGGATGAAAGACACGTGAAACCAGAGTTCCAACAAGGCTTTTGCAAGTGAAATAATTTTTGTGGCTCTTCAGTAAGTCAAGCTGTATATCATTTTGAGTTGAGTTGATGAGAAACAGCAATTTGCCTTGGGAGACAAAACCTTTACAATTTCTCTGAAAACTGAAGAAGCTTGTATTTGTGGATGCATAAGCTAGGTTTGTTTTAAACCACTTTAACCTTTATCATCAGTGTGTTTTATATGCATTTAAAAGTATAATGAATTGCAACAGAAAGCCCATACATAAGGCTGCACCATTCATCATTGATATTGCACCAGAGTTTATGCTAAGTGGCATCCAGTTCTGTTTATTGGATTGTTTTGTCCACATGGGAAAATCCAGTTGTAAATGATTTGTTATGATCCAACAACAGCACAACATTCAGATACAACTAATAGTCCATTCTAAGGCCCCCTGTGGCTATAGGAGAGGTTCTACATCGGTTCTGCAGCTCAGTTTGAAAGGCCCTGCACTGAACTCACCTCCCATACATAGGTGCATTGATAATTGATGTATGCATTGTGTAGATATATGTGACAAATGGTCTTATCATGATGAATTTGATACTCTTTGTGCTACAGGACCTTTTTTTGTAGAAAGAGCTAGTGCATGCTTGCTGGCTCCGCAGCTTCTTTGTGATGACTTGATGTAAACATACAAGAAAGTGAAATGACATTTGGCAAATCAGATCTCCATAGTGCGGGGGTAGGGAACCTTTAACACTCAAAGAGCCATTTGGACCCATTTTCCATGGGAAAAGAAAACACTTGGAGCTGCAAATAATTTTTGACATTTAAAATAAAGATAACACTGTATATATTGGGCTTTTTTACCTTTTACTCCGCTCATTCTGAGAAGCAGATGGATGCGCCCGCCCTGCTGCCTGCAGGGCGGGTAAGGATGGGGCCAGTGGCTCGGCTCGTGGAGCCGCAGTGCAAGGGCAGAAGAGCCGCATGTGGGTCCAATGCAGCACACCCAGAATGGAGATAGGAATAGTCACATAGGAAGGAAGGAAGGAAGGAAGGAAGGAAGGAAGGAAGGAAGGAAGGAAGGAAGGAAGGAAGGAAGGAAGGAACAAGATACGCTGGTTGCTGTTTCTGCTTCCTGTAAATCAACACAGTAACATTAGGAAAAACTGGTAAAGTTAGTAGATACGTTGCAGAAGCTGGTTCTATCTAGACCTTCAGCTGTTCATTTCTTCTGTTCTCTTACATTTTTTGCTGAAAAAAGGGGGTTCCAAACACAGTAGGGAGCAATTGAATAATGTAATACACACCCAAACAGGGGGAAGGAAAGGATTCCCCTTTCACACGTTCCAAGCCCAAGAGTTATTCCCTCAGGAATTATTCCTTATTGACTTTAAGGATCTCCCTAATAATAAGCACCAGAGCCAGTATAGCCTTACAGCTTCACAACAAAAGGTTTTATTTAAAATAAACAGTAACATCAAACATTTCTTTGATAGGGTTGAGGAACATAAACAAAAAAAGAACAGAAGTACATATTGTCATTCAGACAGTTTGTTTGAGCTCTCAAATGGTCCTATGACCGACAGTGGGTCCCTGCCTAGAATCCCCGTGAGTTCCTAGGGTCACCTTAATTTTATATTTTCAGCAGCCCCGACAGGTTTTCAGGCTCAGACCCCTTTTCTGGAGTCTCCCTCCCTCCAACTCTCCCCAGAGAGAAAAATCCTCCACAGCACTCCAGCTGCCTCCTTTTCTTCTCCCAGGCAATTTCCCCCAGCCAATCAGGACTGGACAGGACTTAACTATTTCAGTGCAGTTTCTCCCTGGAAACCACTTCCCAAATATGGGCATTTGTCATAAATAATGTATACTCTGAATATCAAAGCAAAACTTTACAGAGTGATGTGCTGATGTTGGTCTCTAGATCATATCAGAATAATTAATGATTGATATTTTCATCTGAGAGTTGTTATTCCAGGTTTATTGCCCTGGGATAAACACCCCACACTGTCTTATAAAAACCCAGAAAGTTTCAGAAATATTCTCTTTCATCATTCATAGGTTATTATGTTATTTTTAAAGAACATTTTGGAACTTTACCTATCAGCTATAACAAATTTACTTCACTACAGGGTCAGAGAATAACCAAGAGACTTAATTTCTCCTGGGATGCTTTCAACTGAATTCACCCTCAACTCCCTAGGGGCATATAAGCAAATCAGAAGTTGAAGTAAGCTTGAGGATTGTTATCCCTGGATAACTAATTGCAAAAACAAGCCTTAAGACAAGTTAGAAAGGAAAATCTTTTGAGTTCATCTGTGTATGTGACAACCAAGTGAGATTACAACAAAACAGTCTACGTGTTCCGTATGAACGAAAGGCAGAGCCTGCTGTGTTGTATCTCTTCACAGTTCCACAATCTCAGCATTTCAATTTATTGTGCAATAATTAGATAGCATTGTTGGTTGAAATAAAGGAATCAGCGCCCAGTAATTACTTCACTGTAAAATGTAATGAGTTTTCGAGTACTGGCTTACTGTAAAAATTGCACTGTAATAAATAGAATGCAGTTTTCCAGCAATAAACTAGCAGTGAATTCTCTTAGTGTATTTCTTCATGAAACATGTTTATGTGATAGTCTTCCAATTTTATGGCTGAAGTTTATCACTATAAGGTGCATTTCATGACAGCCGAATAACTACATTCAGTTAGAGTTGTCACCATGTGCCTTCAGTATCAAGACACATGCTGATTGTATCAAATACTGTTGACTGTCTTAGTGCCGCAAATAGAAAAGATGATTACATTGTTCCTTTTAGATGTGATGTAATATTATTCACATTGCAAGGAAGTGAAGGTCAAGGTTGTCTAAGGATCACAGGATGGATTGGTGGCTGAAAGCTTCATAATACGTTGTTAACACACTAATAGACCCAGGACTGGTTTTACATGGATGTTTCTGTGATTTCTTACACAAGAGGCAATGTTTAGGTATAAGCTAATATGAAGCAAGTGCACTTTGATCTGTGCAAAGATAAAAGTATCATTGTGCTCGATTGACATGTATCTGCATGCATTGGTGAAATTTAACATGGAAATAGTCACTCGAAGTCATACAAAAACACTAAGAAGAAATAATAGGAAACTGTGAAATTCCCCCAGCCCGCAGAGATCCTTTTCAGGCAGCAACCGTGCACCGTGATCCTGATTCCATCCAGGGGGCCTTATGCCTGCTTTTTAGCACTACAAATACCACCAGAGATCCACAGTGCCATCACAAACTGAGTTAGACTTCTCTGAACCCACTCACTTAGAAGGGGTGCAACAGTGGTCGATTCCCCACTTACCATCGACCACCCTTTGCTGCGCGCTACTCTCAGTGTGCGTCATTTCTGGCGCGCTCCCGGGCTTCCCAATGACCCCGCGCAGAGCGCGGTCATCAAAAGGCGCCGTTTTGAGGGGCGCCAGGAATGACGCGCGCTGAGGGGGCGCGAGAGCGGCAGCGTCGGGGCGGCTGTGTTGTCGCCACCCCTGTAGTGGGGAGTGCCACGGTACCCCACGTTACTTGGTGAGAGTAGCGCGCAGCAGATGGTAAGTGGGGAATTGACCAAAGCTACCCTGAGAAAAATTTCCCTTGAGTAAGCCCTACTGAATAGGCCTGAGTAGGATTGTGCCTTGCTTAGGACTGATCTGTCGGTCACAAATGTCTTAAGTCATGTATAATTTACCTACTGACAAAATGGGACCAGGCAGGAGCATCAGGTTTTTTGGAGGGATGCATCTGATGAATACAACCTGGATCCGATGACCACACCATGAAGGAATAGGGAAGCTCTCTCCAGCCTTCTCTACATGCCATTGTGACTGTGCCACTGAAATCTGGGCTGTTTTCTCCAATAACAACATGTTCTTAGTTAATACAAAGGGATAATATTAGTTGAGCTTTATGCCAGGTTTATTTCAAAACAGTTTCAATATTCTTGTTGTTTCTGGGAAACCGGTAGCCGGACTGTTGTGCTTAAAAAAGAAAATGTCCAGCGAGAAATACAAACTCACCACTTGGAGGGCCCAACTTGTTCTGATCAAACATTTACATTGGTAGTGTAACAAGGCAACATTTTGTCTATTCTTTAGCATTCTTCCCACTACTGCCTAACTCGCCATACTCCCTGGATCATATAATGCACAGTCCCGCTTACTGAGCAGACCTAATATTATTTCCTGAATTTGCTATAAGTATTCAAATAGAGGGCTGAAAAAGAAAAATTGCCTTTCATTGTGAAGTCTTAAAACAAAACAAAAGGCACCATATTGCCACTTTAGGGACCCATTTGTTGCCTGCTGATGCTATTACACATGTCATTTCAGGCCTGCAGTTAGCCATAAACCACATCTTTTCTTTATTTTTTTTCCCAGAGCGAAATAGATGCCTGAAGGGAAACAAGAATAGAAAGCATCCTTAAAATGACTGATTTACAGTGGGTAAGGAGATACAATATGAAAATCATAGCCTTCTCATGGTGAGTGTCACGTTCCATGCTCACTTTCGACTCCTGTGTTAAAAGAGGCCCACAGGCCATCTGGTTGGATAAGGCTGCATGACATGAAAGCTTTCTGTGTGGCAGAACTGGTTATAATATCTTAATTTTGCATGTCAAGAAATAAAACTAGTGTCACAAACTCTTCTTAAGGTGCTTCTTATGAGTTGTTGAAGATCACTAGTTTGAGGTCAATCGTTGCAACTCACAGAAAACTTGTTTTAAAATGTGGTCTTTCTTCCTGCCTACAAAAGTTAAGGGGTCCCAAAATGCACTTCTTTGTGGGGAAGAGATGGGAACCTAGATGAATAAATATTTGTCAGAGCCAGTGTCAAAATAGGGTTCGGGATTCCCTAGCAATATCAGAGAAAGGCCTCTATACCGCATTTCATGGCTCTCCAGGGTAACTCATTGGCTGCTGTGTGAAACTGGTCTGGTCTGATACAGCAGGGCTATTCTTATATTTTTGCGGGCTGGACTCTACAGAAAATTTCTGTTAACTGAAGGGAGAATTATTTTTATCATCTCCAAAACTATGCTAAAATGAGAAATGCCAGTACAAACATATAATTTTTTTTACTGAAAATTGTGATCTTTTTTGATAGTTCTAAATTTATTTGATTTTATTAGATGTATATTCTTCCCTTCCTAACTAAGGCCAGCTCGAGGCAGCTAACAATACAAAAATATACCAAAAATCAAAACACATAAATTAATTTAAAATCCCATCAGTTAAATTTCCCAGTGGTGCAACAATTATTTCATGCAATTCTAGTTCCTCAGGTGAGGCTAGAGCATAAAAAGTAAAAACAAAATTATTACAGAAATCATGTAATAAAAAACATATAAATAAATATAAAAGACAAGGGCCAGGATAGGGAAGCCAGTCATGAAGTGCTACTACTGTATTGTTATGTTTAGTGCTGTTTATTGTTGTACACCGCCCAGGGGAGGGCGGTATAGAAATTAAAAATCCAATTCAATCCAATCCCTGCCCCAACCATAGGCTTGGCAGGACATCTCCATCTGATAAGCCTTTAGGAATTGAGCCAGATACCACAGGGTCGAGGTCTCAGTTGACAAAGTGTTCCACCAGAGCAGAGGTAGAACTGAAAAGGCTCTGGCTCTGGTTGAGGACAGCTGGATGCTTTTAGGGCCAAGGATCACCTGTAAGTTGTTTCCAGTGGAGTTAAAGTCCTCATGGAGTTATATTGCAAGAGATGGTCCTGTAGATATGATGGTCCCAGACCTTTTAGGGCTTTGAAGGTTAATTCCACAACCCTGCACCTGATTTGGTGTTCAACTGGGATCCAGAGCAGCTGGTAAACCACAGGCTGAATACTAGATCTTAAAGATGTTCCCATGAGGACCTTTGCTGCTGTATTTTTGACCAACTGAAGTTTCTGCAGCAGCCTCAAGTGCAGCCTTGTGTAGAGGGAGTTATTGTACTCTAATCTGGAGGTGACCATTGCATAGATCATAGTGTGAGATTGAAAGGGCACCAACTGCCAAGATTGAAAGAAATTCCACTCTGGTAATATTTATGACCTGGGCCTCTATAGGAAATGAGGCTTCCGGGCTCAAGACAGTGGGTGTAGGTGTTAGTTCCACTCCATCTAAATTTGGTAGCCAGTGTCCCAACCCTGATTCTCCTCAGCCCAACCACAGGACATCTGTCTTTCATGGGTTGAGTTTCAGTCTGCTTTACTTCAACCATTTCACCACCTCCACCTTCAGACGTTTGGCCAGTATATCTGGACAGCATCCAGCCAGCTCTGCAGCAGCTGATACAGCCGGGTGTCATTGGCATATTGATGGCAACCCAGCCCAAAACTCCAGACAAACTGGCCGAAGGATCACATATAGATGTTAAATAACACTGGGGAGATGATCACCCACTGAGGGACTCCACACACTAAAGAGTGTCATGGTTACACCCTCTCTCCTAGTTCTTCCACCAGTCCTTGATCTTGGAGAAATTAAACCAGTCACTGCAAGACTGTTCCACACATTCCAGAATCTGTAAGGTAGTGGGTCAATGTCATGAATGACTATGTCAAACACTGCTGTGAGACCTAATAACAGCAGCACTAACCTGCCCTGGTCTACAGAGATTATCTGTGAGGGTGACCTCCAAGACCATTGCAGTCTTCATCCAATGACCAGGCCAGAAGCCAATTTGAAATGGGTGCAGGAAAATTTTGAGCTGTTCTACCACCGCTGTCTCAACTACCTTCCTCAGGAACAGATGGTTTGACACTGGGCAGTAGTTAGACTGATCAAAAGGACCTAAATATGTTTTTTTTAAAGTGATTTCACCACTGTCCCCTTCAGCTTCTCTGGAAAGACCCTTGAACTCAGAGACAGACTGATAATGTCCACCAGAAGGGACTGTACCCCATTACTGATGGTTTTACCACCAGAAGGGACTGTACCCCATTACTGATGTGAGCAGCAGTGGCGTAGTGGCTAAGAGCAGGTACACTCTGATCTGGAGGAACCAGGTCTGATTCCCAGCTCTGCCGCTTGAGTTGTGGAGGCTTATCTGGGGAATTCAGATTAGCCTGTGCACTCCCACACATGCCAGCTGGGTGACCTTGGGCTAGTCACAGCTTTTCAGAGCTCTCTCAGCCCCACCCACCACACAGGGTGTTTGTTGTGAGGGAGGAAGGGAAAGGAGATTGTAAGCCCCTTTGAGCCTCCTTCAGGAGAGAAAGGGGGGATATAAATCAAAACTCTTCTTCTTCTTTAACCAGCCATGATGGGTATGGGTCTAGGACAGGGGTAGGGAACCTGCGGCTCTCCAGATGTTCAGGAACTACAATTCCCATCAGCCCCTACCAGCATGGCCAATTGGCCATGCTGACAGAGGCTGATGGGAATTGTAGTTCCTGAACATCTGGAGAGCCGCAGGTTCCCTACCCCTGGTCTAGGAGGCCAGTGGTGAGTTCACAGCAGCCAGGATACTATCAAAATTGGTCCAGAAGAACCAGCTGAAATGGTCCAGTAGATACAACCTGAAAATGGCCAAGGGGTCTCCAGTCCACTCATCACTGTATCAGTATTGACCAGGAGGCCTTGGTAGAGCAACAAGACCTTAACCACAAAATAACATGCAAAAGCCTTGCAGCTAAATCACTAACATTTTGAGGCCCCGTCAGAAGGGCCATAACAGACCTAAGTACCCTAAATAATTGGGCATGAGCTAGTGGATGCAAGGGAGGTTGCTCAAAGTTCCTTTTTTGCAGTCTTAACTTTCACCACATAGGATTTCATAAATGTCCTATAAGATGCTCTTGCAGTTTCACTATGAGTATGCTACCAAATTCTCTCTAGTTGTCTAAGTATCTGTTTCACCATCTGCAGCTCCCTGGTATACCAGGGTCTAGATTGATGTGGGAGTGAAAAGGCCAGGTTTGCTTTTACCACGGTTTGTCACCATTTAAAAGTCCACTTAAAGCACTGTTGTAACATAACTACCATGGAATATTCATCCATGGTTTAATTAGGATAGGATACCTTAGTACATGCCATGTGTTCACATAAGGCACTGGTATCCTGCTCTTCCATCATCATGCAGTTCAAGCTAGAACAGTATCATTACTACTTAGAATGATGTAAATCCCATCCCACTGCTTGCCGAAAAGCTTCCAGATTGATTTCCCTTTATAAGCTGCCCAACCAGCCTAAATGGAACTTTCTTACCTCTCCTATTCCACTGCAGCCTACTGGTGGCCATTAAATGCTAGTCCTCATGATAGGGAACCCTATGATGGTTTTCTGCAGCCGAAAGGGCAAAATCAGTGGAAAATGCCAATTTACTCTGACACCAACCCAATATAATATACGACACAGAATGTTGTAATATAATATCAATAGCATAACAGCTGGCGAAGTAGCTACACTAATTAAAGCAGAGTTAGCCTTAACAAAACAAATATGAGAGAGCCAGTGTGGTGTAGTGGTTAAGAGCAGGTGCACTCTAATCTGGAGAATCAGGTTTGATTCCCCACTGCCACTTGAGCTGTGGAGGCTTATCTGGTGAACCAGATTAGCATGTGCACTCCAACACATGCCAGCTGGGTGACCTTGGGCTAGTCACAGTTCTTTGGAGCTCTCTCAACCCCACTCACCTCACAGTTTGTTGTGGGGAGGCGGAAAAGAAAGGAGCCCATTTGAGTCTTCTTACAGGAGAGAAAGGTGGGGTATAAATACAAACTCTTCTTCTTCTTACCAGTCACCTTAAAGCCACAAGATAGAGGACCTAACATGTTTCATGGGGGAGAGCACTGTCCTGTATTGCCATCTGCCAAATGTTCAATAATACTTGCACTCAAAAAAGAGTGTCTTCAGGTGATCTCCATGACCTGTAAGTTCCTACTGCAGTGTTTTAGATGTTCTGCTCCCAACATGCCAGATAATAAAATTCACTCATTCTATTGTCAGTGTTTGGACTTTAACAGGCAGGGAAGTTTTAGCTTGAGTCTCCCGGCTGTCTACTGGTGCTGTGGTTGCTTTTTTAGTCAGTTGTTGTTTCTGTCCTTCAGCGTTTTACCCATATTATCTTAATGTTCTATCAGCATTTTACTTGTGTAGAATATTAAACAATTCTGCAAAAAAAAAGTTGCTGGGAAGAGAAATGTTAAACTAGCCCTCCTGAGGCGTATACATGAATTCCCCTGACAAACACTTGAGAAATGCTGCACTAATCCTGATGAATAGAGACCTTCATGGCTTTTATGTCCCCTTAACTTACAATTTTCCCCATTTCACTGGTTGTGACTTACAGACAACAAGTAAATTGACTATAATAGAACTTGGTTTTATGTAGCGCCTTTCACACTCATGGAATCCCAAAGCTATTTAAAAAGTAATGGGTTGTTCAGTGATTGTGTAGATGAATATAGCACCCATCATGCGCTCACCAACACTCAGAGTGCCTTGAGACAAACAAAGCTATTAAGAATGGAGACACTGGGATTGTCTACTCTTTTAAAATTTTGATGAGATTGAATAGGATTTGATTTACCTTTGGAGAGCTATAAAATCTGATTAGTCCTAACCAAAGGATAGAGTCAGCATGTTGCTGTGGCACACAAAATAGGGAACCTGGAGTCTAAAATATGAATTTGTTTGTTCACTGAGCAATTTATTGGTAGGCTTTCCAAAAATGTGATACTAATAACTTCACAGGAATCAATATAAACATCAACACAATGGCAAAGAATTGTGCATATTTTGGGTAAATTTAAGGAAGCAGCAAAACCCCATTTAAATGCTATGAATGTAATGATTTAACACTGCAATGGTGGAACATTGTTGTTGATGCCATCAAGGGTGCTGGGGTCGATGGGGCTGTAATGGGGCTGGGCAGATAGTTTAGAAGTGCCCTGACTAGGCAGCTGGGATGGGGCTGGTGGGAGGGCAGGCTGGAAAAAGCAGGTCATGAGCAACTTCAGACAAGCCCTATGAACCAGAGATGATTCAGCAGCAGGCAGGTTCCAAGAAACTGATGTGGGAGAAAAGAAATAAAAAGGGTGAATGGGCAAGGGGAGGGGGAGAGAAACAAGAAAGAATGATGAGATGAAGATGCTGCCTCCCCCATTTTTGGAACTGCCTTGAGGAGTATTGGGGATGAAGACATTCAGTGGCATGCCTGGCTCAGCTGTTGACTGGCTGTCACTACCAGGTGGCAAAGGAACCACACAGCAGCTTGTACCCACACAGTGTTTTCTACTCCACAGACTTCCCCCCAGCAGATGGAATTAGAGAATGTAATATATTAGGTGGCAGTCAGGTCACCTGATGCAGGATCTTCCCCCATACTGCCCCATCACTCCTTCAGTTATATTCAGTAAAAGCTTTGACATATTCCCCCCCCCCCATTCTGATTTTATTTATTTGTTTATCAAATGTGTATCCCACCTATAGAACTCCAGGCAGCTACAACGTTAAAACATCCCTGTACATAAAAATAAATCTTAAAACACTACAACACACAAACATTAAAACCCCACCCTAACCCTCACTTCCCCCCAACCAGAAGCATCATAGAGGGGTCATCCTGGAAGACTAACCAAATGCCTGAGTGAAGAGGAAAGTCTTCACTAGGCACCTAAATACTAGGCACCGGCGAACCTCTGAGGGGAGATGGTTCCAAAGTCTGGGGGCATTCACAGAGAAAGCCCTCCCACACACCCGCATACTTCATAAGGGTGTACCATGAAAGCCTCCCCCTGTGACCTCAGTGCCCAGGCAGGTACATAAAGGCACAGTTGTTCCTTTAGGTAGGCAGGGCCCAAGTAGTTTAGAACTTTGTGTGTTAATATCATCACCTTGAATTGAGCCCAGAAGTGAATTGGGACTTAGTGCAGTTCCTTGAGCACTGGCATGATGTGCATCCAAGTCAGATGTACCAGCAAGGAACTTAGATGCAGCATGCTGCACCAGCTCCAGCCTCCAGATCATCTTCAAGGGCAGCCCTACATAGAGCTCATTACACTGATCCAATCAGGAGGTTACCAGAGCATGTAACAGTGTGGCGAGGTCCCCTTTGTTCCAAAAATGCCTGGAGCTGGTGAACCAGGTGGAGCTGCTGGAAGGCCCTTCTGATCACAGCTGCCATCTGAGCTTCAAAAGACAGCAATGAATCCAGGAGCATGCCCAGATCTTGCACCTGGTCTTTCTGGGCCATTGGGAACAGGACCAAGCCCTAGGGAACCCAACAAGAAAGTTCCCAGGACTACAAGCACCTGTCTGCCAATGCTATCTTATAAAACCTACCCCAGAGTTAGGAGGAGAACCACTGTAATACAATACTCCCCAACCACATTCCCCAGCCCAGCAAGATACCATTGTCTATGGTTTCGGAAGCCACTGAGAGATCCAGGAGAATTGACAGGGTGACATTCCCTCTGTCTCTCAGGTCATTTGTAAGGGCAACTAAGGCTGTTTTTGTGCCATGACACAGAACAGATTGACATAGAATCTTAGGCATGGGCCAAAAAAGCCTGTAAAAGGATGGTAAAAACAGCATTATAGGCGGGGAATTCGCACGTCCATCGCTGCAGAAACGATGCTGCAGCGATACGACAATGCTCCAGTGGGCCCACAATGGTTTATTCGAAAATCACTCACCGAGCATGTCTTTTCAACAACGATGCTCTGCAGTCAGCATCATGTGAAGCACCCACCAGGAATTGGTGCCGCAGAGCCCACCCCCCGCAATGGCAGCCCACATTGGCCAATCCTGGTGCCAAATGCCCGGGATGTCTACTTTGGGGAAAAAAGAATGCCATTTGCATAGCTGTGCGAAGCGCTGGGGTTCAGCCAATACGCTACCTGTCTACGGAGCACCTGACCATGCGAACGCTCCATTGCTGCAGCGTTGCCAATAACACTGACGGCACAACACTGTAATTGACTGTGCAGAAACGGCCTTAGAGTTGATATGGTGGTTTGCCATTGCCAGCCTCTGACCTCCTACGGGAGGATGCCTTCCTGACTTTTAAGTTGACTGCTCTGGCCTGCTGTCTATAATCAGCTTAGCATAACTCCATGCTGTTAAGAACATAAGAACATAAGAACTAGCCTGCTGGATCAGACAAGAGTCCATCTAGTCCAGCACTCTGCTACTCGCAGTGGCCCACCAGGTGCCTTTGGGAGCTCATGTGCAGGATGTGAAAGCAATGGCCTTCTGCTGCTGCTGCTGCTCCTGAGCACCTGGTCTGCTAAGGCATTTGCAATCTCAGATCAACGAGGATCAAGATTGGTAGCCATAGATCGACTTCTCCTCCATAAATCTGTCCAAGCCCTTTTTAAAGCTATCCAGGTTAGTGGCCATCACCACCTCCTGTGGCAGCATATTCCAAACACCAATCACACGTTGTGTGAAGAAGTGTTTCCTTTTATTAGTTCTAATTCTTCCCCCCAGCATTTTCAATGAATGCTCCCTGGTTCTAGTATTGTGAGAAAGAGAGAAACATTTCTCTCTGTCAACATTTTCTACCCCATGCATAATTTTATAGACTTCAATCATATCCCCCTTCAGACGTCTCCTCTCCAAACTAAAGAGTCCCAAACGCTGCAGCCTCTCCTCATAAGGAAGGTGCTCCAATCCTTCAATCATCCTCAGTCCCCCCTTACCCTTGGAACTGCAAACAGCATGGGGTTGAGCTAAGCTGATTATGGACAGCAGGCCAGTGCAGTCAACTTAAAAGTCAGGAAGGCATCCTTTTGTAGGAGGTCATATTCCAACAAGCTGTCAGACAACAAGAAAGGCAAGTTCAGAGGCAGTCTCTACAGCACCATGGAGAGCTCACTAGAAGTAGACCACTTGCTCTGCTTGCTAGCATTAGTTTGAACCTTTATATTTCCATGGCTGCCATACTTCCTCTAAAAGGTTAACATTTTAAAGAGCCTAATATTATGTCACTATTCAAATATTTCCATATCAGCTCTTGTTGTCTTTGGCAGGAAAGTAGAGGAACTCACAAATCCTTTGGAGCAGAATATTGGTTCTTCTGAGGACTCATATTGGGATAAAATTACTTATGGATTCAGGAGCATACTCTAAGGAACTGTCAAGAAAATGGATGTCTATTGAATGATATTTTATTAATGTAGCATGATTATTTCTTCTGGAAATCTCAAGTGACAATTTCTGTTAACAATCTTCATAGATTTGGGCAGTGAAAATTGCCATCAAATTGCAGCTGACCGATAGCAATCTCCTGAGGTTTTCAAGGCAAGAAATTGTCAAAGGTAGTTTGCCATTGCCAGCCTTTGCATAGCAACTCTGGCCTTCTTTGGTCGCCTCCCATCCAAGCATTAACCAAGGCTAATCCTGCTTATCTTTCAGGATCTGTTGGGACTATGCTAGCCTGAGCTATCCAGGTCATGGTCACAGATTTTAGTTGTTGGCAATTTCTTTTCACCATAATTGTTTGCAGCATTATTTCATTCAAGTAAATAAAGAATGTAGTTTTTAGAACTACCACCTTGACCAACTGGAGCTTCCATAATATGTCAGTATTGGCTACAAGGCCAATAAAATCAGTGTATTGGAGACAAGAATCTTGCCTTATCTGCAAATTAGTGTTTCAGTAAGCATTAACATAAATTGACAGTAGTGGATTACTGCTGTAAATAGTACTTCACAGTTCATGCTGTGATTTTAGTTTTAGGCTTTCATTGGAACTTGGGTCTAGAAATAATTCTTGCTGTAGTATAATCCAAGTCCTTAAAAGAGTTTTAATTATATGCCTAAAGCTTTAATTTGGATTTAATAAGCCAGTTTTTGTCATGTTTATTCAACTCCCTTGACTTTTCAAAAAGCACCCACTGAGGCTTATGAATATGCAAATTGGAAGTGTGGTTGGTACAGAACGAAACTCAACTATACCTTCAATAAAGATGTAATCACATTTTAAATTATCAATTAGCATTTAAGTAATTTGATTAGCACATAACAGGAGGATAACTATCCACTAGAAAATTAGATATTAAAGATGGGAACCCACAAAAGCTAATTTAAGATGCCCTTACTGCACTCACAGTTACCATATCACAGCCTAGAGATGCTGTCTGGGCTTTTTCAAGAGTCCCTTCTCTCCTCCAGTCATTTCATGCTCCCACTTGCCCAAACTGCTATGGCACACAAGACTGCAATTGGCACTTCTCCGGTACAGAGGAAGACTGGAAATGAAGAAACTTCAGCTTTTTCTTACCCTCGTAATTTTAAGGATATATATGCAAAGTCTCTGGGCCATGCCCTGGTAATCCTAACGAAAGATTGCTCTTTTAAACTGTTTAACTCTTGATGGCTTGTGCAATAGGAATACATGAGTAATTTTGTCTCATAACTGTAAGCCTCATCTGTATTAAACTGGGGGAGCTATGTGATAGTAGCAGAAATGGCAAAGCTTTAAGTTGAATAGAAGTAAGAGGCTATGTGTGACAAATTTAAAAGACTCAGTATGCTCCTAAACAGAGTTATGTCTTCTAAACCCATTGACTTAAGTGGATTTAGAAGGGTTTGACTTTGCTTAGGATTGTGCTAGTGGCTTCTAGGATCCAACAATTACATTTGAAAGAATTTCTTGGGCTAACATGCATTTATAACTGTACTTATAACCCATGAAGATAAAATGTAAGTATCAGAAGAGCATTTCACTCACATTTGGGAGCTGCCCATTACAAATGCAGCTTTTCTGTCCTCAGTGCCAGTGACCTTAGTAAAATTTAGTACTGGTTAGTCACTTTTCACTGAGAAATAGTATTTAAAATGGCAGCCTTTCATGGGCATCCAAAAAGGAAAAGAGTTATCAGGTATCCAGGATTATTCCAAAAGCCAAAAGGGCATGAGGAGGGTAGTCATCTTGATTAATTCCTGCCATGCTTTTAGAGATGCAGAGGAAGATGAGTTTCTGGAGTGAAGGGAATGCAAAGAATCAGCAGCTGACCAGTTATACTTGACACATCTGCAATTATACTCCTGATGTTGCAAGCAGCATAGTGGCATAGCACAGCTGGAAATGAACAGAATGTCCCAGGTTCAGTCCATGCCATTTTTAGTGAAAAGGATCAGGTGTTGTGAAAGATCTCAACCTGTAACACTAGAAAGCCGCTGCTAGTCAGATTAGATGATATTGACTGAGGTCAATGACCTGAGTCAGTATATGTTAGCATCATGAATTCATGTGTGCTGCCTGTCAAAGGCCATGGAGTTCTTGGGAAAACAGAGATGGAATTATGACCCAGACCCTCCTGCAACACTCCAAGAGATAGAGGAGTCAAATATGCTTGCATGTGCCCAGGCACTGTTGCCTACAGAATGTACTAGGGTAACCAGATGCAAAGGAAAAGAAAGCGAATCTGTGCTTTTAATAATGGTGCAGAAGGAATTTTGACAGGTCTGTCTTACTATGCAGCGGTAAAAATGGCATTAGTTGAAACTCTCCTTGGCCATTTTTGTTCTGTTTTGTTTCTGGTCACTGCAGAAAATACAGGCAGGCAGTCTTTCTGGGATGATATGCTTACTAGAAGACTTGAACAGCTCATGGTCATCTCTTAATTCTTCCAGGAATTTTCACTGGTTAACTGGCCGCCACACGAAGGAAGGGCCTTGAAGCTGGAGCTGGATGTTAAACATGCACAATTTCTCTTGCTTTTGCTTTCCAAACAGAGCATGAGAATTTGGTAAACATGGATCTGATTCTTGAGGAAAACCCACCGATGAATAAGAGTAAGATTTGGGGCAGTTTCAGAAACCTGTAATTTTGCCCCCCTGCCCTCAAAGGTTAGACTCCATTCCATTCCATAGCCTTTATTGGCATCACAAAGATTAGACTCTTAATTTGCTTTCATGAAATATCATTCATTCTTTTCAAAGATAAGTATGGAATGGACTTTATTCTCTGGATCGCCCCTTCCAAAGCTCGAGATGACCGAGGACAGTGTCACTGCCATGCTGCACTACCACCTCCAAAAGACTTTCAGGGGAGGCAGAAAAAAACAAAAACACTTCCCTGGCTATCCAAAAGGCCTCCATGGGACTAAATGGACTCATGCCAGCCTTTTGGGTGGCATAGGTCTGTGGTGTCGATTAAGGGTCAAAAGTCTGGGTGGGAACTGACTGACTATAGATGACTCCACTTTCAGGAACTTTCCAGCCTGTCCCCCTCCTGCACTGGTGTCTGATAGAATGCCAGCATAGCACCACAGTGGCGGCCATCTCCAGGTTTCACCACTGCGGAGTTGACAGGTGACTAGACGCTAGTGCAGTGATGGCGAACCTATGGCACGGGTGTCAGAGGTGGCACTCGGAGCCCTCTCGGTGGGCACACGAATACAGAGTTTGTCCTGTGGGGGTGGAAAATCACCACACACACTCACACACCTAGGCTGGCCTGGGTCACTGAGCACGACATGCGCGCACTGTGGTGAGCAGGGAGGACTCGGCCTGTGGGCCTGGTGCCTGTGCTCTGGGCGGCTGCTGCCTGAGGGGGGGCACAGAGGAGGCAGAGATGCTAGAGAGGCACAGAGCGGTGCGGAGCCAACTGGTTTTTTCTAAACTAAAACCTCAGCATTGTCGGGTTGGCACTTTGTGATAAATAAGTGGGGTTTGGGTTGCAATTTGGGCGCTCAGTCTCAAAAAGGTTCGCCATCACTGCGCTAGTGCGTTTGCTCCCCGTGTTGTTGGGGCTGTCCCTTATATGGTGGAGGGGACAAATGTGCCAGCGCAAGGCCACACTTCTCTCCCAAGTTCTCCCCCTGCCCTCTGGATGGGGCTGTAAATAATTTTTAAAAGGCTAAAAATAACATTTGGACCTGATTTATGTTCAATGTATAGTTGAAGTTTAAATGTTCATTTTTTCATGTTTAACTGCCTTTCAACTCAGTGCAAAATATCTCAACTTCTGTTCTTTTCTGGAGGCTTGTCATGTCCTCTCATTCCAGTATTTTGAACTTTTTAGCCTAAAGGGTTTGCAATAAGTGAATTCCAAAGGAAAAGTGTTACTATGAAATCACACAGTTTTGTGTCTGCTTCGGAAAGAGGCCCAAGGCTCTTCTCATGACTTTCCATTATGTGCAAACCTGCAATAGGCAACAGAATATGAGACTCCCAATAAATTCCAAAGGGAGAATTAAAAATAACAAAACTGCCTCTATTACATTACAATGTATATTCTATGAGATATTGCATTCACTTAATGCCTATTTATTATATTATATAGGCATTCACTTAATGCCTAGTTATTATATTTTAAAGCCAGGTCAGTGGCAAAATAATAATTCTTGGGCATGGGCCTGTCTAAAACATTATTTCCTTTTATTTAATTAATTTATTTTAATATTTCTACCCCATTTTTCTCCCAAAAGGAAACCCAAAGCAACTTGATGCACGATTTCCCTACCCACCATTTTACAACATCAACCCTTTGAGATAAGTAGGGCTGTGAGAGAATGGCTAACTCAAGGTCACCCAGTGAACTTTCATGGCAGATGAAAGTTTAAAACTGATTTATCCCCATTGACATCCATTGAATTAAAGTGGCTTAACTCTGAAGAACTTCATTAGGAATGATTTAGCTTGAACAATTGCCTGCAGGGAAATACCAAGGCCCTATCAGAGAGATAGGAAATCCATAGTGGTGCAAACAGTGGCATAACAGCCTATTTTGCTTTGCACTCAGAGCCAAATGGGCTCCTAGACCTCTGGCAGTGCTTCTGGGCTTAAGTTGGCTCTGACAAATAGTTGCTTACAATTGGGCTAGCAGCATGTTCAGATACTAAGTTAACCTTTATACATGGCAAATACTGACCCAACTGTGTGTTATCATAATACACGCCATCTTAGGTGTTGCAAGGGATGCCCAGAGGAGGCTCAAGCCCCGTGTGCAACTTTTATATGTCATATGGGGACATGTTTGGCCATCAGCCCCCCTCCCTCCCCACACCAGGAGCAAAAAGCTGGAGCATTGCACTCCCTGTCCCCTCCTCCTCCTGCTCCTCCTGCCAGCCTCCACCTCCCACCCACTCATCTCGGCTGCTGCTGACAGCCAGCCACCCTCTGCTTGGGCTTCTGCCACCCACAGCTCTCTCTCCCCCAGGTTGGTGCCCTGAAATGAGGGCAGAGGGCCCAGTAATGAGCTGGGCTGCTTCTGCAGGATTCAGCAGCTAGGCAGAGGATGGGGGCATGCACACACACCTTTTATGTGCTGACTTCCTTCCCATGCACCTGCCTGCCTGCCTCTGGTGCCACCGCCGTCTGATCACCATTGGGTCTGATCCTTGCTTTTCCATTGGGACGCATAATCTTTTCTGGGTCTCTTGGGGCTGTTCAAGAGCAAAACTCCTTTTGTCTCTCACTCCTGCTTCAGTTTCATTTTTGCGCAGTACATGCCCTCTAATACATTACTTGTGGAAAAAAGGATATTCCTCAGACTAGACTTTGCTGCCTGCTATTAAAGATATGTTTCAAGTTATCTTAGAGGTACATGTTCAGATGTTCTGATGTGACCCGTTTCAGTTGGTCCTTACAGAATTCCAATCCAAAATTCTTAATCTGAGGTAAACTTTGCTTCCTGCTAGGTATGTTTTAAGATTGGAGTTTTAAAGCTATTTCACATATTTACAAGAGGCAAACCCAGAAGATGTACATAGGCCAAGAATATTGATGCCTGTTCCTGTATTATATGTTTGTTTACTGAATCCACACTTTTAGATATCTATTTTAGATATCTATTGCAGACATTTTAGATATCTATTGCAGACATTTTAGATATCTATTGCAGACATTTTAAGTGTCTGAAAGCAGACTGAGTGAATTGTATGTGAGTTTAGCTGTGGTCAAGTGACTGGACATAAACAAGCTGAAGTTAAATCCAGACAAAATGGAGGTGATGTTAGTCAGGATGGCCGATATCTTTGAGGATTTTATGCTCTCTACTTTTGATAGGGTTAAAAGAATTCTATCCAATTCTGTTAAGAGTTGGGAGTTTTTATTATCAGCAAAACAGATGGGATGGTTACAAAGAGTGATTTCTTTCGGGTTTACCTTGCACAGAGATTAGCTTCCCCTTTTTAGACTCAACTTATCCAGCCACACCAATCCATTCTTTGGTAACCTTGATACTGGACTGCTATGATGTGTTTTATATGGGACAGTCCTTGAAGACAATCTGGAAACTTTAACTTTTTTAGAATGTGGCAGTTTTATCCTATTTGCTGCCAGCTGCTGTATATATTTTAATCTTTGGTGCCAGCTGCTATATATATTGTAATATCTGTTTTAAGATCATTACATCGGCTGCAAGAATGCTTTCAGATTCAATTTAAGGCACTGGCATTTATAAAACCCTTTCATATTCTGGGATCCATTTATTTGTGGAACTGTCTCTCCCAGGTTAGATCAGTCTCTTCCTACATATGAGATCTACTGTGCATGCTCCACTATAGAATAACTTTTCTAAACATGGCATGTTTCTGGAAACTTAAGGGTATGTCTGCACTCTGCTCATGCTGATTTATCTGTTGTAATGTTTTAATAGTCAGTATATTTAGTATAATGGAATTTTTTTTTAAAAAAAGAAGTAAACCACTGGCATCAATCAGTCCTTAAATCTCATAATGCAAAAATATTTATTTTCCTAAGAATGAGCCAACCATAGACATTCAGTTGTCCACGTGGGAAAATTTTCTTCATGTCCATGTCTACTCCTTTAAATAGTCCATCTGTGGTTGTATGAAGTCTGCTCAGAAGTAAGTTCCAATTTATTCAGCAGGATTTACTGCCAGGAAAGCATTCTTAGGATTGCAGCCTGAGTCATGGATTGTATAGCAAAGAAAAATCTCCCAAATTTTGGTAAAGCCTAGAGGTGCTTAAACTGATGCCTAACATCAAACAGAAGAAACTGGTGGGAAAAAAGAATATTCCTCAGACTGACGTTGACTTATTGAAAAGGTTAATTGGCTGTTATAGTCAAGCAATTGCAACGTTGTCTGCAGAACAGCATAGCCAGAATGAAAGTTATGCTCACATCCTGGGGAGAGTTGCAGAACTGAAATGCTTGGGGTCATGAGACAAAAGTTATGTTGGACTATAGTAATGAGGGGAAATGGGTAAGCTTGTGGCCATTTTGAAAAGAGTCATCTGTGCTGGGTTCAATGATGTTGGAAAGCAGAGGGTTTCCCGGTACATTCGTGCATCTCCAAGAATTTCTCCAGCTTTTCTGATTTTTCACAAATGAGCTTTGCTCAAAATTTTTGGGAATGATCACTGTAAAGCCTGGATGGCAGCCATATAGCAGACTGTGCACCTGCTGCAGCCATTCCCTGCCTCTGCTACTGGGAGACTTTTTGCCCCTGCTGAGAACTATCAGTTCTCTAAATATGAAAACTACAAACACTCTATACATAGGCAGAGTAGTTTTCCTTCACTACACAGCAACCACACACATCTGTGTACCAAAGGTAGGCATAAATAAATATTGGGGTGAATTTTTAGTGTTTGCATGGCAGGTTGCCATACAAACTTTGCGATCAAGCCTCAAAAGTCTTAAGACTCATGCTTGCCCTTCTCTCTGTTCATCTATCTCTCCTTCTTTCTGCTCTTTCTGCTTTCTCTTCTTTCTATGTTTTCATCTTTCTTTCATTCTCTTGTTCCATCTTTCTCTCCATCTATTTCCATCTTTGTTTCTTTCTCCTTTTCCCCTTTCATTTTTCCTTCTTGTTCCAGAGCTGCAGATCCTATCTTTCCCAGAACATCACAACGTAATTACCAAGATTATTAGATTTCAAGAGCTCAAAAGAACGTTCCTTCCTTATACAGGGTCTTAGCCTTCACAGGCTTTTCTTTTCCAATAATGGGGAAGAATTATGAGAATTATTTTCTTTTTGAGGAGGAGAGAAGAAGAATTATGACAAGGAGATGATCAGTAATAGAAAAAAATTATTGGAGTACAGATGTCTACTGTAGAGATGGTCTTTATTTTATACCTATGCTGCATATGAATGGATATGAATGGAGAGACATGCGTGTGGAAGTATTTCAGTTTGCTTTGATACAGTCATCTAAAAAAAATGGGTGTCCGATGTTGGGCAGGGGTGCAATTTTAGTTCTTGCCCTGAGTGCCATTCTCAGCTTACTATGGTACACCCCAGCATACTGTGCTATACCCCAGCGTAGCCCTGAGTGCTAAACCCCTGAAATACTATTGTATATTGGGTTGTATCGAGTGATCTATGGATGATTGGATTGAAAGTCTTTCCTGAATTTCTCTCTCCCCAGCAGTTCCTTCTAACCCTGAAATAGTGGAATCATGGGACTCACTCCCTTCTTCCTCTTCCATTGGTGGAGATGCACCAATGAAAGAGGCAAGAAGGGCAATTTCACTTCCTTTCCCCACCTCACCAGATATTCCCATGGACTCACAACTCTGGGAAAAACTTTTCCAGTGTTGGAAATAACTGGTGGGGGAAGGAAACATGGGAACAATCTGCAATTCTCAAACCTTTCCATTGGCCAGTGACTGGATCTAGCCCATTATTTTGGAATAAGCCTTTGAACTATAACCAAAACATTGCAAATGTTTTGCATTGCAAATATGACTTATAAAGAATACACTGGAGCTGTTACATTAACGTCTTCATACTTTACCCTTTAAGTGACTAAAACCTTTTCTTTAAAAGCTTTTCTCTCATTCTGAAAGAGAAAATATTTCATAGGGCTTTTTTTAAAGCACTTTCCAAAATGTCCAGCTTTTCAACTGGAAAATAAAGCTCCCAGGAAAAGAATGGAACAACTACTTTTCTTCTGAATATTTCTGTCATACTTCCCCACCTCAATCCTCTACATTTCTAGATTTAAACTAACAGAGGCAGATCAAATGTATTTCTCAGTCTAACGAACGAGAATCTGTCTGGAAATATCCCCAGGATTGTTGGATTATTCCTGAATCAAAACACAGTCAGTTCGTTCAGTTCTAAATGTCAATTTTCAGTAGTGCTGGGCAGTGGAATCTTCAGATTTGATACTTAGTGAATGATTAATATTACTCAGAAGTGTATATAAGAATAAAAATAAGGAAATCCTTTGAATTATAAGTTCTTTAATAGGGAAGTGGTCATACCACCATTTGTTATACATAAAAATACATATGCTGTCTGCTATTTGGTAATAAAACATAAGAACCATGAAAACAAACAGGAGTCTAGTGAATGTTTAATAACATTTCTACTGGCACTCATTTCTAAATAATATGAAGTAGGTATAACACTAAGAATTTTTTTCTCAGCTTCTTGTGTACGGTGGAAGATAATTGTTTAAAAAAATTCAGCTTGTTTCAGGAGTACCATAACACATATTGCAGGTGCCACCTTCTGGTGATAAAATGCAGCACCTGGTAATCTTGAGTTAATTCTGCTATTACTTCTCTTTTGTAGCAGACAGCTCCTGGTTTTTGTCAACATATTATTGCTTTTAATGATTCATAAGATTTTTTTTAATATTTCAGATTTATGTATTAATTTAGAGCATTTTACATTTTTAACAGCTTCCAAAAAGATACAGCAAGTCAAATGAAATACATATGAAAGCAGACCAATAAGCTGCCAGAGAACAATGTTTGTGGGAACATATGGTAATGGTAAAAAGAATTCCCTATAGACTAAACCCCAGCATTTCTCAGGCAACAGTGACAGTAATTCAGATACACTCTACTCCCATTTGGCTTTGTGAAATCATCATGCATGTTTGGCTATAGTGTCATGACTGGTTAAATAGATGCCAGGCTTCAACTCCTGCAGGCTGGAATCCAGGGTAGATACACTGTTTAGCATCATTACTTCAGCAAACCGAAGACTGGGGTTCAGTTTAGGGAGCTGAAAGAGATTTAGCTGCACTCTGAGCCCTCTTTCCCTGGGCTTCTGCCAGTTCTTTGGCTGCAAAGGTGTGGCCTGGCCTTCCTCCTCAGTTGTCCCTGGTTTGGTCTAATAAAGGATTGGGGGCAGGCTGACCTTGGACTCCCATAGTGCCCTCTCCTCAGAGGTGAGAGCGAATGAAGGAATCTGGACCAATGGTCAGTGGTTTCCCTGGTTGGACCTTCCCCTCTCCTGTTCCTTCCTCCTCTGAGAATTAGGCCACTCTGCCAGCCCAAACAGGCCACTCTGCCAGTCTAAAGGGGGCCTAAAATGTTGCTTGCTTCCTCCTCTGTCCCGCTCCTGAGTGCTTTCTGCTGCCTGAGCCTTTCTCCTTTCTGAGACACATGCTGAGCCTGCAGACCTCAGAGAGTGTTGCTAGCATATTTCTGGGTGCTGCCTCACTCTTGCTCCTCAGCCCCTGGATTAGGCTACCTGGCTCAAAGTCCCCTGCGGTGCTGTTATTAGCCTGGAAGGGATAACAAATAAAGGTAGCATTTTTATTGTGTGTTGATTTTTTTTATGGACGATATATCTTCAAATGATTCATATTCATTAAAACTAGAAACCCTTTTAACAAGCAAAATTACAGCAAAGATTAGGAAGCCCGTGGCTCATCCATCTATAGGCCCTTCATACGAGTTTGCCTGAAGCTAACAGTTTGAAGCTCCCTTTGCTGATCTATCTCCTGGATCAAATACTGTTGGAGTGCTGGTTGATGAGAATTGGTCCAGAAAATGCATTATTCTGCATGTGCGGAAGGGGCCTTAGTAAGAAAATGCCTGTCACCCAAGGTCTGTAAGAAAGAAATATCCTTATCCATGTCATTGACAGTTGTGTTGAAGTGGCTTTTGTTGTGAATTGTATATATGTTATCTGCCTTGAGCCTTCTTGGAAAGGTGGACTATAAATGATGATAGATAGATAATCCTCCCTAATGCCTCTCAATGCAAGAACTGGAAATTGCCACATTTATTGGCTTTCTGATTTATTTCCCTGTAGAAGATCAGAAATATGATGATGCATTATGACAAACTGTGATTTGTTGTAATATTAATGAGCTTTGGAAATTTTTGTATTCCCATGTTCCTTCTGCTTCCCTTCTCACAGGCCCATGACTTCAAAATGAATGTCTTCTACTATCACAGCAAACCATAATTAGTCATTTTGTTTGAATCACAGCCATATTTTCTTTTTTTCTCCAAAGTAACAGTGCCAGAGTTACATCATTTCTAAGCCCATTCTAAGCTCTCAGTGGATTTAGAAAGGTGTAGCTCTGCCTTGGGATTGCATAACTTGTACAATATAGGTTAATCATTATTTGTGGATCAGATTAAACAACAAATTATGGTTTGCCTGAAAGTACAAATGAATTTGTTCAGTTTCAAAACTGGGGGGGGGGGGGAGGTAAGGATTTCCAAAAATGATTCCCCTAACAATAAACTGTGGTTATAACATATAACTCATGGCTGAAGCTGCTCATGTAAACTGTGAAAAAAAAGTTTCTGTGGCTGCAAAACCAGTATGTATAGAAGCCCTAATTTGTACTCTTTGAAATTAAAATTTCAGGGATTTGAATTTCCCAGCAAGTCCTACATTCTAGCCACTACACCACACTAGATGTCATTTATTACTTGTATATATTATTGGAGGCAGGCAGGATTGTACACATTTCATCTTCCTAGAACCAGTTGAGCATCCATTTGTTGTCAGTTCTCAGAAGTTGTTCTGGCTGAAATCCACAAACTGGTAAGACCAAGTGATTACATTTAAGCCTGCCTCTATAGGACTAAAACTGGGTCAAATTCAAGTCATTGGTTCCTTTTAAACTGAACAGATGGAGCTGAATTGGTGGGTTCTTTTTTGGGGAGTCTAAGACAGAGCATTCTGGAAAGGCAAAATAAAAAAAGCCCCAGACTTATGTCTTGTTCTAGTACTTAAAGCCACATAAGCTGCAGGATGGGAAGATCGCCAAGGACTTGCCTAGTCTATTTTTAATTTGTTTGCACTAGAATAAAATATAAATAAATCTGAAATCCCAACAAGGGTTTAGTCTGCTTAACTTGGAACTTGGCCGGGCTACAAATTGTATGAAGCTCCATTTCCGTTAGGGAGTACTGGGAGAAAAATATTTACATGATGAGTTGATACAGTGCTTTCCAAGATGCAGGGTCTGGCTCCAATACAAAGTTAGCTGTATTTGCACGTCTCTCAGATATTGCAATATGTTGCATCTTGGCAATTTATGCCACTTGTTAGTTTTTCAGTGGATCCTGTCTTCCATGCCCACTGGGCAGAACTGGGAGTGATAACACAGCAGCAATTGCAAAACAAAATAGAACAAAAAACAAGTCACTTGAATAAAAATGTACACTGAGCTTTTGCAAAGAATCACACGATTTCACAAACGGGCAAAAGCTGTTGCTATATTCAACGAATTTGTTACCAAGTAGAGACAGATTTTGTGTGCAACTGTTTATTTGTTACTTTGGCCCCCGCTGGTGGTGGGGTCACCTCTCCTTGCCCTCCCTCCAGTTCCCCAGAATGCTGCAACCAGGACATTGGACTTATGTCACTCAAAAGGGTTCTGTAACTCCATTCAGCCCTAGGGAGGGCTTTCCAAGTGGAGGTCAGGGCTTTTTTTTTCTGTATTAGAGTCTCTCTCCATGAGGACTAAAGGTGTCACAGTGATGCTCTGGCGATAAAGCCATCCCTTGCTTCTGTGGCCTCTGGATTGGACTGTTGAAGCATTTTATGTGAAATCATTTTGCATACTTTCTCTCCACCCATCTCCTCTGTTGCATTTATTCCACACACTATTGCTGAAGACATATTGTTCCTGATGGTGGTGGGATGTCATCAATGATACATAAGAATAACTCTCCCCTTTTCTTTCTTTTGCTCAAGCATTGTGTCTCATCCTTAATTTCTACTATTGAGAAATACCCACACAAAATGAATGCAAACAAAACTTCTGGAGCAGGTGCCATTTCCTGAAGAAACAAAACATGTAGCCAGTCCCCCCTCCCTGGCATCCCACCCAACCTCCCAGGCATCTCGCCAAACCTCCCAGGCATCCCACCCAACCTTCCAGGCATCCTGTTCGGACACGGCGACCAGACCCGCAGAGGGCCTCCCAGGCATCCTGCCGAACCTCCCAGGCGTCCCACCCAAAAGCCCAGGCGTCCCGCCTAACCTCCCAGGCATCCTGTACAACCTCCCAGGATTCCCGCACAACATCCCAGGAATCCCGCACAACATCCCAGGTGTCTGGCCAATCCTCCCAGGCACCCCGCACAACCTCCCAGGCATCCTGCCCAACCACCCAGGCACCCCGCACAACATACAGGCGCCCCGCCCAACCTCCCAGGTGTCCGACCAATCCTCCCAGGCACCCAGCCCAACCTCCCAGGGGTCCGGCCAATCCTCCCAGGCATCCAGCCCAACCTCCCAGGAACCCCGCCCAACTTCCCAGGCACCCCGCCCAACTTCCCAGGTGTCTGGCCAATCCTCCCAGGCACCCTACCCAACCTCCCAGGTGTCTGGCCAATCCTCCCAGGCATCCCGTCCAACCTCCCAGGTATACGGCCAATCCTCCCAGGCATCCTGCCCAACCACCCAGTTACCCCGCACAACATAGCAGGCACCCCGGCCAACCTCGCAGGTGTCTGGCCAACCCTCCAAGGCATCCTGCCCAACCTCACAGGAACCCCACACAACCTCCCAGGTGCCCCGCCCAACTTCCCAGGTGTCCGGCCAATCCTCCCAGGCACCCTGACCAACTTCCCAGGCACTCCACACAACATCCCAGGAATCCCGCCCAACCTCCCTGGTGTCCGGCCAATCCTCCCAGGCATCCCGCCCAACCTCCCAGGCACCCCGCCCAACCTCCCAGGAATCCTGCCCAAGCTCCCAGGCATCCCGCACAATCTCCGAGGTGTCCGGCCAATCCTCCCAGGCACCCAGCCCAACCTCCCAGGAACCCCGCCCAACCTCCCAGGTGTCCGGCCAATCCTCCCAGGCACCCTGCCATACTTCCCATGCACCCCGCACAACATCCCAGGCATCCCACCCAACCTCCCAGGTGTCCAGCCAATCCTCCCAGGCATCCTGCCCAACCTCGCAAGCACCCTGCACAAACTTCCAAGGCTCTCCGCCCAATTTCCCAGGCGTCCGGCCAATCCTCCCAGGCATCCTCCCAGGCATCCTGCCCAACTTACCAGGCAACCCGCCCAACATCCCAGGAATCCCGCCCAACCCCCCAGGTGTCCGGCCAATTCTCCCAGGCATCCTGCCCAACCTCCCAGGCACCCCACTCAACATCCCAGGCATCCCGCCTAACCTCGTAGGTGTTCGGCCAATCCTCCCAGGCATCCTGCCCAACCTCCCAGGAACCCTGCCAAACCACCCAGGAACCCCGCACAACATCCCAGGCTCCCCGCCCAACCTCCCAGGTGACCGGCCAATCCTCCCAGGCATCCTGCCCAACCTCCCAGGCACCCTGCACTGCATTCCAGGAATCCCGCCCAACCTCCTAGGTGTACGGCCAATCCTCCCAGGCATCCCACCCAACCTCCCAGGAACCCTGCCAAACCACCCAGGCACCCCGCGCAACATCCCAGGCATCCCGCCCAACCTCCCAGGTGTCCGGCTAATCCTCCCAGGCATCCTGCCCAACCACCCAGGAACCCCGCACAACATCCCAGGCTCCCCGCCCAACCTCCCAGGTGACCGGCCAATCCTCCCAGGCATCCTGCCCAACCTCCCAGGCACCCCGCACAACATCCCAGGCTCCCCGCCCAACCTCCCAGGTGACCGGCCAATCCTCCCAGGCATCCTGCTCAACCTCCCAGGCACCCTGCACTGCATTCCAGGAATCCCGCCCAACCTCCTAGGTGTACGGCCAATCCTCCCAGGCATCCCGCCCAACCTCCCAGGCACCCTACCCAACCTCCCAGGTGTCCAGCCAATCCTCCCAGGCACCCTGCCCAACCTCCCAGGAACCCCGCCCAAGCACCCAGGCACCCCGCACAACATCTGGTTAATCCTCCCAGGTTAATCCTCCCAGGCACCCTGCCCAACCTCCCAGGTGTCCGGCCAATCCTCCCAGGAATCCTGCCCAACCTCCCAGGAACCCCGCCCAAGCACCCAGGCACCCCGCACAACATCTGGTTAATCCTCCCAGGTTAATCCTCCCAGGCACCCCGCCCAAGCTCCCAGGCACCCCGCACAACATCCCAGGAACCCTGCCCAAGCTCCCAGGCATCCCGCATAAGGAGGTTGGGCAGGTTTCCTGGGATGTTGTGTGGGGTGACTGGGAAGTTGGGTGGGGTTCCTGGGACGTTGGGCAGGATGCCTGGGAGGATTGGCCGGACACCTGGGAGGTTGGGCAGGGTGCCTGGGAAGATTGGCCGGACACCTGGGAGGTTGTGCGGGGTACCTGGGATGTTGTGCGGGGTGCCTGGGAGGATTGGCCGGACAACTGGGCGGTTGGGCAGGGTGCCTGGGAGGATTGGCCTGACAACTGGGCGGTTGGGCGGGGTGCCTGGGATGTTGTGCCGGGTGCCTGGGAGGTTGGGCAGGATGCCTGGGTGGATTGGCTGGACGCCTGGGAGGTTGGGCAGGATGCCTGGGAGGATTGGCCGGACACCTGGGAGGTTGTGCGGGGTGCCTGGGAGGTTGGGCAGGATGCCTGGGAGGATGTGCGGGGTGCCTGGAGGATTGGCCGGATGCCTGGGATGTTGTGCGGGGTGCCTGGGAAGTTTGGCGGGGTGCCTGGGAGGATTGGCCGGACACCTGGGAGGTTGGGCGGGGTGCCTGGAGGATTGGCCGGACGCCTGGGAGGTTGGGCGGGGTGCCTGGGAAGTTCGTGCGGGTTGCTTGGGAGGTTGGGGAGGATGCCTGGGAGGATTGGCTGGACACCTGGGAGGTTGGGCGGGGTGCCTGGGAGGATTGGCCGGACACCTGGGAGGTTGGGCAGGGTGCCTGGGAGGATTGGCCGGACAACTGGGAGGTTGGGCGGGGTGAATGGGATGTTGTGCGGGGTGCCTGGGAGGTTGGGCAGGATGCCTGGGAGGATTGGCCGGACACCTGGGATGTTGTGTGGGGTGCCTGGGTGGTTGGGTGGGGTGCCTGTGAGGTTGCGCAGGATGCCTGGAAGGATTGGCCGGACACCTGGGAGGTTGGGCGTGATGCCTGGGATGTTGAGTGGGGTGCCTGGGTGGTTGGGCAGGATGCCTGGAAGGTTTGGCCGGACACCTGGGAGGTTGGGCGTGATGCCTGGGATGTTGAGTGGGGTGCCTGGGTGGTTGGGCGGGATGCCTGGAAGGATTGGTCGGACACCTGGGAGGTTGGGCGGGATGCCTGGGATGTTGAGTGGGGTGCCTGGGAGGTTGGGCGGGATGCCTGGGAGGATTGGCCGGACACCTGGGAGGTTGGGCGGGGTTCCTGGGATGTTCTGCCGGGTGCTTGGGAGGTTGGGCGGGATGGCTGGGAGGATTGGCTGGACACCTAGGAGGTTGGGCGGGGGTGCCTGGGATTTTGTGCAGGGTGCCTGGGTGGTTGGGCAGGATGCCTGGGGGGATTGGCAGGACACCTGGGAAGTTGGGCGGGGTGCCTGGTATGTTGTGCGGGGTGCCTTGGAGGTTGGGCAGGATGCCTGGGAGGATTGGCCGGACACCTGGGAGGTTGGGCGGGGTGCCTGGGATGTTGTGCGGGGTGCCTGGGAGGTTGGGCAGGATGCCTGGGAGGATTGGCCGGACACCTGGGAGGTTGGGCGTGATGCCTGGGATGTTGAGTGGGGTGCCTGGGAGGTTGGGCAGGACGCCTGGAAGGATTGGTCGGACACCTGGGATGTTTGGCGGGATGCCTGGGATGTTGAGTGGGGTGCCTGGGATGTTGGGCGGGATGCCTGGGAGGATTGGCCGGATACCTCTGAGGATGGGCGGGGTGCCTGGGATGTTGTGCGGGGTTCCTGGGAGGTTGGGCAGGATGCCTGGGAGGATTGGCCGGACACCTGGGAGGTTGGGTGGGATGCCTGGGATGTTGAGTGGGGTGCCTGGGATGTTGGGCGGGATGCCTGGGATCTTGTGTGGGATTCCTGGGAGTTTGGGCGGGATGCCTGGGATCTTGTGCGGGGTACCTGAGAAGTTGGTCGGGGTGCCTGGGAGGATTGGCCGGACACCTGGGAGGTTGGGCGAAGTGCCTGGATGTTGTGTGGGGTGCCTGGGAGGATTGGCCGGACACCTGGGAGGTTGTGCGGGATGCCTGGGATATTGTGCGGGATTCCTGGGAGGTTGGGCAGGATGCCTGGGAGGTTTGGCGGTGTGCCTGGGAGGTTGTGTGTGGTGCCTGAGAGGTTGGGCAGGATGC